>NC_143027.1:76435000-76792500 GCF_057628025.1 Oncorhynchus mykiss | reverse complement strand
GTCAGGTAGAGGAACCATATGGGATTATAGGAATAGTTCAGATCCTAGACAGGCAGTGGTAGATCAGTCAAGCCATATGAAGTCCAGATGGAAATATTGGAAAGCTCAAACTTGCAAAGACATGGAGGTACAAAGACATGGAGGTACAAAGACTTGGAGGTACAAAGACTTGGAGGTACAAAGACTTGGAGGTACAAAGACATGGAGGTACAAAGACATGGAGGTACAAAGACATGGAGGTACAAAGACATGGAGGTACAGAAACATGGAAGTACAAAGACATGGAAGTACAAAGACTTGGAGGTACAAAGACATGGAGGTACAAAGGCTTGGAGGTACAAAGACATGGAGGTACAAAGACATGGAGGTACAAAGACATGGAGGTACAAAGACATGGAGGTACAAAGACATGGAGGCACAAAGACATGGAGGTACAAAGACATGGAAGTACAAAGACATGGAGGTACAAAGACATGGAGGTACAAAGGCATGGAGGTACAAAGACATGGAGGTACAAAGACTTGGAGGTACAAAGACATGGAGGTACAAAGACATGGAGGTACAAAGACATGGAGGTACAAAGACATGGAGGTACAAAGACATGGAGGTACAAAGACTTGGAGGTACAAAGACATGGAAGTACAAAGACATGGAGGTACAAAGACATGGAAGTACAAAGACGTGGAGGTACAAAGACATGGAGGTACAAAGACATGGAGGTACAAAGACATGGAAGTACAAAGACTTGGAGGTACAAAGACATGGAGGTACAAAGACATGGAGGTACAAAGACATGGAGGTACAAAGACATGGAGGTACAGAAACATGGAAGTACAAAGACATGGAAGTATATCTGTCTATCAACGCCAAGGCCTCTACTGTGCTTTAGAGCACGAGTGAGAGACAGGAGATAACAAAAGGTTAAATCTGTCTGTTGGGGATTTCCCCTAGTCAGATATGTACAGAGAATGAAGTGTACTGGAGTCTAGACTTCCTAGAATGTCTGTTTACACAGATGGTCATCCCTATGAGAATAGACAACACACCCCTCTCACAATACACCCCTCAACCCCCATTTCCCAAACCAACCCGACCCTAGACGCCAATACGCCACATTGCTCCACCCTCTCCTCACTCCTCTTTCCTCCTCCCCTCCTCCGCAGGGGAATGACAGTTTACTCTGCAGAGAGGCTCCACTGGGAGTGTTTATGTTTTCAGCTCTTTTGAAGTGCTGATTTAATCCTCACCACGTAGCCAGGTGTATGGATGTGTGTGTGTGTATGTGTGTTTGTCAGAGAAAGTGTGTGTGTCAGAGATTGCCCCAAATGCCGGTGATGCAAATGCAAGGCGCTCTGAGTTGCCCTCCCCGAAAACATCCTACAAAGCACTGTTCCAGTATCATCCTCCCAACAATACACCATTTCATTTGACATAGACAACTGCAGAACACAAGGTGAGGAGTACAAAAGAGTTGCATATAAAATGTGAAAGTGACTACAAGACCTACTGTTCATCTCCAACTACTAGTCTGTGTATTGTTCTTGTAGGGGGCATTAGTATGTATGGTACAGGGTTACATTAGCTCTATAACACATAGGGCGGCAGGGTAGCCTAGTGGTTAGAGCGTTGGACTAGTAACCGGAAGGTTGCGAGTTCAAACCCCCGAGCTGACAAGGTACAAATCTGTCGTTCTGCCCCTGAACAGGCAGTTAACCCACTGTTCCCAGGCCGTCATTGAAAATAAGAATTTGTTCTTAACTGACTTGCCTGGTTAAATAAAGGTAAAATAAAAAAAAATAAAAAAAAATAAGCACAATACAGAGAAAGAAGATGACAAGAGTACAAAGACATTTCCACTTCACCCTTTGTTCAGTGGCTGGCCTTCTAGGCTATGTAGTGGCATAGGATACAGAGAAACTGTCCGCCATTTTGGATCCAAAGGGGGCTGATCACAGCGGTTTGACATGCAGGGGCTGGGTCACGTACGGGGGGGTACATGGGCCATAGCACGGTTCAGCACCTTCACAACCACTCCATACAACAGACCCTTCAAACAAATGTCAGGCTTTATGGCTCTTCAACCCTCCACTCCCCCCCTTGAACAGTACAGCTCATACACACAACAAAGCAAGAAAGAGGGGACAAACATAGACTGTCCTTTCTCTACCTCCACCCACCGCTCCCCTTCTTTCTCTGATTGTCCGTCTGTCCTTTACTGAGGGAACACAGCCTGTGGCTCCGCTTTGAGCCGACATGGACTCCTAGCCCCCGCGGAGCATGGCGATGGCAGCCTCAAAGCCAGGCGACTGCGGCATCTGTGGGACGCCTGGCATTTGGAGCCTGAGCCGCCCGGCTGTGAGTTACTGAGAGGGAAACACTGACTAAATGCCACCTGCCCAGGTAGAGATCGAAAGAGAGAGATGGAGAGAGAGATGGAGAGAGTCATCGCCATCGTTAGGCTAGATTTTCTCCTCTGCCTAGCCCGCTCTGGGTTCTGGGAGCAGGGAGACTGAGAGGGGCCCCTCCCCTGTGGTGTCTCCTGTCATCTCTCCAGGTGACGGACGTGCTAACTGCACATTAGCACTCCGCTCAGCCTCCCACTCACCATGGCGACCCAGGAGTCAAAGCCAAGTAGTCCCTTTCAGTATTTAATGAAGCAGGGTTTTTCCACACCTCTCGGTGGTCCCCCAGCAGACTTGACCAATCAATTTCCGTCTGTTCCATGCCGTGCGGCCCCCGAGGTAGGAGCTGATGAGAGACGGATCGATATCAACCTGCCTCTTTCTGTTTACTTTCCTGGAACTGCCCCCACATCACATCAACCAGGAGCACTGAGCCCTGTTGCCTGTCTCCAGAGGTCTACACTTCACACTCATCACACCTTGACTACCGTGGACACACACTTACAGACATGGACACACACACACACACACACACACACACCTTGAGGAGATACAAACTGTACTCACAGACACACTCACACAACCTGTCCTTGCTCACCTATAGGCCTACAGACAATAATATGCTCCAAATTACACATTTCAATTACATTCTTTCTCAACTGAAAATAGGATAAGAAAAAACTGTTCCCTACAGGTCAGTCACAAACTCTCTGACTCCACAAGGAAGAGTGGTGTGGCCTTTTAGCTACTTGACAAACACTGTTACTCACTAGGGAGGGAGAGGCCTGGAAAACATACTGTAAAGGACAGAGGAAGGTCAGAGGAACTACCTGGCTGATTACACTTGTACTTTCCCCCGTCTCTAACAGAACCAGACATGTGGGACTTACTTAGTGTGTCACACCCTCCAATATTTACTGAGCAGGGACAGGCTTCATTAGGGGGGTCCCAGAGGCCACACTGTCACACACCCACCTGGGAAGTGCCACGATGGCTTTAAATGAGACAAGACGTTTGTGTCTGGAATTAGCATTTCAAAGCCAAACACACACACACACAAACATTGCCGTGTGGCGATGGGATGTGACGTGATGCTAGCCCCCCGTTCGTGCCACCGTTCCAACACACAGACAGGAAGATTAGAGTAGAGAGGCCAGGAGGGCCTAGAATCAGCTAGAAACCGGTCTCTCTCTCTCTCTGCTATGCCAGGTGCTGTTCTCCTGTCCTCTACCCATCAACCCCTGCTTCAACTCCCTCCTCTGGCTACTAACATTCTCCCCCTCTCCCTGAACACACGTTCCTCAGATGGCCGATGTTCAGCTTCATAACCATCACAACCCTAAACACCCCCCTTCCCCCCCTCTATCCCTACCCAAACGACTGTCAAACCCCCTCTAAGCATACACGACACACAGTACATCAGCATCAGCCAGGCAGCCGGCCGGCCGGTCGATCTCCTGTTTATCACTTTTTAAAGAAATGCCCATAAGGTGTTGGTCAGGTCAGCCTGTCTGACGAGCCTCTGCTTGTTCGCTCTACAGTCGTCCATGTCAAACACGACCCATGCAATATGCGCCCGCTAACCGCCAAAACTAGCCGTCATAATAAATAACTCTGCCAACAACACATCATTTAAGTGGGTATTCTGCCCTCATGGGCAACTCAGAACAAATGGCCCAATCCATCATCGTGGTCCTGGGGACGCCAGGTAGAGTAGAGCAGGGCCAGGCCCCTGAGAGAGAGCTCCATCCCCTCCTCTCCCAGCCTTTTATAAATAGCCTCCTGTTTTCCTAAATAAACGGTGTGCGCCCCCCAGCCAGGCCTACACTGGGTAATCCTGTGGTGCTGCGCTGTGAGCAGGTGTTCTCTCTCTCTCTCTGCGATGGAGACCAGGTGTTGGCTAGGCCTCTCCCTCTCTCTCTTTCTATACCCCTCTCTATATCTCTATCGCTCTCTCATATTGTCTGAATAATTAATACTGGCTACAACCTTTAAACAACCTCACGCCAGGCTCATCTGTCATGGCGTCCCGTGTGGTTCCTGACTCGGCCCGCTGCTGTGGTTACCTGGGAGTAGTGAGGATAACACATACAGAGGGGGAGAGGTGAAGTGCTATTTTAACCATTAGCCCCTGGCAGTCAGGGGCAGGCTGGGCAGCAGAAGGCTGTATTGAGCAAGCTGCCCCTGTAAAGCGTGAATGGCCCCCATAGGGTCTCAGGGCCCCGGAGCCAGATTCACCGATTGTTCTGTGTGAAAGAGGCCATGATCTCAATCCTTAGACAAACAATAGCAACCTGGACTTATGAAATATTTATCCTATAACATAATTACCCACGGTAGCTATGAATGATGTCAACTTAAATGTTGACAACCTCTTTATTTTCCTATGGAAGGGCCTTAACCCTGGTTATGTGACCGAAAGTAGAAAGGGAACGATTATACACAACTACCCTTTCCTTGAATGAGGGTTCCAAAACGGTTCTTCGGCTGTCTCCATAGGATAACCCTTTTTGGTTCAAGGTATAACTATTTTGGGTTCCATGTAGAACCCTCTGTGTAAATAGAACTCAAAAGGGTTCTTCAAAGAGTTCTCCTATGAGGACAGCCGAAAAACCCTTTTACATCGTAGAACCCCAAACGTTAGTCACACACAGTCACACACACCCACCTCGTTGTGTATCTCCTCGTAGCCTTGCAGGGTAGCTGGCAGCAGAGACAGCAGGCTGTGGGTCCCTGTTTCTGGGTCTGTGCTCAGGTTAGACAGGGCCTCCCGGCAGCGGGACTGGATGTAGTCCAGGGTCCCGGTGGAACACTGTGAGGACAGACAGTAAAAAAGGTTGGGAAATAATGCATGTATTCTGGGAGCATGAGGGCCTCTTGGAATTCTAGAATAGAAGGTAGAATCTGTTAAAGAAAGGTAATGGAATATACGGTATCCTATAAAATAAATCAATCATTATTAGAATCAGGCCAGGGTCTCCAAGCCCCCAGTGTACCCCAGGCCCCTCTCACCTCCGCCACTCTGTGTGTAGAGCTGAAGCGGGCTGAGTCTCCAGCCAGAACACAGTGCTGATGGGTCCTGTTCAGGTCATCTGGGGACAGAGGAGGACACACCACAGTCACCACACAACCAACACCAGTCAACTATCCCAAATATTAAGAGGCAATGATATTCACAACAATTTACTATGAATATAGGCCTACACAAATGCCAAATGTTTTCATTCTGTTTTAACCTTTGTTAGGACACGAGACACCACACTTGTCCACTAGCGGAATGAAGATCGACAATATAATTGAAATGTTTGTTTAATAACTTTAGTCTCTTTGTTATGATGTGCCTGAGTTATCACCTTGTCGGACCCTTTCTCCCCACTCAAACAGATGGCTCATTTCAAACATTTCTTGCTAACCTAACAATGCTATCGCTAAACCTATCAAAAGTCAACGCCTTCTATTATATAAGAACACAGATGCCAGAGTCTGGTTTTCACCAGAGTCTACCTGAAAAATCTGTTGATGTGCCTTTGAGCAAGGCACATCACCCTAATTGCTCCTGTAAGTCGCTCACCACCACTGGTGACACACTGGATTCCTAGGTAAGTGTGTGATGGCCTAGTTCCAGCTTTAGCCACAAGTTGCAACGCCTCTCATTAACTGGTTTATCCCGTTTCGGGGGTGTTTATGTTGTTTATCAGAAATGCTAATATTTATGCTAATGATCTATTTATTTTCACAAACATGTTAAGTGTTGGCCATTAGATTGTTAACAGTGCAATAGTACAGCCTCTCAAGTGTACCACTGTTCACTGAAAAGTGACCTGTTTCAAGGTGTCAGTGGTTCAGGACAGGTTAGGGCATGGGTGTATTCATTAGGGTACACCCTTATGTAGGTGGAAACTATGTTGAATAATAATAAACTACATTATTATGTGAATAAATGCAACAGGCCCTGTGCGTCTCTGGAGGATCTAGCAAGATGGTGAACAATTGCATCACCAACTCAGTATGACTATAATGAATGTGTCTATCTTGCAGCGTTATGCAGTTATTAAGAGACTAGATACAAATAGCTAATCCTGGCAACCAATGTTCTAGCATTCATTTGTTGAGGCAAGTAGATCAGAGATGTCAAGGTGGTAACCAAGCATGTGCTATGTTTATAGTGTAAATAACAACTTTCAATAGACCTACTACATTATAGATATAGTCAATCAAAAAATTACCCTGTAAAATGAGTAACACATTCACTCAATTCAACTAATATAATTTATTAGTCACAAAAGAACTGACACTCAACCAATTCCAATTTACATGAAATACATGATACAGAATAACACAGAGGAAATAACTATCACCAATAGGTTAAGAGTTAACGTGGTTACACGTGTCTTCAGTTCAGAATGATCTCTAAGAGAAAAAATACACACAGGAGCTTGGTAGCAAGTTAACGTTTGATCTCATTCCTCATGATGGAGGTCTCATATCAACAAACACTGTCAGATCTCATTCATTCCCTCATGATGGAGGTCTCATATCAACAAACACTGTCAGGTCTCATTCCACATGACGGAGGTCTCATATCAACAAACACTATCAGATCTCATTCATTCCCTCATGATGGAGGTCTCATATCAACAAACACTGTCAGATCTCATTCATTCCCTCATGATGGAGGTCTCATATCAACAAACACTGTCAGGTCTCATTCATTCCCTCATGATGAAGGTCTCATATCAACAAACCTTGTCAGATCTCATTCCCTCATGATGGAGGTCTCATATCAACATACAGTCAGATCTCATTCATTCCCTCATGACGGAGGTCTCATATCAACAAACACTGTCAGATCTCATTCATTCCCTCATGATGGAGATCTCATATCAACAAACACTGTCAGATCTCATTCATTCCCTCATGATGGAGATCTCATATCAACAAACACTGTCAGATCTCATTCATTCCCTCATGATGGAGGTCTCATATTAACAAACACTGTCAGATCTCATTCTTTCCCTCATGATGGAGGTCTCATATCAACAAACACTGTCAGATCTCATTCCCTCATGATGGAGGTCTCATATCAACAAACACTGTCAGATCTCATTCAATCCCTCATGATGGAGGTCTCATATCAACAAACACTGTCCGATCTCATTCATTCCCTCATGATGGAGGTCTCATATCAACAAACACAGTCAGATCTCATTCCTCATGATGGAGGTCTCATATCAAAAAACACAGTCAGATCTCATTCCTCATGATGGAGGTCTCATATCAACAAACACTGTCAGATCTCATTCATTCCCGCATGATGGAGGTCTCATATCAACAAACGCTGTCAGATCTCATTCCTCATGACGGAGGTCTCATATTAACAAACACTGTCAGATCTCATTCATTCCCTCATGACGGAGGTCTCATATCAACAAACACTGTCAGATCTCATTCAATCCCTCATGATGGAGGTCTCATATCAACAAACACTGTCCGATCTCATTCATTCCCTCATGATGGAGGTCTCATATCAACAAACACTGCCCGATCTCATTCATTCCCTCATGATGGAGGTCTCATATCAACAAACACTGTCAGATCTCATTCAATCCCTCAAGATGGAGGTCTCATATCAACAAACACTGTCAGATCTCATTCAATCCCTCATGATGGAGGTCTCATATCAACAAACACTGTCCGATCTCATTCATTCCCTCATGATGGAGGTCTCATATCAACAAACACTGTCAGATCTCATTCAATCCCTCATGATGGAGGTCTCATATCAACAAACACTGTCCGATCTCATTCATTCCCTCATGATGGAGGTCTCATATCAACAAACACTGTCAGATCTCATTCATTCCCTCATGATGGAGGTCTCAAATCAACAAACACTGTCAGATCGCATTCAATCCCTCATGATGGAGGTCTCATATTAACAAACACTGTCAGATCTCATTCATTCCCTCATGATGGAGATCTCATATCAACAAACACTGTCAGATCTCATTCATTCCCTCATGATGGAGATCTCATATCAACAAACACTGTCAGATCTCATTCATTCCCTCATGATGGAGGTCTCATATTAACAAACACTGTCAGATCTCATTCTTTCCCTCATGATGGAGGTCTCATATCAACAAACACTGTCAGATCTCATTCCCTCATGATGGAGGTCTCATATCAACAAACACTGTCAGATCTCATTCAATCCCTCATGATGGAGGTCTCATATCAACAAACACTGTCCGATCTCATTCATTCCCTCATGATGGAGGTCTCATATCAACAAACACAGTCAGATCTCATTCCTCATGATGGAGGTCTCATATCAAAAAACACAGTCAGATCTCATTCCTCATGATGGAGGTCTCATATCAACAAACACTGTCAGATCTCATTCATTCCCGCATGATGGAGGTCTCATATCAACAAACACTGTCAGATCTCATTCCTCATGACGGAGGTCTCATATCAACAAACACTGTCAGATCTTATTCATTCCCTCATGACGGAGGTCTCATATCAACAAACACTGTCAGATCTCATTCAATCCCTCATGATGGAGGTCTCATATCAACAAACACTGTCCGATCTCATTCATTCCCTCATGATGGAGGTCTCATATCAACAAACACTGCCCGATCTCATTCATTCCCTCATGATGGAGGTCTCATATCAACAAACACTGTCAGATCTCATTCAATCCCTCATGATGGAGGTCTCATATCAACAAACACTGTCCGATCTCATTCATTCCCTCATGATGGAGGTCTCATATCAACAAACACTGTCAGATCTCATTCAATCCCTCATGATGGAGGTCTCATATCAACAAACACTGTCCGATCTCATTCATTCCCTCATGATGGAGGTCTCATATCAACAAACACTGTCAGATCTCATTCATTCCCTCATGATGGAGGTCTCAAATCAACAAACACTGTCAGATCGCATTCAATCCCTCATGATGGAGGTCTCATATTAACAAACACTGTCAGATCTCATTCATTCCCTCATGATGGAGATCTCATATCAACAAACACTGTCAGATCTCATTCATTCCCTCATGATGGAGATCTCATATCAACAAACACTGTCAGATCTCATTCATTCCCTCATGATGGAGGTCTCATATTAACAAACACTGTCAGATCTCATTCTTTCCCTCATGATGGAGGTCTCATATCAACAAACACTGTCAGATCTCATTCCCTCATGATGGAGGTCTCATATCAACAAACACTGTCAGATCTCATTCAATCCCTCATGATGGAGGTCTCATATCAACAAACACTGTCCGATCTCATTCATTCCCTCATGATGGAGGTCTCATATCAACAAACACAGTCAGATCTCATTCCTCATGATGGAGGTCTCATATCAAAAAACACAGTCAGATCTCATTCCTCATGATGGAGGTCTCATATCAACAAACACTGTCAGATCTCATTCATTCCCGCATGATGGAGGTCTCATATCAACAAACACTGTCAGATCTCATTCCTCATGACGGAGGTCTCATATCAACAAACACTGTCAGATCTTATTCATTCCCTCATGACGGAGGTCTCATATCAACAAACACTGTCAGATCTCATTCAATCCCTCATGATGGAGGTCTCATATCAACAAACACTGTCCGATCTCATTCATTCCCTCATGATGGAGGTCTCATATCAACAAACACTGCCCGATCTCATTCATTCCCTCATGATGGAGGTCTCATATCAACAAACACTGTCAGATCTCATTCAATCCCTCAAGATGGAGGTCTCATATCAACAAACACTGTCAGATCTCATTCAATCCCTCATGATGGAGGTCTCATATCAACAAACACTGTCCGATCTCATTCATTCCCTCATGATGGAGGTCTCATATCAACAAACACTGTCAGATCTCATTCAATCCCTCATGATGGAGGTCTCATATCAACAAACACTGTCCGATCTCATTCATTCCCTCATGATGGAGGTCTCATATCAACAAACACTGTCAGATCTCATTCATTCCCTCATGATGGAGGTCTCAAATCAACAAACACTGTCAGATCGCATTCAATCCCTCATGATGGAGGTCTCATATTAACAAACACTGTCAGATCTCATTCATTCCCTCATGATGGAGGTCTCATATCAACAAACACTGTCCGATCTCATTCATTCCCTCATGATGGAGGTCTCATATCAACAAACACTGTCAGATCTCATTCCACATGACGGAGGTCTCATATCAACAAACACTGTCAGATCTCATTCATTCCCTCATGACGGAGGTCTCATATCAACAAACACTGTCAGATCTCATTCATTCCCTCATGATGGAGGTCTCATATCAACAAACACTCTCAGATCTCATTCCCTCATGATGGAGGTCTCAAATCAACAAACACTGTCAGATCTCATTCAATCCCTCATGATGGAGGTCTCATATCAACAAACACTGTCAGATCTCATTCATTCCCTCATGATGGAGGTCTCATATCAACAAACACTGTCAGATCTCATTCCTCATGACGGAGGTCTCATATCAACAAACACTGTCAGATCTCATTCATTCCCTCATGACGGAGGTCTCATATCAACAAACACTGTCAGATCTCATTCAATCCCTCATGATGGAGGTCTCATATCAACAAACACTGTCCGATCTCATTCATTCCCTCATGATGGAGGTCTCATATCAACAAACACTGCCCGATCTCATTCATTCCCTCATGATGGAGGTCTCATATCAACAAACACTGTCAGATCTCATTCAATCCCTCAAGATGGAGGTCTCATATCAACAAACACTGTCAGATCTCATTCAATCCCTCATGATGGAGGTCTCATATCAACAAACACTGTCCGATCTCATTCATTCCCTCATGATGGAGGTCTCATATCAACAAACACTGTCAGATCTCATTCAATCCCTCATGATGGAGGTCTCATATCAACAAACACTGTCCGATCTCATTCATTCCCTCATGATGGAGGTCTCATATCAACAAACACTGTCAGATCTCATTCATTCCCTCATGATGGAGGTCTCAAATCAACAAACACTGTCAGATCGCATTCAATCCCTCATGATGGAGGTCTCATATTAACAAACACTGTCAGATCTCATTCATTCCCTCATGATGGAGGTCTCATATCAACAAACACTGTCCGATCTCATTCATTCCCTCATGATGGAGGTCTCATATCAACAAACACTGTCAGCTCTCATTCCACATGACGGAGGTCTCATATCAACAAACACTGTCAGATCTCATTCATTCCCTCATGACGGAGGTCTCATATCAACAAACACTGTCAGATCTCATTCATTCCCTCATGATGGAGGTCTCATATCAACAAACACTCTCAGATCTCATTCCCTCATGATGGAGGTCTCAAATCAACAAACACTGTCAGATCTCATTCAATCCCTCATGATGGAGGTCTCATATCAACAAACACTGTCAGATCTCATTCATTCCCTCATGATGGAGGTCTCATATCAACAAACACTGTCAGATCTCATTCCCTCAAGATGGAGGTCTCATATCAACAAACACTGTCAGATCTCATTCATTCCCTCATGATGGAGGTCTCATATCAACAAACACTGTCAGATCTCATTCAATCCCTCATGATGGAGGTCTCAAATCAACAAACACTGTCAGATCTCATTCATTCCCTCATGATGGAGATCTCATATCAACAAACACTGTCAGATCTCATTCAATCCCTCATGATGGAGGTCTCAAATCAACAAACACTGTCAGATCTCATTCATTCCCTCATGATGGAGATCTCATATCAACAAACACTGTCAGATCTCATTCCCTCATGATGGAGGTCTCATATCAACAAACACTGTCAGATCTCATTCCCTCATGACGGAGGTCTCATATCAACAAACACTGTCAGATCTCATTCAATACCTCATGACGGAGGTCTCATATCAACAAACACTGTCAGATCTCATTCCCTCATGATGGAGGTCTCATATCAACAAACACTGTCCGATCTCATTCATTCCCTCATGATGGAGGTCTCATATCAACAAACACTGTCAGATCTCATTCATTCCCTCATGATGGAGGTCTCATATTAACAAACACTGTCAGATCGCATTCAATCCCTCATGATGGAGGTCTCATATTAACAAACACTGTCAGATCTCATTCATTCCCTCATGATGGAGGTCTCATATCAACAAACACTGTCCGATCTCATTCATTCCCTCATGATGGAGGTCTCATATCAACAAACACTGTCAGATCTCATTCCACATGACGGAGGTCTCATATCAACAAACACTGTCAGATCTCATTCATTCCCTCATGATGGAGGTCTCATATCAACAAACACTCTCAGATCTCATTCCCTCATGATGGAGGTCTCAAATCAACAAACACTGTCAGATCTCATTCAATCCCTCATGATGGAGGTCTCATATCAACAAACACTGTCAGATCTCATTCATTCCCTCATGATGGAGGTCTCATATCAACAAACACTGTCAGATCTCATTCCCTCATGATGGAGGTCTCATATCAACAAACACTGTCAGATCTCATTCATTCCCTCATGATGGAGGTCTCATATCAACAAACACTGTCAGATCTCATTCCACATGACGGAGGTCTCATATCAACAAACACTGTCAGATCTCATTCATTCCCTCATGACGGAGGTCTCATATCAACAAACACTGTCAGATCTCATTCATTCCCTCATGATGGAGGTCTCATATCAACAAACACTCTCAGATCTCATTCCCTCATGATGGAGGTCTCAAATCAACAAACACTGTCAGATCTCATTCAATCCCTCATGATGGAGGTCTCATATCAACAAACACTGTCAGATCTCATTCCCTCATGATGGAGGTCTCATATCAACAAACACTGTCAGATCTCATTCATTCCCTCATGATGGAGGTCTCATATCAACAAACACTGTCAGATCTCATTCATTCCCTCATGATGGAGGTCTCATATCAACAAACACTGTCAGATCTCATTCCCTCATGATGGAGGTCTCATATCAACAAACACTGTCAGATCTCATTCATTCCCTCATGATGGACGTCTCATATCAACAAACACTGTCAGATCTCATTCATTCCCTCATGATGGAGGTCTCAAATCAACAAACACTGTCAGATCGCATTCAATCCCTCATGATGGAGGTCTCATATTAACAAACACTGTCAGATCTCATTCATTCCCTCATGATGGAGGTCTCATATCAACAAACACTGTCCGATCTCATTCATTCCCTCATGATGGAGGTCTCATATCAACAAACACTGTCAGATCTCATTCCACATGACGGAGGTCTCATATCAACAAACACTGTCAGATCTCATTCATTCCCTCATGACGGAGGTCTCATATCAACAAACACTGTCAGATCTCATTCATTCCCTCATGATGGAGGTCTCATATCAACAAACACTCTCAGATCTCATTCCCTCATGATGGAGGTCTCAAATCAACAAACACTGTCAGATCTCATTCAATCCCTCATGATGGAGGTCTCATATCAACAAACACTGTCAGATCTCATTCATTCCCTCATGATGGAGGTCTCATATCAACAAACACTGTCAGATCTCATTCCCTCATGATGGAGGTCTCATATCAACAAACACTGTCAGATCTCATTCATTCCCTCATGATGGAGGTCTCATATCAACAAACACTGTCAGATCTCATTCAATCCCTCATGATGGAGGTCTCAAATCAACAAACACTGTCAGATCTCATTCATTCCCTCATGATGGAGATCTCATATCAACAAACACTGTCAGATCTCATTCAATCCCTCATGATGGAGGTCTCAAATCAACAAACACTGTCAGATCTCATTCATTCCCTCATGATGGAGATCTCATATCAACAAACACTGTCAGATCTCATTCCCTCATGATGGAGGTCTCATATCAACAAACACTGTCAGATCTCATTCCCTCATGACGGAGGTCTCATATCAACAAACACTGTCAGATCTCATTCAATCCCTCATGACGGAGGTCTCATATCAACAAACACTGTCAGATCTCATTCCCTCATGATGGAGGTCTCATATCAACAAACACTGTCCGATCTCATTCATTCCCTCATGATGGAGGTCTCATATTAACAAACACTGTCAGATCGCATTCAATCCCTCATGATGGAGGTCTCATATTAACAAACACTTTCAGATCTCATTCATTCCCTCATGATGGAGGTCTCATATCAACAAACACTGTCCGATCTCATTCATTCCCTCATGATGGAGGTCTCATATCAACAAACACTGTCAGATCTCATTCCACATGACGGAGGTCTCATATCAACAAACACTGTCAGATCTCATTCATTCCCTCATGACGGAGGTCTCATATCAACAAACACTGTCAGATCTCATTCATTCCCTCATGATGGAGGTCTCATATCAACAAACACTCTCAGATCTCATTCCCTCATGATGGAGGTCTCAAATCAACAAACACTGTCAGATCTCATTCAATCCCTCATGATGGAGGTCTCATATCAACAAACACTGTCAGATCTCATTCATTCCCTCATGATGGAGGTCTCATATCAACAAACACTGTCAGATCTCATTCCCTCATGATGGAGGTCTCATATCAACAAACACTGTCAGATCTCATTCATTCCCTCATGATGGAGGTCTCATATCAACAAACACTGTCAGATCTCATTCAATCCCTCATGATGGAGGTCTCAAATCAACAAACACTGTCAGATCTCATTCATTCCCTCATGATGGAGATCTCATATCAACAAACACTGTCAGATCTCATTCAATCCCTCATGATGGAGGTCTCAAATCAACAAACACTGTCAGATCTCATTCATTCCCTCATGATGGAGATCTCATATCAACAAACACTGTCAGATCTCATTCCCTCATGATGGAGGTCTCATATCAACAAACACTGTCAGATCTCATTCCCTCATGACGGAGGTCTCATATCAACAAACACTGTCAGATCTCATTCAATCCCTCATGACGGAGGTCTCATATCAACAAACACTGTCAGATCTCATTCCCTCATGATGGAGGTCTCATATCAACAAACACTGTCCGATCTCATTCATTCCCTCATGATGGAGGTCTCATATCAACAAACACTGTCAGATCTCATTCATTCCCTCATGATGGAGGTCTCAAATCAACAAACACTGTCAGATCTCATTCAATCCCTCATGATGGAGGTCTCATATTAACAAACACTGTCAGATCTCATTCATTCCCTCATGATGGAGGTCTCATATCAACAAACACTGTCAGATCTCATTCCACATGATGGAGGTCTCATATCAACAAACACTGTCAGATCTCATTAATTCCCTCATGACGGAGGTCTCATATCAACAAACACTGTCAGATCTCATTCATTCCCTCATGATGGAGGTCTCATATCAACAAACACTCTCAGATCTCATTCCCTCATGATGGAGGTCTCAAATCAACAAACACTGTCAGATCTCATTCAATCCCTCATGATGGAGGTCTCATATCAACAAACACTGTCAGATCTCATTCAATCCCTCATGATGGAGGTCTCATATCAACAAACACTGTCAGATCTCATTCCCCCATGATGGAGGTCTCATATCAACAAACACTGTCAGATCTCATTCATTCCCTCATGACGGAGGTCTCATATCAACAAACTGTCAGATCTCATTCAATCACTCATGATGGAGGTCTCATATCAACAAACACTGTCAGATCTCATTCATTTCCTCATGATGGAGATCTCATATCAACAAACACTGTCAGATCTCATTCATTTCCTCATGATGGAGATCTCATATCAACAAACACTGTCAGATCTCATTCATTCCCTCATGATGGAGGTCTCATATCAACAAACACTGTCAGATCTCATTCATTCCCTCATGATGGAGGTCTCATATCAACAAACACTGTCAGATCTCATTCATTCCCTCATGATGGAGGTCTTATATCAACAAACACTGTCAGGTCTCAAATCAACAAACATTTATCCAATAAACAAAGATCTTGATCCGATCCCAACTGCTGTTTCGAGTGTATCAGTCCCGTCAGTCCACGAGCTTGTTTGTGTGTTTAGATGTCGCCCAGCTCTGTTATTATTTGCTCCACAACAAATCATTAATTTAGCCATTACAGAGCTGTCAATCACAGCACATGTGCATATTTACACCCCGCCTTCAGCAGTGTGGCTGGCTAATGCCTTTGATTTGAAAGTCAAACAGTGAAGTGCTTTAGGAAGATAGATATTATTATGAGGTCGTGAGGGAAAGAACTGAAAAAGAGCATGACAAACAAAACAAGTTCCCCCACTGTTCTGTTATCCTCTGATGAGATTGTGAAGGATTAGGTCTCTGGGGGGAATGACTCCCGTCTTTAAAACAGTTTATATCCAATAATAAATGATCTCCATCAATCTGGTCCTCCACAGTCTGATGGCACTGGGGGGACAAACTCGATTTCTGTAATAAAAATTTATCTTTCTTTCTCTACCCCCTCATCTGTTGCCACTTGTCCCCTTCTTTTTTCCAGGAAGCAGCAGGCTTTTAAATATATTGGGTCAACTCTTTCTCAGGTCCCTCGTGAGTTGGGAGCTGGAAATCGTATTACCCAACAGGCTCGGTGTCAGACTTGTATTGTTCTTTTTTAACCACTGAAATTCCATTTGGGTGGAAATAACGGCTGATTAAATTTGCACACACATATTACACACATATTACACAAATAGACACACACATATTACACACACATATTACACACAGACACACACATATTACACACATATTACACAAATAGACACACACATATTACACACACATATTACACACAGACACACACATATTACCCACATATTACACACATATTACACACATATTACACAAATAGACACACATATTACACACATATTACACACATATTACACACATATTACACACATATTACACAAATAGACACACATATTACACACATATTACACACATATTACACAAATAGACACACACATATCACACACACATATTACACACACATATTACACACACATATTACAGACACACACATATTACACAAACAGACACACACATATTACACAAACAGACACACACATATTACACACACAGACACACACATATTACACACACAGACGCACACATATTACACACACATATTACAAACACATATTACACACACAGACACACACACATATTACAAACACATATTACACACACATATTACACACACATATTACACACATATTACACAAATAGACACACACATATTACACACATATTACACACACATATTACACACACATATTACACACATATTACACAAATAGACACACACATATTACACACATATTACACACACATATTACAAACACATATTACACACACATATTACACAAATAGACACACAAATAGACACACATATTACACAAATAGACACACACATATTACACACACATATTACACACAGACACACACATATTACCCACATATTACACACATATTACACAAATAGACACACATATTACACACATATTACACACATATTACACACATATTACACAAATAGACACACACATATCACACACACATATTACACACACATATTACAGACACACACATATTACACAAACAGACACACACATATTACACACACATTTTACACAAACAGACACACACATATTACACACAAATATTACACACACAGACACACACAGACGCACACATATTACACACACATAATACACACACATTACACACACATATTACACACACAGACACACACACATATTACAAACACATATTACACACACATATTACACACACATATTACACACACATATTACACACACAGACACACACACATATTACAAACACATATTACACACACATATTACACACACATATTACACACACATATTACACAAATAGACACACAAATAGACACACAAATAGACACACACATATTACACACTCATATTACCCACATATTACACACATATTACACACATATTACACACATATTACACACATATTACACAAATAGACACACATATTACACACATATTACACAAATAGACACACACATATCACACACACATATTACACACACATATTACACACACAGACACACACATATTACACACACAGACACACACATATTACAGACACACACATATTACACAAACAGACACACACATATTACACACACATATTACACAAACAGACACACACATATTACACACACATATTACACACACAGACACACACATATTACACACGCATATTACACACACAGACACACACATATTACACACACAGACACACACATATTACACACACATATTACACACACAGACACACACATATTACACACACATATTACACACACATATTACACACACAGACACACACACATATTACAAACACATATTACACACACATATTACACACACATATTACACACACATTTTACACACACAGACACACACACATATTACAAACACATATTACACACACAGACACGCACATAAACACACACATATTACACATATATTACACATACAGACACACATATTACACACACAGACACACACATATTACACACACAGACACACACATATTACACACACAGACACACACATATTACACACACAGACACACACATATTACACACACAGACACACACATATTACACACACAGACACACACATATTACACACACAGACACACACATATTACACACACAGACACACACATATTACACACACATATTACACACACATATTACACACACATATTACACACACAACATTAACAGTTCAGAGGTTGAGTCACTGACTAACGGTGCTAAAGGGGAATAACGGTGTTCGTTATGGTACATGGGCCCGTTCCTTATCAAAACACCACAAAGCCAGAGGCGTCACTACAGACCCAGGTTCGGTCCCGGGCTGTGTCGCAGCCGGCAGCGACCGGGATACCCATGATGCGGCACACAATTGGCCCAGCATCGTACGGATTAGGGTATGGTTTGGCCGTCTGGGATGTCCTTTTCCCATTGCTCTCTAGCGACTCCTTTTGTCGGGCCGGGCGCACGCACGCTGACTTCGGTCGCCAGCTGTATGGCGTTTCCTCTGACACATTGGTCTGGCTGGTTTCAAGATTAAGCAAGCAGTGTGTCAAGAAGCAGCGCGGTTTGGCGGGGTCGTGTTTCGGAGGGCTCTCGACCTTGACCTCTCCGAGTCCGTACGGGAGTTGCAGCAATGGGACAAGACTATAACTACCAACTGGATATCACGAAATTGGGGAGAAAAAGTGGCAAAAACTACAACAAAAAATTATACAAAATGTTAAAAACACCACAAAGCCACTAGTCAACAGGCATCACAAAGCTAGCTTTTATTTCTGTCCCTTGTCGAGGCATGCTATAACCTCCAACTTCAACACTGAGTGGACTAGTTTCTTGAATGTAGTCTTGGTTGATTACAGTAGTACCTGATCCAGGTGTAGGACTGAGACAGACTGACTGTGTGAGCTGCTACAGTACCATAGTGATACTGTAGGGATCTTCCAAACTGGAACATAAATCCCCATTGATCCAGTTCAGTCAGGTCCAATTCCAATGGTGTTTCTAGAGCAGGCCATCACTCTGTTATCATGCCTGGACTGAGTGTGACAAATCTCATCCTGTCTGGGTTATGTCCCATGAGGCCACTCCAACTCATGGTTTCTACTCAAATCAACATGTTTTGAAGTAGAATATGAGTCTGTTCTTGCCTTTGTGTCTTTGTGTGTGTGTGTGTGTGTGTGTGTGTGTGTGTGTGTGTGTGTGTGTGTGTGTGTGTGTGTGTGTGTGTGTGTGTGTGTGTGTGTGTGTTCGTATGTGTCTGTTCGTATGTGTCTGTTCGTATGTGTCTGTTCGTATGTGTCCAAAAAAACGATGCAGTCATATTTCACCAACGATCCCAGACAAATACACACAATGATGTCTTGGAGGTCCTAACCCATACACAGTGTGGGACATGGTGTGCTGCTGTGATGGGGAAGCTAGTGGTAGCCAATAATAGCTGTGTAGCCTTGTCCTGGATTGTAGAAGCTAAGAGCAGCCCGACCCAGCAGGCGGAGATGAAAGGGGAAGGCATCTGCTGTAGCCATCAGCATTAAGGTCTGATTTACACCCTCATGGCCCGCTGCCTGTCCTCTCCACTCCATAGAGACACCACCAGCACCGCTGCCACAGCACAGGGTCACAGGACTTCACAAAATAACATTTGGTTTTCTTAACCTCTCTAATGCATGCAATTACATGGAACCTTAGGAACAGAACAGGGCTTCTGGTCGGGTTGGGTTCAGACTAGCACAATGACGAGAGAGTGAGAAAGAGAGAGATAGACAAAAGAGAGGGAGAGGGAGAGGGAGAGGGAGAGAGAGAGAGAGAGAGAGAGAGAGAGTTAGAGAGATTGCTGGTTCACCATCAGAGAGAGAGAGAGAGAGAGAGAGAGAGAGAGAGAAAACAAAACAGAAAAGAGAGGTAGAAAAAGAGAGCGAGAGTCTGGAGTGCATCCTGCTTCTATGGGTCAGTAGGGACACAGTAAACCAAACACACTAGAACATCAAGTGTAAATCTCACACAGACTAGAGATGTCATGTAGAATGAATGGTGTGCATGCTCTAGTACCTCTAAGGTAGTAGGAGTCTCCGGACTGCAGTGGGAGGGTCAGTCCAGGGGTGTGGATGTCCCAGGCCACCTTTAGACCAATCCTCCAGCAGCCCTTCTCTGCAGGACCCTCCTCCGAGCTCACACCTGCTAAACACAAACAATCCCACCACTTAGGTCAGTAAGATCAGAACCAAATATACAATAGGAGACAGGGCATATTGTTACATTATCTCTTAGTACAACTTGTGTCTTCATCACAGTTTCTGTACAAGAAGACGGCCTTTTTAATAAAAGTATTTGATGTTAGGTAACTAGTGTGTGTAGGGGCAGCAGACAGACAGGGTAGTGGGGACTATTCTCCTCCCATAGCCAGTCTCTGAGCCTCTCATCGAGCCTCTCACCCAGCATCTCACCCAGCATCTCCCCGTCTGTCCTCCATCCGAGGCATGGTGAGAAAACGAGATCTACCCAGCCCTGTTAGGTCCACACCCTTCAGCATAAATCAATACTAAAGTCTTCCCGGGCCTCTCTCAGCCCCACGGCAAATCAGGCCTTCTCCTTTGCTCAGCAGAGGACAAATAGTAACTTAATTTCCAGCCAGCGCTTTCTGAGAGAGCCGTTAATGACACTGCTCCTAAAGGACCCAGGTTGGGAATGGTGTTGGAGCTGGAGTAAAGAGCATTGTGGTCTTTCCAGCCGGAAAACACTCCGCCGCCAAGCCAGATACCTCCGGATGAGAGCAGCTGGGTGACTCTAAATAAAACCATTCTGAAACACCAGACAGAGCCTTGGGAAAAAGAGACAAATACTAGACTTCTCCCAGACCTGACATGAAAAGTAAGCGCGTCAAAGAAAGACAGGTGTCGTGCAAATGAACATGCATAGAAGGTTACTGGTTACTGTACGTACCAGACTGGGATGTAAAACAGCTCAATTATTGAGTTGAGAAAGAGAGAGAGAGGGGCTTTGACTGCGGCACAGCCGAGAACAATGTCAAAAAACATGGGCCCCCTCGTAAAAAAACAACATTCCGCATGGTAACAATTCCATCTCTGTGGTTCTGGGAGTATTCAGAACGATCTGGCCCAAAGTGAACATAGCATTTCTTGAGTAATGCACAGCGGGGTTAGCAAGCAGTGCTGCTAAACTTTGTCAGGTTTGCCTGTGAAGTCTGGTGCTGTGGGGTCAGTTTGGCCTACAAAGGAAAGGCACAGCTGCAGATAGAACAGGCTACCTAGACTACAGCCCCGGCCGGTCGGTCCTGTGCTGTTTGAAGCCAGCGTTCCCAGGGGTCAACGGTCAGATGGGTCAGAACAAATCATCTCCACAGTCTTCTACTCTACGGCAGATGGTTCTGTTTAGCCAATAACCCTGAAATGATGTCGGCCCACTGCAAAGGCGGCTGAGATGTGGTTGTGAACTGTATTGCCATGTGAAAAGGGGATCGTGCACCTTGATAGTAAAACAGAGTACATATTTTATAAAAAAATATGATCATGATCGATCAATCAATGAATGAACTCCATCAAAAAAGATACACTCATATCAGCCCTATAAAATCAGGCCGAGACCCATGGCAGAACATCTAGGCTAAACACTGCCTCAATACTGCCTCAATACTGCTGTACAGTCTAGAACCAGTAATCAAAGCAGACACTCATTATTCCATATCAGATAATTACACATTGATCATTTCTGGAGGAATCAGATCAGATCGTTGAGCGATAAGGCTGGGCGAGTTGTTGGAGTTTTGTAGTGTGCCGTTCAGCATGTGTTTAGCCCCTGAATGTGTCCCAGAGAGTGTGTGTTGATGATCTTCCCTCACCCCCTGGCCCTGCTAGCGATAAGGCATCCCAGCCTGTCAGAACAGAACAGAGGCAGCCTGTGATGACATTTGATAATGCCCTGACACTATCAGGCTGATAGATCTGATGGCTGGCTCACTGGAGGCCGTGTCTGAGATAAATGCTGTAAAGCTGTTGGAAGTGAGCTGCTGTAGGGCCACATACACAACGTTAGCTGTTAGCTGCATTTGATAGAGATAGTAGCTCAAAATGACATCACAGTGGAGAAGAAAATAGCTACTTCTAAGGGGTTGTGGGTGGAGTGATAAAAATGGGATAACAAGTGAGACTGAAGCGTGTTTTTGAGGAAGTTTGGGTCTAATTTGACGGGGATCCACCACTACTGACAGTGATATACAACAACTATACTGTATGACCTTTGACCCTCACCTTTGTCGTCGTCATGACAGCTGTAGCTGTAGACGGCCACAGGAGATAGGCTGACCAGGTTCTCATCATGGTGCCAGCCCACAGCCATCTTGCCCATCCCATAATACGGCTCTTCTTTCAGCTGGCTCATAGCTGCTGGGTCCATGTAGTTGAGCAGGGTGACGTTGAACTGGGTCGGGCCAGGACAGGGTGTCTTAGCAGGGTTGAGGTTAGAGCATCCCTGGCCACTCTGCTGGTCTTCATCCTCCTCATCTTCAATGTGGTACCCAGAGAGACTGTGTTTTAGCTCAGCCACAGGCTTCTCCTGAGTGCCTAGGTCTGTGGTCTCTGTCTCTGTGCTGCCAGCTGGCCTGTGCTTCCAGCCTGTGTGTTTTCCCTCACTGTGTTGTTTTGACGCCGTTGGACTCCCCAATTCAGTTTGTTTAGTCTTCAAGTCTCCCATCTCGTCGCCGTGTCTTGACTCCCACGCTGCATCCTGTTTGGACGATGGGCCTTCCTCTTCACTGTATTTTGACTCTATGTCCCAATCGTCGCTGTGCTTTGACTCAGTCTCTCCCTCCTCACTCTGCTTGGACTCCGAGTCTCCTCCATCGTCACTGGGTTTGGACTCCTCGCTATCTTTAGACTCCGTGTCTCCTTCTACACTGGGTTTAGACTCTATAGCACCAACCAACTCTTTCCTGCACTGCTTGAAAACATCCCCCTCCTTCCTGTCTCCGACATCAGAGCAGAAGAAGCAGTTGAGCTCCCAGAGTGCTTTGCATGCGGCGCTGAGGTCTGGGTCACAGCAGGTCCCTCTCTGCTCGTCTGTGTGCCAGGGGATGGTGAAGAGCCGCGTGTCCAGATAGCGGTAGGTGGTTCCTGGCTGACCCAGCAGCACCCGGGACACGGCGGTGAAGACGTCTCGGTCCCTCACCTTCACCAGGTCCCTCAGGAAACAGCCCCTCTGCCGCAGGGTGAACAGAGCAGCCTCCACCCGACCATGGAGCTCCTCAGGCAGGGAGCAGGACCGCCGCAGAGCCAGGCCAGAGTAGCTAGTCTCCCACTGGAACACAGGCAAACACAGATCAATTAGCTGTTGTTCTGATTGTTATAAGTTAAGTGGTCTCTGTCTCCAGAAACAATTGATGGAGAACAAGTACACAGACCAAACAGCCAACATAACTATTGTATAACTAGCCATGTTCCTTCTAATTCTATGGTATGAGCTAAGTATCTTTCCAAAGGCTAAGACATAGACAGACGGCTTTGGTATGGACTAGTACCAATGGCAGTGGGATGACAGAAGGTCTGGAATAGTACCAATGGGATGACAGAAGGTCTGGACTAGTACCAATGGGATGACAGAAGGTCTGGACTAGTACCAATGGCAGTGGGATGACAGAAGGTCTGGACTAGTACCAATGGCAGTGGGATGACAGAAGGTCTGGACTAGTACCAATGGGATGACAGAAGGTCTGGAATAGTACCAATGGGATGACAGAAGGTCTGGACTAGTACCAATGGCAGTGGGATGACAGAAGGTCTGGACTAGTACCAATGGGATGGCAGAAGGTCTGGACTAGTACCAATGGCAGTGGGATGGCAGAAGGTCTGAACTAGTACCAATGGCAGTGGGATGACAGAAGGTCTGGACTAGTACCAATGGGATGGCAGAAGGTCTGGACTAGTACCAATGGCAGTGGGATGACAGAAGGTCTGGACTAGTACCAACGGCAGTGGGATGACAGACGGTCTGGACTAGAACCAATGGCAGTGGGATGACAGAAGGTCTGGAATAGTACCAATGGGATGACAGAAGGTCTGGACTAGTACCAATGGCAGTGGGATGACAGAAGGTCTGGACTAGTACCAATGGCAGTGGGATGACAGAAGGTCTAGACTAGTACCAATGGGATGACAGAAGGTCTGGACTAGTACCAATGGGATGACAGAAGGTCTGGACTAGTACCAATGGGATGACAGAAGGTCTGGACTAGTACCAATGGGATGACAGAAGGTCTGGACTAGTACCAATGGGATGGCAGAAGGTCTGGACTAGTACCAATGGCAGTGGGATGACAGAAGGTCTGGACTAGTACCAATGGGATGACAGAAGGTCTGGACTAGTACCAATGGCAGTGGGATGACAGAAGGTCTGGACTAGTACCAATGACAGTGGGATGACAGAAGGTCTGGACTAGTACCAATGGCAATGGGATGGCAGTAGGTCTGGACTAGTACCGATGGCAGTGGGATGACAGAAGGTCTGGACTAGTACCAATGGGATGACAGAATGTCTGGACTAGTACCAATGGCAGTGGGATGACAGAAGGTCTGGACTAGTACCAATGGGGTGACAGAAGGTCTGGACTAGTACCAATGGCAGTGGGATGACAGAAGGTCTGGACTAGTACCAATGGGATGACAGAAGATCTGGACTAGTACCAATGGGATGACAGAAGGTCTGGACTAGTACCAATGGGATGACAGAAGGTCTGGACTAGTACCAATGGCAGTGGGATGAAAGAAGGTCTGGACTAGTACCAATGGGATGACAGAAGGTCTGGACTAGTACCAATGGGATGACAGAAGGTCTGGACTAGTACCAATGGGATGACAGAAGGTCTGGACTAGTACCAATGGGATGACAGAAGGTCTGGACTAGTACCAATGGGATGACAGAAGGTCTGGACTAGTACCAATGGCAATGGGATGGCAGAAGGTCTGGACTAGTACCAATGGCAGTGGGATGACAGAACGTCTGGACTAGTACCAATGGGATGACAGAAGGTCTGGACTTTTACCAATGGGATGACAGAAGGTCTGGACTAGTACCAATGGCAGTGGGATGACAGAAGGTCTGGACTAGTACCAATGGGATGACAGAAGGTCTGGACTAGTACCAGTGGGATGACAGAAGGTCTAGACTAGTGCCAATAGCAGTGGGATGACAGAAGATATGGACTAGTACCAATGGGATGACAGAAGGTCTGGAGTAGTACCAATGGCAGTGGGATGACAGAAGGTCTGGACTAGTACCAATGGCAGTGGGATGACAGAAGGTCTGGACTAGTACCAATGGGATGGCAGAAGGTCTGGACTAGTACCAATGGCAGTGGGATGACAGAAGGTCTGGACTAGTACCAATGGCAGTGGGATGACAGAAGGTCAACAGTGGTCTGGACTCTGGACCAGCCTGACTGAGTGACTCACCAGCTGTTGGAAGCCATGGTCTGAGGGCCCGAGGTAGGGGATGCGCTGGTCTCCTAGCTCCTGCAGCAGCCTGCGCTTCTGGAGAAGAGGAGACCAGACACAGGTCAGTACACAAAGGTCAGCAAAGATGCACACATCATGATGAATTTACAGGTAATGACATGTACTATAGAACAGAACAGATTAATCCAGGGTTTTGGGAATTGACGAATGCATTAGCCTACATTTAAACTGAGACTGTGAAGAATCAGCATCCCATTTAATTCAACCTCCCCAGATGATATCCATTGCCCATCCCATAGTCCCCTAGCTTCATTGTCGTCTCACATTTTTATGATTTCTGGGTTCTGCAGTGGGGTTCCTCACAACCTTATAAAGAATGCCCTGCTGCGTTCTGCGTACTGGCTCCCTCCTATAAAGACCCAACCTGGTGGAAGGATCAAAGCCCTTTCATTGGCTCACATTCCATTCCGACCTGTAAATCCAATGGCAACCAGCGTAAAACTGCGATACCCAAATAAATTTCAAGTGCCGAACCCTCCCCTCCCCTCCTTCCCTCCCTCCATCCATCTCTCCCGTCTGTGTCCCTCCGTCCTTTATTCTCTCCCCACAGGTGCACACACCCCACACCCCTGTCAGCCACTGGCTGGCTGAGAGCCGGCGGGCGAGAGTGCCATGTCAGTGACCCGCTCCTGCCTTTAAACCTTTAAATGTGCTGTGGACACCGGTGTGAATGCTTCGCCCCGCCCCTTGCCGCACAGCTTCCCCACATCAGCAGTGAACAAGCTCAGAGCAGAGTGAAGGCTGTGAGGTTTAAGGACAGCAGGCCTCGTATATATTCCCAGACATTTACTACATGCGTTTCACATTTCTGCCGGCCTAATAATGCCAGAGACCTCATGCGGGACGCGGGGGAATGCGAGAGTCCCGACCGCCAAAATATGTCCTGACTTTTAGAGTGAAATAAAATGTCCTGTTAAGAACATTAAAGTGTACGCTTAAAAATGTTGTGTCCTGAATGACTCAAAAGGGGGCTGGATCAAAAAGTGGACAAACAGAAAAGGTATGTGCATGAATACAGAGGAAAAGGTGAAATGTCAGTATGGGAGATGGAGACGGAGAACCTATTAGCTTTATGTTGTTAGTAGATTTCCCTTCAGGGGGCTACAGCTTTATCTGCAGACTAAACAACACCAACACCATCAACTACAACACCACCAACTACAACACCACCACCATCAACTACAACACCACCAACTACACTAATAACACCACCACCACCATTAACTACAACACCACCAACTACAACACCACCAACTACACTAATAACACCACCGCCACCATTAACTACAACACCACCAACTACAACACCACCAACTACAACACCACCAACACCACCCCCACCCCCACCATCAACTACAAAACCACCAAACACCAACAACTACAAAACCACCAACTACACCAATAACACCACCACCACCACCACCATCAACTACAACACCACCAACTACACTAATAACACCACCGCCACCATTAACTACAACACCACCAACTGCACCAATAACACCACCAACTACAACACCACCACCACCACCACCAATAACACCACCGACAACAACACCACCAATAACACCACCACCATCAACTACAACGCCACCAACACCACCAAACACCAACAACACTAACAACAATACCAACACCAATAACACCACCACCAATAACACCACCAATAACACCACCAATAACACCACCAACACAAACAGGATGCACATGGGCTTCCAGACAGGCCGGCACTCTAAGTTATTCTATTTAGAGTGGAACAAACAAAAGGAGAGGAAAACTGGTCCACAGACAGAGTGAATCTACAACACAAAACAACATACACTATTCATGGCCAGTCTGTGTTCAAAGGGCCAGGAAGAAGAGCAGAGGAGGAAAACTGACACACATTCATTGGTGTCAAAATCCTGCAGAAGCTTCAGGATGTTAAACCTGCGTGTGTGTGTGTGTGTGTGTGTGTGTGTGTGTGTGTGTGTGTGTGTGTGTGTGTGTGTGTGTGTTTTGTGTGATGTGTGAGCATGAGTAAGGGGGCAGTGTGGTGTGTTTCCTTTGTGTGTAACCAGTGTGTGTTCCTGTATGTATGTGTGTACAAGGCTGGTTGGTAGGCCGTTGCCAACTTGACCTTAAGAGCACATTGCCCTGTGTGATGAGCATGCAGGCAAACACATACACACACACACAACTGGGCTGGATAGCACACTGCCTCAGCTCCAATCGCACACAACCGGGCTGTCACGCACATGTCGAATACATCAAGCCACTCAGAAATTCCACAGGAAAAAAAGACAACCCTAGCCCTCTGTAGCAGATGGGCTCTCATTTCCTCCTCTCTTCTCGTCTCTCCTCTGCTCTCATCTCCTCTCCTCCCATCTCCCTGTATATCAGAGCAGGCTCTATGTCAGTTAGAGATGCTGCTTTTCCACCCAGCATAAGAAACCAGATTACCAATCCCATAAAAACAATGACATGGATGATTTAATCTCTCTCTGTTGACAGGATTAAAATCCCCTTGGCCAGACTGTTTATCACATAAATAGGGGGTCTGTTCTCTCAGATCTGGACATGAGAGGGAAATCAAACGGCTGGTCATTTAGATTTTTGACACTTTAATGAGTAGATTAATGTCCAGTGCTTAGATCATTATGGCTCAAAATAACTAAGAAAATAACATGTCTACATTAAAATTGCTGGTGGCAGTGGAGAAGAGCTTGTTTCCTCTGAGAGGGTGGTTTGTCTGAGGACTACCCCCATGGGTCCAGCATAACCCTGAGGAACCCTGGGTCCCAATGGACTGGTTTTGACTCGGGTTGCTATGCTGTAACAATCAGAACCAAAGTCGGGGTGTAGGTGGAACCAGACCTCCAACCAGTAGATGGCGTTCTACTGAGAGCCCTGGGGAGTTTAAACCTTGACAGCCAACCCCAGCCCCCTCTCATCCCCACGATGACGCATTGAGAGTTAGCTGCCTAATAGAGCGCTTTGTTTAGGAAGCAAACAATTGGTACTTGTGTGACACCGATTTCAGAAAATGGTCTCCTCCAGCAAAAGTGACGGTGAATCAGTCTCCTGTAGAACATCAGCCTAAAACAGGGAGACAGGCGAAAACATCAAATGCGCTACCGCCCCGTTTTCATTTGGCATGCTGTCGCAGAATGTGGGGAGTGGGTGTGGGGCGGCCAGTGGAAAGGAGGATGGCAGGAAGGCCAGGGAGTGCCCATTTTGGACAGGGGGAAGCGAGGGGTGAAGAGAGAGACCAAACGGACGAGGCAACAAGCTTGCTGTGAAGAGTAAGGAGCGGGTAGCCCCCGGACCTCCACCCCTCAGGTCCTCCATGCCCAAGCCCCCTGGACCTCCACCCCCCAGGACCTCCAGCCCCCAGGACCTCCACCCTCCAGCCCCTCCATCCCCCAGCCCCCAGGACCTCCACCCGCCAGCCCCAGGGCCCTCCACGCCCCAGTCCCCAGCACCTCCATCCCCCTGCCCCCAGGACCTCCACACTCCAGCCCCCAGGACCTCCACCCCCCAGGCCCTCCACGCCCCAGCCCCCAGGACCTCCACCCCCCAGCCAACCAGGACCTCAACGCCCCAGGCCCTCCACGCCCCAGCCCCCAGGACCTCCATCCCGCAGGTCCCTGGACTCCCGCCGCCTCACCCTGCCTAGGTGACTAACAGCACGTAGCTAGCTACCTCATACACAGGGCATGTCTCTGACTGCCCCGAACCACGGTGAGAGCACACAGCACCTAGGTACCATCACACACACAATCCATCACACACACTTCCTTGCACACTGACACTGTCCCTCCCTCCCCCCTAGGCTACATGGTTGTTTTAACTGACATTTAGGCCCCGGGACATAATAAGCACTATCCATTCAAAGAAAAGCAAAACTTTAACTGCCTTTTGACATTTTGTTTCCGACAAATCGTGGCATAATGCATTCTCAGAATCCCACACACTGGTCAGCGGTCACTGTAATGGTTATGGATGGGAGGTAAGTGATAAGTGACTGAACAGTGTAATAAATGGTTAACTGATTGAAACATCTGTAGAGTGACCTGAGAACCAGGCCACACAGGCCAGTAATAATGTGTAACCCCACACCCACACACTGGACCAGGAGGTGGGGATGCATATTCATCTGTCTGGTTGGAGGACTAGCTGGTTACATCCTGATCAGATCAGGTGGTCACTGCTCATGTACTAAATAGTAGGTGTCAAATTCACTTCACTTAGCGGCAGGTCAGAGGGGGGGTGGAATCATTCATGTTAAAATATGTCCATCCATCTATCTGAACACACTGTGGCCAGGTCATTTAAAGGGCCGGTGTGATGCTGCATGGAGCTGGGCCCGGGTAGACCTTTCACATCCTGTTTAGAACACAGATCTAATAACATTACCAGCACCGCAGGCAGGGTGATCACCAAGGATCATTATTTAAACACACACACACACACTACAGGCCCACACACACACACACAAACACAGAAACACACACACACTACAGGCCCACACACACACACACACGCACACACAGAAACACACACACACACACACACTAAGCACTAAGCACATACTATAGACAATCATACTGGTTGATGTTCAGAAATTTATACACACCCACAATGACAAGTACTTTATGGAAGACAGTTGAGTAGTTTAATTAAACAGCCATTCAATTAGCCCTCTGTGTTCTCTCTGTCTCTCTCTCACAGTGTTAAACCCAATCCGTGACACAGCCACGAGCAGGTGTAAGGCGTTAGGAGAAAGCAAAAGAGAGAAAGAAAGAGAGAAAGATGAATCACCCCAAAGTATTTACACATACACCTGGGGTAAGCCTAGAGACTGACATCTTGGCACATACAAGGCCTGTCCATTTAAGTGCTTTTCAATGTGTCCATGGTGTCAACATCTATTTCACACTCATCTACACCTAGAAGGAGAAAAATATGTTTCCATGACCTTTACCCAAGGTGTCAAATCTGGAGAGGAGAGAGAGTGAGGAGAATGAGAGATAGAAGAGAAGAGAAGAGAAGAGAAGAGAAGAGAAGAGAAGAGAAGAGAAGAGAAGAGAAGAGAAGAGAAGAGAAGAGAAGAGAAGAGAAGAGAAGAGAAGAGAAGAGAAGAGAGGAGAGGAGAGGAGAGGAGAGGAGAGGGAGAGAGACCAGAACATATATTTAAGAGGTACCTTACATAAGCAGAAAAGTAAAGGGTGTTCGCCACTTTGGCTTTAATTGTTATTTTGTGGGCAGGCCATAACACTTCCATTACGATTATGTCGATAGAGAAAGCTTTTTAGTTTTCACCTACAAATGACAACATGGTTTCATGAGGTCAGCTGTTTTCCAGGCAGAATGGACCATTTTAACACTGACACACATTCCCTAGGTATTCAGATTCAGACACAGGCCAGTTTGTTGGGGGAGAGGTGAGGGAACGAGGGGGGGGGAATGAGGGACGAAGGGAGGGGAAGGAGAGCATTGATTGAAAGACTGTGATTAGCAGTTTTCAGCAGGGTGCGCTGAGGCCATCAAGTTGTTCTGACAACCTTGTCGCGTCCTGAGGTGCAGTCAAGGAGAAGTCAGTGCTTTAGAGATGTCTCTCTCTCTCTGTCTCTTTCCTCCCTCTGTCTCTCTCCCTTTCTTTCTCTCGCTCTCTAGCTAGCCAGCCACACTTCTCTGCCCCGCCACAAAATCAATATGGCTCTGTAAAGTGCAGGCGGCCCGGGGGAGACTGAGGGCTAGAAGCGGGGCCAAGGTGTCCTCCAGGCCTGTCCCACGGGCCGTGTCAAGGACAGACCCGAGCCAGGATACCGGAGGCTGAGGCTGGGGTCTGCCATGCCCCCCTCTGTCCCCTCCCCTGTGTCCGCTCACTCGCCCATCACTCGGCCTGGAAGACAGGATCGATAAGCAGGTGGAGCATTAAATACTCTGCCCCAGAGGGTGTCCCGCTGCTGGGGTCCAGCCAGCCAAGACTCAGCCTCCTGCTCCCTCCTCCTGGAGGACGGACGGTCGGCCTGGTCTGGTCACACCTGAATTGGATGTTTTGTTCTCAGACTGAGAGACAGAGACTGGAGATCTCTGACAATAAACAGTTCAATAACAGTTAGAGAAACATCTCTGCTGTGGAAGGTAGCAGCGTGGCCCACTGGTCACACAATGTAGCTCCTTAACAGGACACAGGTCAACAGAAGTCAGCCACGGGGCATGGGCCTGCTCAGGGAATTGGTCAGTAAGCTACCTGAACACTCTCCTACAGTTAAGACAACACAATGTGTTCATAGCTTTATTATGGACAATCTCTAAACCATAATAGAGCAAATAGCAAGACTACTTATTCTAGCTCGCTGTCAATAATTGTCCTAATACTGATACAGTGAGTGAAAAATATGGGTGATGTTGAGTGGATTTCAGTCATTCCGAGTGTCTGTGTGTGTGAGTGACTGATCACAGTGGAAGTGGCTTGTGTTGCTAATCCAGAATCCAGTGTACGACAGAGTAAAGAGCCAGCTCTGTGTTCCATCCACAGTGTTAACAGTACAAACTGATCAACCCCTTCAGATGGCAGCTAGTCCCCTTCCCTGTCCTTAAGGATCTAGACTAGATGATCTGCTGCCTGTCTGCAGCTTCACTGGGGATACAGATGATTTACAATCCAGATGGAGACTAGGGCTAAATCAGGGTAAACCAGGGCTGATTGTGACATCTGAAATGGCATTGTATTAGCTAGAATCCATTTAGTGAAAAACAAGCATGTTTCCTTTCTATTTCCTCTACTAACCACTATGTACTGGAACAGTATGTTACTAATATCTGAGACTAAAGGGACAGACAAGAACACTTCTTAGGAAGTGATTCAGTGTTGTTACTGAATCACTACAACAGAACAAATCTAACCTATGTGTCTCAACTTTACGATTAAGACTCAGATTGCTATTGAATTACCGGACAGATATTATTTGGGAATGTGTTGTACTTTTCTTCTCAAGACATCCCATCCATTCCTATTCACTGTTTATTTATTTTCCTTCCTTCACTCATTGTGAACCAAGGATAATATTCTACCAGGAATTGAACGTCTTAATCCTCTTTACACTCTTCCTAGTAGCCTGGATGGTGACAGATTAACAGACCGGACGTTTCCAAACCCTGGGGGGACAGCCTACTGCATGCATGGCTTTAAGTGTTCTGGAGGGTTAATATGAAGCCAGTAGAAAAGAAAGCAGTGGTGGTGGTACTGAATATTACTGATGAGCTCCAGGTGAATGGTCGGTACTGATGAGCTCCAGGTGAATGGTTGGTACTGATGAGCTCCAGGTGAATGGTACTGATGAGCTCCAGGTGAATGGTCGGTACTGATGAGCTCCAGGTGAATGGTGCTGATGAGCTCCAGGTGAATGGATGGTACTGATGAGCTCCAGGTGAATGGTTGGTACTGATGAGCTCCAGGTGAATGGTCGGTACTGATGAGCTCCAGGTGAATGGTTGGTACTGATGAGCTCCAGGTGAATGGTTGGTACTGATGAGCTCCAGGTGAATGGATGGTACTGATGAGCTCCAGGTGAATGGATGGTACTGATGAGCTCCAGGTGAATGGTCGGTAATGATGAGCTCCAGGTGAATGGTCGGTACTGATGAGCTCCAGGTGAATGGTCGGTACTGATGAGCTCCAGGTGAATGGTCGGTACTGATGAGCTCCAGGTGAATGGTCGGTACTGATGAGCTCCAGGTGAATGGTTGGTACTGATGAGCTCCAGGTGAATGGTTGGTACTGATGAGTTCCAGGTGAATGGATGGTACTGATGAGTTCCAGGTGAATGGATGGTACTGATGAGCTCCAAGTGAATGGATGGTATTGATGAGCTCCAGGTGAATGCTCGGTACTGATGAGCTCCAGGTGAATGGTTGGTACTGATGAGCTCCAGGTGAATGGTACTGATGAGCTCCAGGTGAATGGTACTGATGAGCTCCAGGTGAATGGTACTGATGAGCTCCAGGTGAATGGTACTGATGAGCTCCAGGTGAATGGTTGGTACTGATGAACTCCAGGGGAATGGATGGTACTGATGGGCTCCAGGTGAATGGTCGGTACTGATGAGCTCCAGGTGAATGGTGCTGATGAGCTCCAGGTGAATGGATGGTACTGATGAGCTCCAGGTGAATGGTTGGTACTGATGAGCTCCAGGTGAATGGTGCTGATGGGCTCCAGGTGAATGGTTGGTACTGATGAGTTCCAGGTGAATGGATGGTACTGATGAGCTCCAGGTGAATGGTTGGTACTGATGAGCTCCAGGTGAATGGTGCTGATGGGCTCCAGGTGAATGGTTGGTACTGATGAGCTCCAGGTGAATGGTGCTGATGAGCTCCAGGTGAATGGATGGTACTGATGAGCTCCAGGTGAATGGTTGGTACTGATGAGCTCCAGGTGAATGGTTGGTACTGATGAGCTCCAGGTGAATGGTTGGTACTGATGAGCTCCAGGTGAATGGTACTGATGGGCTCCAGGTGAATGGTTGGTACGGATGAGTTCCAGGTGAATGGTTGGTACTGATGAGCTCCAGGTGAATGGTTGGTACTGATGAGCTCCAGGTGAATGGTTGGTACTGATGAGCTCCAGGTGAATGGTGCTGATGGGCTCCAGGTGAATGGTTGGTACTGATGAGCTCCAGGTGAATGGTGCTGATGAGCTCCAGGTGAATGGATGGTACTGATGAGCTCCAGGTGAATGGTTGGTACTGATGAGCTCCAGGTGAATGGTTGGTACTGATGAGCTCCAGGTGAATGGTTGGTACTGATGAGCTCCAGGTGAATGGTACTGATGGGCTCCAGGTGAATGGTTGGTACTGATGAGTTCCAGGTGAATGGTTGGTACTGATGAGCTCCAGGTGAATGGTTGGTACTGATGAGCTCCAGGTGAATGGATGGTACTGATGAGCTCCAGGTGAATGGATGGTACTGATGAGCTCCAGGTGAATGGTTGGTACTGATGAGCTCCAGGTGAATGGTTGGTACTGATGAGCTCCAGGTGAATGGTTGGTAGTGATGAGCTCCAGGTGAATGGTTGGTACTGATGAGCTCCAGGTGAATGGTTGGTACTGATGAGCTCCAGGGGAATGGTTGGTACTGATGAGTTCCAGGTGAATGGTTGGTACTGATGAGCTCCAGGTGAATGGATGGTACTGATGAGCTCCAGGTGAATGGTTGGTACTGATGAGCTCCAGGTGAATGGTTGGTACTGATGAGCTCCAGGTGAATGGTTGGTAGTGATGAGCTCCAGGTGAATGGTTGGTACTGATGAGCTCCAGGTGAATGGTTGGTACTGATGAGCTCCAGGGGAATGGTTGGTACTGATGAGTTCCAGGTTAATGTTTGGTACTGATGAGCTCCAGGTGAATGGTTGGTACTGATGAGCTCCAGGTGAATGGTTGGTACTGATGAGCTCCAGGTTAATGGTGCTGATGAGTTCGTGCCAGTGTGGGTCAGACCCAACTCATTTAGCCTAGCCTGAGACAGAAAGTAAAATGGGACTCAGTCACGTACGAGAAGATGTTGGCTGTTCCCAACTTCCCCCATCACCTCCACCCACACTGGTCTGAGGGAAGAGGGGGATATTGCCGTGGTTACTGTTCACACTCCTGCTAATTATTAGAGCCAATCAGAGAGGTTAACAGGGCGGAGCCTGAGGAGATCATGTTCTGGGGCATTTAACATCTGGCAGAGATGGAGGGGAATACATTATACACTGGTCTCCTGTAATCCAAATAAAACACTCTTCACATCTGAAGTGTACTTAGCACAGAGGGGAGGGAAGGAGGGAGGGAGGTCTGGCGACGAGCGAGCATCCCATATGGTGATGTCCAAGTGCCACCTAGTGAAAACCATGTGGCTCGTCCAGTCAAGTGACGGTCCTCCAGGATCCAGAGGAGAGGGGGTCTGCCCCAGAAAACAGCCCAGACAGGAGGACCCATCTGGACTGAGACAGCTCAGTCACAGGCCTAGCTACCTATGGCACAGTCCAACACGGTCAATGCTAAGAAAGATCTATTGCCACCAATGCCAAAAATTTGACTAGGGACCCAATACCACTAACCTACTTTGCAAGAATGTGCAAGTCAATTTGCAACTGTTATGATTTTAGGTTATCCAAAGATTACAAGTTATTTCAATCTCCAGTAGTATGGTTGGTCATTGTTTCTAGCCCTGCTGTTGGTCCTGGCTGCTACGCTGTGTTTGTTGTGATGGAGAAACAGATGTGTGTCTATGACTGTGTTTAGTAGCTATGGGCCATCCCCTCCCATCATTAGTGGAGCTAGTAAATCACAGCCCTCCCTGTGCCCAGAGGTGAGAGAGATGAGAGTGGAGGTGAGCCTGAAATAATGCTGATGTCCCCCAGGGTCAGACCTCCATTATGGCCGCTTCAAAAACTATTAATCTGGCTTGTAGTCACTGGCCTAGAAATAATTACTTAATCTTAACCTATGTAATACAGCATGACCAGCAGTCCAGTCAGGTCCAAGTGGGTGGGGGAGAGAGAGGGGTGGGGGAGAGAGGTTGGGGCAGAGGGGAGAGAGGGGGAAGGGGGAGAGAAAGCCACAAATTACAGGCCCGTCTCTGCTGCTACTAGGTGACTGATGTACCACTCACCATCTGGATATGGCCTTTACACTAACACTGATTTAGACAGACACACACACACACACACACACAGGTCAGGTGAGCCAAGGCACACACACAACATTTACTTTTTTTGCAATGTGGTCACAATATACTCAGCAATCCCTAAACAGGGTCTGACTACAACAACTTACTAAAGATAACACCCATTCCAACCACTAATCACTAAAGTGAAACAGCCAGGGAACGGAGTCCAATATATTCACTCTAACCAACCAAAACAACACACCAAACGGAACCCTCGACTTCCTAAGTAGTAGACCAGAGCTCTATGGGCCCTGGTCAAAAGTAGTGCGCTATAGGGTGCCATTTGGGACACAACCAGAGTTTTGTTCTATCTAGTGTGAGGTCAGACAGACGTCCACCTCTCTAACCACTGCCCAACACTGCCACCTAGAGATGTAGGAGAAACTGCTAGAGTCATCACCAACACCACTATGATGGTGAAATAAACCAGCACAACATCTCACACACACACACACACACCATAAAATTCAGTGCAGTCCGTCTCCATAAATGTCACAGTGAAGTATGGAATGACATGAATAAATACAACAACCATGAGTCTCCAGTCAGTCAGTGGAGGCATGGCTACATCGCTGGCTGTCACAGATGGGATCCCAGGTGGAGATTTAATTAGTTAGGGTTGAAGTCAGTCTCCCTTGTTGTCTGGGGGTCCTTGCTCGGCACGCGCTACTGTAAACATGCTCTATATCCTAATCAGGTGTCACCGCCGCGTTTGATCAGTCTGCTAAAACTTGTCAGAAATCCCCGGCAGAGAGAGAGAGGAGGGGGGAGGAGGGGGTAGAGAGGAGGGGGGGGGGGGGGACAGAGGGAAGGAGCGGGGAGAACAAAAGGAAGGAGCTGTCAGAGGGAGAGAGAGGGGGGAGACGGAGGAGAGTTTGCCCATTAGCAGCATTCTCCATCTCTCTCCGGCTGCCCATAGTGAGGAATCCCCTGGTGACAGACAGCTCCAGGTCTCTGCTATACAACACAGGGACTTCACTTCTCTTCACCACCGTCAGCACTATACACACTAACACAGCTGATCACTAGAACAACTACTCCAGCTAAACACTCAAGTAGTAAACTAGTTTCTGTTGTTTACCCAAAAAACTGAGATAAGCCTACAAGCTGCACCCCTTTTTGGTTTCTGCAAACACTTTAAATAGTGGGTCTCTTTAAAAGCACCAAATCAGAGACAGACACCTCCCCTCCTCCCCTCCAGAATGAGAGAAGGGAGAAGACAGCAGGCAGTGGAGTTGGTATAGGAACACACGCTCCATTAGATACTGCTTACCTTTTATTTATGTTGATATTGAATACATTAGCCGATTGAACCTCCTAAGAACACTGCAGAGTGACAAGCCGGAATCCGTCTTTGCAACTACCATGGCAACGGAGATTACCACAAATAGAAAAAAAATCTAAAACCTCTGAATAGAACGATACATAAATTAATTAAAGGACACAAAAACAAGCAGAGAATTAAAGTTAGAACATCTGTCAGAGACTTAGCTTCCCATCCTAATACCAGTGTTAGAACATTTATACCCTTGAAGTGAATGATCCCTTCTTTAATTGACAGTCAAGGAAAAGTGGTTGCAGCAGCATCCTGTAGCCGCTGATAAGAAAGCTTTCCCCCTCTCCCCCCCAAAAAACAGTTTAAAGAACCTTGGCACTAATCCCTATTGTCATCCCAGTGCAGTGGAAGGACTTACAAATAGCGATAACTCGACAGAGGCTGTCTGTTCCTGAGGAGTTAGGGACAGGGTAGCGGTCGCATGCTGGAGAATCAGTCACTTAGATTAATACAATCCACACGCGGCGTCAGTCAGGCATGACACTAGACTGTCACTGCATTTACATCCCAGTCCATCCCTACCGTTCTATATGACAATGTATTTAAGAAGGTCCACTCACATCACAAAGAGCCTCTCTCTCTCTGTGTGTTGGTGGATAACACTCCCAGTCATATGATGTGCTTTACTGGTGATCCTGGAAACAACAACTTTGCAAAGCTCTGTATCACAATTTTTACATACGGAATGGGTGCCACTGTCACTCACACAAGTAGGCCAAACACACACACACACACACACACACACACACACGCACACGCACACGCACACGCACACACGCACACTCAAGCATGTAAACTTGTAGAAACAGTTGTTTATTGTGATAGGAATAGGAGTTATTTTGCTGAAGCTTGCTTTGAGAGCATATGGGCAGAACACAAAGAGAACACCTAGACTAAACTGATGAGCTACAGAAGAGGACTAATCTAACCAAAAACTCCACAGATTATCAAAAACAAACAGCAACGATACTGATCAAACCACAAATAAAATGGTAAGACTATTGTGGCAGAATACAAGGCTAATAGATGGCATCTCAGCCACTGCTGAGCCTCAGTGTTCAGGCTGTACGCCTGTGTGACTCCTCCACTTCAGCAGTCCTGAGACAAATGACAGTGGCTGCCCTCGACATTACAGGGCCAGGGCACGCATGACACTAGGGCTGACAACTGAACAGACACAACACACCCCTAGCTGCCTTGATAAACACACACACAGTCCAAAACAGCACTGACACAACCTCTCTCCCTCCACCTCCCTCTCCTCCCACCTCCCTCTCTCTCCATCTCACAGGAGACAACCCTGACTTCAGGCCCTTACCCAGGCAAGTGGATCTGACCTGCTGCCCCCCAGTCAGCCTCATCTGAATACACAGAGACAGGAACAGGAGAGGAAAGGAAATCTGCCTATATTATGATGGGAAGAGAGGAGAAGAAGAGAGTAGAGGGGGGTGAGATGCCGTCAGGGGGCTCTCTTCTTTATGCACGTATGATCATGTGGTTGACAGCACCGGTGGGAAGAATTATGGACTGTTGAACAAAAGGTTGAGGTCTGGCTGGTTGGTGATGTGATGGTACCTGGATGGAGAGGCAGGCAGGCAGCTAGGCAGTGTTGGGGCCTGACAGTGGTGGACTTATGACAAGTACCACCACGCACACACACACACGGCACCTCCTCGCCATCCGCTCGCATCAAAGTCTGTCACTCAGAATGGGCCAAGAACGCTGCACGTTAGAGTGAGCGTGGGGGGCGGAGAGAGGATTGAGGGGATTCTGGTCAAAGGTTAAGCGCAGAGAAGACAGCAATGAAAGGCAACTGTCATGCACCAGCGCACGCTGAGGAGCACCTGTCTCATGGAGAACATGCAAAGAAGGAATGCTCTCCGAGTCTTGACAACACCCCTCCTCCACACCCCTATTACCATCACCCCACACAGAACACACACAGTACACACACAGTACACACACAGTACACACACATAACTCAGCCCCTCTAAAACAGAGTGGCGGCACTACACCACAGAAGGCAACGCCTGCCTGACAGCATGCCAATCAAACTGTTCACCCCTTCTCTAACATAGCATACGCATGACTAAAGTTAGTTGGGCTCATGAACAAAAACACAGGCTGAGAGAGAATCACTGAAAGATGAAGAGGCTACCTGGCTGGCATCAACAGGTATCATGGAATATCCAAAGAAATTATCCATCAAATGGTCTTGGCTTATTTTAAAATGAAATAAGCCCGTAATATCTGACGTCAAGTAGAGAAAGGTATTTTATGAATGGTGGTTGGTGGGTAAGGCAAGGTAGAGGCAAGGCACTCCAGCTGGCTAGGTTACACTAGGCTCCAGTGATAGGGGCAGAAGGGCACTACCATCCCTCTCCCTCCTCTGTCTCCCTCCTCAGTCTCCCTCCTCAGACTCCCTCCTCAGACTCCCTCCTCAGTCTCCCTCCTCAGACTCCCTCCTCAGTCTCCCTCCTCAGTCTCCCTCCTCAGTCTCCCTCCTCAGACTCCCTCCTCAGACTCCCTCCTCAGTCTCCCTCCTCAGTCTCCCTCCTCAGACTCCCTCCTCAGACTCCCTCCTCAGTCTCCCTCCTCAGTCTCCCTCCTCAGACTCCCTCCTCAGACTCCCTCCTCAGACTCCCTCCTCAGACTCCCTCCTCAGTCTCCCTCCTCAGACTCCCTCCTCAGACTCCCTCCTCAGACTCCCTCCTCAGACTCCCTCCTCAGACTCCCTCCTCAGACTCCCTCCTCAGACTCCCTCCTCAGTCTCCCCTGGGCAGTGTACTACAGTACTACATGCCAGGTACTTTCATTACACACGTTTATGGAAAATATCTTATGATGTACAAATTAACAGTTACAATTTACAGGGCCTTATGAAAGTGGCCTCCTGCAGTTTTTGTGAATTGAAGCAGTCATCAGAAGCAGATGTTGGCCAAGTCTAACGTTAGCTAACTGCTAGGTAGCTCAGCTTTATTGGAAAGGTGAGTCATTACAAAGGAAAATAAATTCACAAATAAACAGCCACACCACCAGCCCTGTAATATAAATGGAGCAGGTGGATTCATAGGGAGAGCAGGCCGTCTGAGAGCTACAATAGGTAGGCTAGGTTTACTGCTATAGGACCAAGAGCAAAAGAAAGTTAACCTACATGATGAACGCCAAAGACAGCCTTGAAAGAAGAGACTGCACCTCAAGTGTTGTCTAGTCACTGTCCTTGTGACAGATGGCATTAGGAAAAGTAGATTAAATTAGACTGCTGCAACAGTCTTCTCGTCCTCTCCCTCTCTCATCGTTAGTCTCTGTCTCTCTCCACAGTGTGTGTGCCCCCCCCCCCACACACATACGTACAGATTCAAATGAAAATAATGACCTCCCTAGATTGAAGCCTTGAGTGGCTAATGAACTGCCCTGAGTCCCCTCTGTCTGAGGTGAGCGAGTCATTCCCATGTTTATTTAGTACGGCCCCACCACAGCCACACACACACCACCTATTGATCAGATTGATTATTCCATGTATATCACCGGTGATAGGGCTCTGTGTGACTGATGAACTCTGGGTCACACTGAATGTAAACTCATTGACTCTGACAGCTGAGATGATCCATTGTCACAGCAGCTCGTTTGGGAAAATACGAAGACATCAGCAATAATATGCCACTGCTAATATGAACTGCTAGGTAGAGCTGACGATGACATGGGATCTGTCAACGGAGAGGGTCGCCCACAGCTAACAAGCTAACAGCCTGCTCAGAACAAAACCTGGGACTGGTGGTAAATTTGACTTCTGAAACTGAGCAACTAGGCTGATTTCTGCTGACAATCCAGTTAGGTATTACTTCAAAGAAAATCCTGAATAAATGTACCATTTGTCAATAGTAATAAAGTATGAATAAAGTTACTATGTAGAAGACACTAAATCTTTGTTCATCTGCCGGATGAGTTGAACATAGCATCCCCTGTTATATGTTCATCCTTAGTGTTTTCAACATACACTAAAACCCCAATCCCTTTAGCCAAACCGTGTGGATGGACATGCTGTGTAAAGTGTCATCTATCGTATGGCTGCTGTGATGGCTAACATCAGGAGAGGAACCTCGGCTATATCCCAGTGTGCATCCAAAATGGCACCCTATTCTGTACATTGCACATTACTTGATATCAGGGCCCTGGTCAATCGTAGTGCACTATATAGGGAACAGGGTGGCATTTGGGATGAATGGTTTTTAATATTTTTTATAAATGGATAGCTGGTTTTTCCCTCTAGATGTTTAGTAGGATCACAGATGCTCTTAAACACATACATGTCCGTGGGCCCTGGCAGCTAGGGGCGGCTGTAGACATGGGACCTGAGACACCACAGAGAGAGCAGCCAGGCCGGGCTGTAAAAGTTGATATCCTCCCAGATGCAAACCAAATGTAGACATCATGAACCTTTAAATTGTCCTACATTTAAAGCAGACCACTATAAAAGGGGGTCAGGATAAGAGAAGAGATCTGTATGCCGACACACATCGAGATCACTACACATGAAGAGCCATATTATATACTGCACCACTGTGTAGCTGTTGACAGGGATGTAGGACTACTTACTGAGAACCCATATTTCAGATATAAACAGTTAGTAGTGTATCTAACTCCCAGAAAAGGGTACGATAGCTGGTTTCATGTCAGTGCCATTACTGCAAATAAAAATGTGCTATAAATTTGCTCTTTGTTGCCAAGAGATCAAAGAAACCCTGTAGCTGGCAAAAACAATGGAAAAAACAATAGCAACCCAAGTCCCTCTTCCATCACTGACACATTGCCACTGCCAGGCATGTGGCTTAAAGGCTGTAGTGTTGGGTTGGGTTTACCAAGCTGATCTGTAAACAACACAAAAACAGTCCAGATATATCCAGGCTAAGCTCCAATAACTAAGACAAGGTATAAAGAGGTAAAGAAGGGGGGGGGGGGGGCTTATAGCCACAGACTAATCAACCCTCCTCGTCGTTCTCATATCGGATCAATGAACTACCCGGGGCCCTGGGCCCACTGCCACCCCACCGCACAGGCACTACATTACACACAAAACTTCATATTCATTCATTGATTTACTTTTCAGAATAGTATATCATTGAACTCCAATGGGACTAAAAACAGAGTCTGGGGCTGAGGTCAAGCCCACTTGCATGGACAGATGTTTGCACAATATTGATGGCCCAAGCAGAAATAAATGACTAAATATCCCGATCGATACCTAGTTTCCCTAGCCGGCCCTGTGCGACAGCAGATACATAAATACATCTTTATGGCTACAGGAATGGTCCCTAATGAAGAGTGGATAAATGCTCCCCTGAAGGTAAACTCTTTGATTAGCTGAGGCCAGAGGTGACGCCCGGTTGGGGAGGGCAGAGGCGATATGCTGACATGGAAATGCCATACCTTCCATTGCCTGAGGAGTCTACTGGTTAAGAGGGGCTAAGTCACTGAGGGGGCAACAAGGATATGACAGGTCACAAGCCTTGAGCAGGTCGTTCTGTGCTACCTGACCTCCTTTCCATTTGTAATGGTAATAGCATAGATCAGCAGCATTCTCAATCATACTCATAGTCAATAACACACATATTGTTTCAATTCTACATGTAGCCTAGCTCTGTTTTGACTGTATCACTGGGCTGGAGAGGATACTGTTGAAACAAATCCTCTGCATTTCATCTCCAGCCACCTCAAGCACGAAGGCCCTAGCTGTCAGTGGTTAAGACTTATGAAAGAGGTGACATGAGACTGTAATCAGGCCAGACCATCATCATCATCATCAGGAGCAGCAGTACTGGGCTCCAGCTCTCTGTCTCCCTCATGGTGAAGAGACAGTGGTGCTGATGACACTAGATAGAGGATCTGGATGGAGCTGCCTGCTCTTATTTACAGCACAGCTCAATTACCCAGGACAACACCAAGCAGGCTCATCACTCAGCTTTCCCTCCAAAGCTCTACAGTGACCAACAGGGCCATAAAGAGGGAGGAACCAGTTCATTCCCTGCTCCTTAATTAAATGAGAGCAAAGCTGTTGACTTCATTTCCCTCCTCTCCGTAAGCAGACCCTCCTCTTTCTCACCATCTCACTCAACAAAGCAGCCCCCACCCAGATTGAGCTGGCCAGCCCTCCAACCAATGAAGACCTCCCGGTCATCATCCCTGCTCGGCCCTAAATCAACAGCTGGATAAACAGCCTCCACGGTGGGTTAGTGCCGGTCCCCATGCAGTCACAAGAGGCCGAGGGCCGGGGGGCTCCAGGGGGCCGAGTCAGGAGCCGGATCGACACCTCAACAGCGATAAGTAATTCTGTGTTGGATTAGCAGCATGATGGCCTGATCAATACAGGGTGATACACTCAGGCCATTAGGAATGCAGGGAGGAAATGGCCCCCTCTGGTAATAAAGCAGGCCTTATGTCTGGCTGTTCCTTCATCAGATCTCTCCATTAGTGTAATGGTACTATTATCAGCCACAGCAAAATACCTATTTTACCAGGGAACCTTTTTTCAGCCGGACGGACCGGGTCGTGCTGGAGGGGGTCTGAGTCAGAGAGGGAGAGCCATGCAGTGAGGAGTGGAGAAATATCCTCTCTCTCTCTCTCTCGTCCTCCTTCCCCAGGCCCGGATGTAAATCTATCTCTCCATCTGCCCGGCTCTTATGTATTCCTAAGTGTGTTTTATGTCAGCTCCCAACACTATTTCTCCATTATTGGCTCATTAATAGAACTAGCAGTGTGTTAGCGGTGGGTAAGAGGGGGGGGGGGGGGGGGGGCCCGCCGGGGCAGGGGAAAGGTGCTGAATGTGCTGAATGTGACACCCCCTCTTGCTAAAACAACCAGAGCTGACATGACAGCACACCCGGCATTAGTCGCCATAAATCGTTACCTTAACACTAATTCACAGGGTAACATTTTGTGGGTGGGGGGGGGGTTGATTAACTATGTCTGGATGTGTGGACACATAATCAGCTTTTACCTCTCTAGTTGTTCATTTAACAGAATTTCCAAGGGAAACACAAAACATTTTAATGAGTGTTGAGGAATGAAATACCCTAAAGAGCTTGCACTAGCTGCCACAACCAGAGGAAACCAATGAGGCTGATCTGAGCGATGTCCTGGGCTCAGCCAGGACCTCAGCACATCTGGTGACCCTATGTGGTCATTACTTAGCCTGACATTCCCCTGAAATATATTTCCACTTTTTCTCTTTTCTATTTTCCATTAACACTTTATACACGTCATCACATAGACAGCAGCTATCGTCAAAGACAACGTCAAGGAAGTAGGTTGAGGGTCAATTCCATTTATATTCAGTTAACGCAGGACGTGTATATAAAAATTAATATACCTTTATTACTAAAATAATAGACGAGTTTCAATCCATGAATTTCCTTTACAATAACCTGCTGGCATTAGTGAATAAATATGTTATTGATCACAGTATATTACAAGTAGGCCTATTAGTTACGGCTTTTTAGTTGATGAGACAGACAAACATGAGGCAGTGCTGCTCTCAGAATCATGGGTAATCCATTATTGTCCTGCACATTGTATTGGATGTGGTTAAATTGAGAGTCTGCCTTTTTAAAACAGGTTGGGAGTTATGTTCAGTAGGCCTTCATGATAAATAGCTTGCCTTCACTAAACTAGCAAAATGACAGGGGGAAACAACTCACTGATTGAGTCTAACTGCAAACACACTCACTTATGAGACTACAGTCACATCCCCACATCCCCAGTTATTACATATCATGATAAACTGAACCACTGCACTGTGTTCCTGCCCTATAACAAGCCACTGGGATTAATGCAGCTCTTCTAATTTGGGTCTGTTCTGTGGTTTTCCAGCCATTTTACCATTACAATACCCCGTCCTCATTCCTCAATCATCCTTTTATTATTTGTCTAAAAGAGGAAGCAGAACCATTAGCTAGGTCTGAGTCTGCTCTCTCTGTGTCTGTGTGTGTCTGCTCTATGCTGCCTACACCCACCTGGGGGCCAGCTGGAAAGCGTTCTGGCTCTCATCTGGTCACCATGGCCGCTCTCTCAGCTCTTCATAAACAGGAGGAACCACGTCCTACATAGTTTCTGTGCTGTCAGACATGATCCAAACACATGTGCCATGGCAGACTGTGGCGCGGCAAAGGCTGGGTGCTGCTGGGATTGACTGACTTGGAGAGAGCAGACCGGGGTTCAAATACTATTTGAAATCGTTCAAAAACTTTGAGTGATTGCTCTAGCTTGCCTAGTGTGCCAGATGGGTGGGGCTTGCAGTGTTAGGACTATTATATTGGTCCTGTAAGCCAGTCAAGCTCAATCACAGATAAAGTGTTTGAAACCATTTGAATAGTATTTGAACGCAGGTCCGGATGAACTTGAGCAGAGCAGTCTACATGGGCCCAGCAGTAGGGGTAGCTAAGGAGGTCTGGATGAGCCTGAGCAGAGCAGTCTACATGGGCCCAGCAGTAGAGGTAGCTAAGGAGGTCTGGATGAGCCTGAGCAAAGCAGTCTACATGGGCCCAGCAGTAGGGGTAGCTAAGGAGGTCTGGATGAGCCTGAGCAGAGCAGTCTACATGGGCCCAGCAGTAGGGGTAGCTAAGGAGGTCTGGATGAGCCTGAGCAGAGCAGTCTGCATGGGCCCAGCAGTAGGGGTAGCTAAGGAGGTCTGGATGAGCCTGAGCAGAGCAGTCTGCATGGGCCCAGCAGTAGGGGTAGCTAAGGAGGTCTGGATGAGCCTGAGCAGAGCAGTCTGCATGGGCCCAGCAGTAGGGGTAGCTAAGGAGGTCTGGATGCGCCTGAGCAGAGCAGTCTGCATGGGCCCAGCAGTAGGGGTAGCTAAGGAGGTCTGGATGAGCCTGAGCAGAGCAGTCTGCATGGGCCCAGCAGTAGGGGTAGCTAAGGAGGTCTGGATGAGCCTGAGCAGAGCAGTCTGCATGGGCCCAGCAGTAGGGGTAGCTAAGGAGGTCTGGATGCGCCTGAGCAGAGCAGTCTGCATGGGCCCAGCAGTAGGGGTAGCTAGGGAGGTCTGGATGAGCCTGAGCAGAGCAGTCTGCATGGGCCTAGCAGTAGGGGTAGCTAAGGAGGTGTAGATGAGCCTGAGCAGAGCAGTCTGCATGGGCCCAGCAGTAGGGGTAGCTAAGGAGGTCTGGATGAGCCTGAGCAGAGCAGTCTGCATGGGCCCAGCAGTAGGGGTAGCTAAGGAGGTCTGGATGCGCCTGAGCAGAGCAGTCTGCATGGGCCCAGCAGTAGGGGTAGCTAGGGAGGTCTGGATGAGCCTGAGCAGAGCAGTCTGCATGGGCCCAGCAGTAGGGGTAGCTAAGGAGGTCTGGATGAGCCTGAGCAGAGCAGTTTGCATGGACCCAGCAGTAGGGGTAGCTAAGGAGGTCTGGATGCGCCTGAGCAGAGCAGTCTGCATGGGCCCAGCAGTAGGGGTAGCTAAGGAGGTCTGGATGAGCCTGAGCAGAGCAGTCTGCATGGACCCAGCAGTAGGGGTAGCTAAGGAGGTCTGGATGAACCTGAGCAGAGCAGTCTGCATGGACCCAGCAGTAGGGGTAGCTAAGGAGGTCTGGATGAACCTGAGCAGAGCAGTCTGCATGGGCCTAGCAGTAGGGGTAGCTAAGGAGGTCTGGATGAACCTGAGCAGAGCAGTCTGCATGGATCCAGCAGTAGGGGTAGCTAAGGAGGTCTGGATGAACCTGAGCAGAGCAGTCTGCATGGGCCTAGCAGTAGGGGTAGCTAGGGAGGTCTGGAGAACAGAACAGCCTTTACTTTTTCTCTATTTCTCTCCATCTAGTTACACAATCCACAAACACAGCACATCCAGACCAGAACACACCACCCCTAAACACAGCAGGCCTCTTTGGCAGTGGGGTCTGCTACCTACTATAAAGCCTGGGTATGCCCAAAATGTCACACCTTTACTTTGATCAACTATTTCATTCTCAATCAGATTTTTACACAAACGCCAGTCAATGTCGTTACTATTCATTGTTTTGAACAGCATCCCAGGACAATCCAGCAGCCATCATAGTCCTTTGCGTTTGAGAGATGAGCCTATAATTATTACCTGCAATAGAATTGTACCACTCGCACAGCCAGAAGCTGCTCTCCTCCAACTCACAGGATAGAACACACTGCAGTCACTCACGCCCCCCCATACAATTATAGAGCAAGATTATTCTGATTTTGAGGGAGTCTGACTTGAAAACATTGAAAATCTAAAATATAAGGGACTTTTAACATGCAACGTGTCTAAATCAATATTCAAGTCTTCACGGCGATCCAATCAGTTTATTGTAGCACAGTCTACACCCATGTCTAAACTGTAATACGGAAAGCAAAAACAGTGTAGGCCTATCTGTAACGATAAAACTGTTAATAACAGCGATGCTCCATTGTAGGTGAATGAAGAGGAAACCACAATAAAGCCAGAAATCATGCAGGCTGATGTGTAGCTACATAGACAACTGCAGCTTTCCAGCCTTCAAAATGACCCAAGCATCACCGCATTTGGAACATAAAGTTCTGAGAGAACGAGTCCACTGTGTATTTGCCAGAGCTAAGGGAGAATAACGCTATGAATACCTTTCTTCTCTTCTCGCTCTCACTGCCACCCGATCGTTTCATGTTTCCTAGAGTTGTGTTTACACACCCGCGTTCACTGCAGCGCATCTTGGTAGTTGTAGTTCCAACAGAAGAATTACAACAAAACTTATAGCGCTATTAAATAAACAGGCCATATTAAATGAACGGGTGCCTGTATTAACAACCTAGCTACAAATACGGGTTATGAAAGAATACATTTGTGATCACAATCTATTATTAATTTGCTTCGAATGAAAATGGAAAACGTCATATCCCGAAGCACGGAAAAGAGGAAATACGTTCAAGCGTAATTTGACTCAACCGGATGGGGATTCTTGCTGCGTAGTGCGCACAGCAGCTACAATAATACTAGATCTTCAAATCAAATGTAAGCCGTACCATCCTCACAATAACAGTCAGATAATTGTATACATTTGGTAAATCTTGCAGCTGCTCTTTTGATGTCGATGAGCGCGTTCAGTATAAAATGCACACAGGTACTTCAGCAATTCAACATGGCAAAACAATGGTTTAAAACACAAAATAATACAGCACGTGGATCAAATAAAAACTAATAAAGTAGCAGAAATAATAATAAGGTCAACCTCAATGAAATTGAGACATTGATGAAACATTGTCACTTTTGTATTTTTGAATAGGCCTAGCCAAAACATTACAATGAGATTTTAGAAGAAATAGCAAAAGATTTGGGAAGTTTGAACTTCTTTTTTTTTGCTGCTTGGGTTTTTTCTTGTGTAGCCTAAATCAAAAGCAGCATTTTGTAACTTGTGTAAAAATAGCAATCATACTTTGAACATGCTCCAAGACTCCAAGACTCCAACACTGCCAAGACTCTTTCAACTCTTGTATCTCAAATCCAGGTGCTTTACTGTGAAAATGTATTGGCTGCCTCAACATAGACAGACACACATCACTTTCTACTCACCACCAATTGTGAAAGCAAACCATAAACATGCTGTATACAGTATGGGAGCATTTATGTATGGTTTCACATGCAGACAAAATGCCCTTTACCTTGGGTTCAACCAAATACCTTGTAACATACTGTGAATAGTGTTGAAATGTGCTCTGTCTGTTATTCTTATCAAAGACAGCGCATATGTGAAAGACATGCGCTGCTTCACACACACACACACACACGGGGGGGGGGGCAAGGTTGGAAACACCTGCTTTGTATTACCATTACAGACTTTGATCAGTGTCTTCATTAGTTTCCTTTGTAATCTCTTTCCTTTTATGGTAGAGCTGAACTAAGTGAACCGGGCACAATGATTTAACACATGTTCCATTCACCTGTCTTGTAAAAAGCTCAAAAGCTGTCCTGCTTTCAAATGTGTTGGTGTCTCTGGCATCCTTTGGCAATAAACAGAAAATGGTTCTTTTGATTCCTATTTATAACCTACATTTCCTCTTTATCCCCGTTCTCTTCAGGAGAAAATCTGTATGAAAAATATATTTGGAAACACTTTGACAAAACTGGATCCACATGCATATTAGAACATAAACATATGGGGGCATATAGGAGGGTTTAGGACAGAGCTAATAGAGAGAACATTTGTTATATATGTAATAAATATCCCTTTTAACTGTAATGTCCCAAACCCCTGTCTTTCCACCATCAACCCAATCCATCATTATGTTCCTCATGTCTGTTAAACTACCTTTCACATACTACCCCTGTCAATCATATCTCTGGATGAAAAACATTTCAAAGACAAGCAGAAGGGATCTCTGACTCCACGTCAGAGTGTGTGTGTGTGTGTGTGTGTGTGTGTGTGTGTGTGTGTGTGTGTGTGTGTGTGTGTGTGTGTGTGTGTGTGTGTGTGTGTGTGTGTGTGTGTGTGTGTGTGTGTGTCACATATTTCTTTGTCAGATTGTCTGGAACAGCACATCGGGGGCATTGGAACTGATCCTAATGCTCGGGCCCTTCATGGTAAAACAGACAATTTACAACCTCCCAACAATAACAGTGATTTGTCATGTAGCCAATCAGGATATTTACTCCCAACCTCTCCTCTGATGTCCATCTCACAGGGTTCAGCACATGGGAAGGGCATCACTGTACACTCTCAGCTGTGGTAGAAAAAACTGAAAACTAACTTTGAACTCCTGTACCTCATCATACTGTATATCCCTCTTTTCTTTCTATGCTCTGGCCGATATGCTCACGATGGATGGGGGATGTTTTCTGTTATTGCACATTGCATCAGCTCTGGATGACCCCTTTGACAAGGCTTATTTTTAGTGATATAATGAATGTATAAAAAATCTGGGTAGAAATCAAAGGTGAGGAAAGTGCTGTTGCAGAAATGTTAGTTGAGCATATTAAAGGAAAACAAAGACCATTGTGTGCTGTTTGTATTAAAACCAGAACTACCAACCCTCAGCTCTCCCTATGTCTCCCCATGCCTCAAACTATCATTTGGTATGAAAAATCACAAATATACTTCAGTAGAGACAGGCTCCTTTGTGAATAATGATATGTTTCCTCTGTGGAGGTTTATATTGGGCCACCTACACGTTATTATTGCATTATCAAATTGTCCTTGGTTTCTAGAAGAAAGGCAGGAACAAAAAACGACTGGAAAAACTGCAAACAATATGCGTCCTGAGTTGTCCAGACTCCAGTACCATACGTGAACTTCACTCAAGGTACATTTAGGCATTGCAAACGGCATATTTCCCCACCACAACCTCCTGCCAGTAACTATCCTTAAGCATATTGTGGTGCATCCAGTATCCATAAAGAAGAGAGTGTTTTTTGATTTGTATTTGTATTGAATGAGCATATGGAGCAAGTATGTGCCTTCCCTGTCAATGATAAGCCTTAGGAAACTGCTATTTGTCAGTGCTATAAAGCAGATTGCTGCCCAGTGGTTTCAATTAACATCAAAGGACTCTTCACAGGCAGTAATAGTTATATCAAAACCTGAGATGTATTATTTAGGTTCCGCGCGGGAGTCCTCCAAAAGATTACGTCCCCTTTCAAAAGAGATTTTCTTTTCTTGCTGACTTTTTACATTCCGCCCTTTTCTATTGCTTTTCTCCCCTCTTTGAAGCAACCCCACATCACCCCTAGACAATCCCTTTGTAGCACTAGGGTACCTGGCTGGCTCCGACAGGGTGGCCTATTAGTTGGGTCACGTGTGTACATGAACAATACAGCGCCTGCGGCATACATTAAAAAGGGCATGTGGTATTGCGCTCTAAATTTGAATGGTCGGTAGCTAGTGTAGATAACGTGAAGGAAGATGGAGATATGGTATAGAGTGGAGGAAAAATCTTCAGGCCTTTTCCTTAATATAATTCATGAGTTTATCCATGTTGACTCCATCACCTTCAGCACACAGTTGACCTGTGTTGACCAATCCAGGACATGTAGGAAAATTCTCATATTTCTGCTTCATATTAGGACAGTCATGTAAGAATAGGTCTACACAGAGCCATGTGTTTAGAGAAATGAATGCATACATTTTAATACATGGCTCTGGGCCTACGTATACCTCGTCCACTATTTTACTTTGCTCTACCAATAATACCACAGCTTCTATTTCTTATGCATATTGAAAGGGAAATGGCATCATTAAGTCCATGCCAGTAGTTGGCATTTATCTACCCTCTTTTCTTCATCGTCATATAAATGAGAATGATGCTTGAACCCCTAAAGGGAGCTTGGAGAGGTTATATCTAAAGCTTTTCTCTTTGAATGCTTCGGTGGCCCTCCGTTAGCTGGTATGGTGTTAAAACCATCGCTAACCTCTTGGCCAGGGCTTAAAGTGAAGGCAGGGCCCTATAAAAATGATTCACAAAGTACATACACCATTCAATACATGTGGATTAAGCCTCTATAAATGATCACATAGTGCCCGCAGGAAAAAAACGCCATTGGTTAGTGAACAGAGAGAGCGTGCAGCCCTAGTCTAAGATGTGGTACACTTCCCTGGCCGGGATCATTTCCAGACACCCGTACAGAGGAAGGGAAGCACTCTGCTATTGCTGTGATTTGAATACCATGATCACGGAACAGTTTTATAGGAAACCCATTAAAAAGTGAGGTTTGACATACAAAAGAGCCCCTGTTTAAATCTCACGCACAATGTCAGGCTGAAATACATTATAAAATGGTTATATACGGAAGCATAGCTAGATACATCCTCTGTGTGTGTGTGTGTGTGTCCTTGTCTTGTGCTCTCTCATCTTGGGAGGAAATCTTTTGTGGGGGACAGAAGACGACTCCTTTTTTGGAGGGATATGTGTAGGCCTACTTTATCACTCACAGCCAACCTGGTACCTAGGCCTAATCCTGCGTTTGTTCAGTCTGACACAAATCACTATATGAGATTGTGCTTCACTCTAATAAGGATGTCTGTGTAAAATATGCTAATTATAATACATAGGATATTGAAAATATAAGAATTTCATTAAAACCAAATTAGGTCCAATGAGGTGGACACAATGCCCTGACGTGACCCCTAACCTTCCTCATCATCACTCGCATTACCCATAGAGTTATAGCCTCCGCGCAGATCAAACAGACCATAAGTGAACAATGGCTGAAATTGCATATTAATATGATATGTAAAAGTTCAACAGATATTGGGAGTGATCCCTTTGAAGGGGACTGTTTAACATTAGGGGATTTTTATTAGCGCTTTTCTAGTCTTTAATGTGCATGTTTTCCCCCTGAGTCAGGCAGTCACTGGGACCAGGTTTGGGTCTTATTGGTGGTTCTCTATTTTAGGACATGCTGCTCAGAGTGTCTTGGTATGCTTATAGATCAGTCATAGCATAGGCCCACAACAAGGTTGACTTGTAGCAAGACGTCTTCTAATGCTGTGAATTGTAGATTATGTCACAGATGTAGGATCTTAGTTTGGCCACCCTGTTGTAGGAGAACTTTCCTGCATTGCAGGGCATTTACAACTTGTAGTGTATATTTGAGGTTTAAAAGGCTTTTGAGGTTTGTAATTTCCACTTTGAAATGATAGACTTGATTTTCCCTTACGAAAAATGTATCAACCCCTACAAAAATTGTAATTAATTATAATCCACATCCTGTTTCTGCAGGATTATTTTCCTGCTGTAGTAAACTGGCTCAAATTAAGATCCTACATCTGTATTCCATATGCTCTGTAAATCCATAGATAGTGAACAGTGGGTGTGAGACTGGCATTTTTGTGAGTTGACTTGGAATCTGACTAACACACCCATTGCATACTGAAATCATTTACAGTGAACTTTATTTATTCATGTATTTTTAATCTTTCAGACATTGTCATTTGCGGAGTGTTCTTGGGGTGAAAGGTATATTTTACACTGAATACAGAGCTTCCTACATCTACGTAGTGACCACTTCATTTTCAATCAGATCCAACTGTGACCCCTCCTTCACGTTCAGTCATATCCAACTGTGACCCCTCCTTCACGTTCAGTCATATCCAACTGTGACCCCTCCTTCACTTTCAATCATATCCAACTCTGTGTGACCCCTCGTTCACTTTCAATCAGATCCAACTGTGACCCTCCTTCACTTTCAATCATATCCAACTGTGACCCCTCCATCACTTTCAATCAGATCCAACTGTGACCCCTCCTTCACGTTCAGTCATATCCAACTGTGACCCCTCCTTCACTTTCAATCAGATCCAACTGTGACCCCTCCTTCACTTTCAGTCATATCCAACTGTGGCCCCTCCTTCACTTTCAATCAGATCCAACTGTGACCCCTCCTTCACGTTCAGTCATATCCAACTGTGGCCCCTCCTTCACTTTCAATCATATCCAACTGTGGCCCCTCCTTCACTTTCAATCATATCCAACTGTGACCCCTCCTTCACTTTCAATCAGATCCAACTGTGACCCCTCCTTCACGTTCAGTCATATCCAACTGTGACCCCTCCTTCACTTTCAATCAGATCCAACTGTGACCCCTCCTTCACGTTCAGTCATATCCAACTGTGGCCCCTCCTTCACTTTCAATCATATCCAACTGTGGCCCCTCCTTCACGTTCAGTCATATCCAACTGTGACCCCTCCTTCACTTTCAATCAGATCCAACTGTGACCCCTCCTTCACAATCAGTCATATCCAACTGTGACCCCTCCTTCACTTTCAATCATATCCAACTGTGGCCCCTCCTTCACTTTCAATCATATCCAACTGTGACCCCTCCTTCACTTTCAATTATTCCCAACTGTGACCCCTCCTTCACTTTTAATCATATCCAACTGTGACCCCTCCTTCACTTTCAATCAAATCCAACTGTGACCCCTCCTTCACTTTCAATCATATCCAACTGTGACCCCTCCTTCACTTTCAATCAAATCCAACTGTGACCCCTCCTTCACTTTCAATCATATCCAACTGTGACCCCTCCTTCACTTTCAATCATATCCAACTGTGTTTATACATATCCAATAACTGTCACCTCTGCCCGAAGTCAGGGGTTGAATTAGGAGTTGGTGGACAGATGAGCTGTACCCTAAAAATGTCAAAGATCGGTCCAATACCATATGCTGGCTCTCATACTAAGGTGATGAGTCCTGTTCCACCCTGTTCCCCCTCATTTTAACCCGTAACTTGGTCTAACAGTAAATATAATAATTTGTTAGTTGGGTGGAGTGGCCTGGTCTCTTTGCGCTGTGTATGAAACATATAGAGAACACTTCTCAGACCTTCCACAGCATCTTTTTAGTTGTCTGTTTGGATTGGCTTAAGAAAGGCAGCAGCTTCTAGGTATCCTAAGTCCATTAATAGACTTTGATGTAGGATCCCAAATACACCTTGTTCCAATTTAACTTGTGTTCCATTCGTGTGTTGTTGTTGTTGCAGACGGATTCGAAACACTAAGAACCTTGTGATTTGTGTGTGTGCTGCCTCATTAGCTGAGATTTTCAACAAAATACAACCACACATATTGATACAGTACAATGACATTAAAATGATTGAGGATGCTACAAAAAAGTTTTAAAACGCATTCCCATTGTGGTCCTCTTGAAAATACATGAAAACTAAATATACGCAAGATTATAACATGAAAACAAATATATCTCAAATACATCTCATCAATAGAGAGGAAATTGTAAAAGGAATACATTTCTTACCAAGTATTCAAGTGTTCATTAATAAAATGATACAAGTTCTTAAGGTTTATCTTAAAGGATAAAGATGCCTTTGTCATTGTCTTCAGCCAGAGGAGAACAACTGCCGCCTCTCTTAGAAGCCACAGATGTTCAAGGCCGACCGCGGTACTGCAGGCATTGTTAGCAGAAAATCGCATCGCCCATTAAAGTGGATGGAAAAAGGTCAATCTTTGTGGCCAATCTTCGTGTACATAAAAAACAGTTTTCGAAGACAATCATGATACCAATAATTGCTTCTAATACATCAGATGTATGTCCTTGAACCGATTATTTTAAAATCGCACATAGAAGAAGTTATAAGTATCATTTAGTTACTAATGGCAGCCTGCAGTACCCCAGTCGGCCTTTAACTTGAGCTAACCAATGCGAGGGGGCAGCACTGAGCTAGCTTGCAATGTCACTTCTTGGAATAGCTCAAACTGCGCATGTTATGTCTCCATGAGACGCCATCTTAACCGGCTTCATTTGGCTTCAATGTGCTGTTGAGTCTTCACATAGGAATGAATGGTGTCACATGATCAATGGCTTTGTCCATTCATATATACAGTCATTGTCTTCAGCATCATCATCATCCCGGTCACCACCACCTCTCACTCATCACTATGAACTTCAATGTCATTGTTTACATCATCTATGCCCTTATATGGTGATCCTGGCTTATTGATGATCTTATAGGATAAGTAAAGACTGACAGTAACTGACACATTATCTCCCATACAGTATAACAGCCTTCTCCCAGATGTTAACACAAGGCAGTTTGTTCATAATTAGCCTGGTCTGCTTGAGGCAGTTCAGTGAAAGAGAAGGGACAAGACATATAAACATTATCAGGCGTATGTTTGACTGAACACTCTCAGTAATTATAGCTATTTGTGATGACCTCACCATGTCAAACAAATAGTGTGACCGCTGGAAATGTGCTGTGCAACCAATCGGAAGCCTGCCACACACCTTGAGCTAACACTCCGTACACACACACACACTTTCTTTCTGTTCTTTTTCTGATACAAAGCAGCCAGACTCCAGCCGGTCATATGGTTTGAAGCCATCAAGTGGTTTTGGAAATTATGTTGGTTTGTGCCGAAGTGCCGAAGCAGATTAATTAAAGAGTGTGTGACTGCATTAGTGTTACTGAAAACAAGCGTCTCGACAACACGGCCTGCCTGCCGTCTGTAAACAGCAACAGTTTTAGACACGCACACACACTCACACACACACACACACACACACACACACACACACACACACACACACACACACACACACACACACACACACACACACACACACACACACACACACACACACACACACACAACACACACACACACACACACACACACACACACACACACACACACACACACACACACACACACACACACACACACACACGTGCACACACACACATGTAGATAACAAGTCAGGGAGCCAAGTCTCCCCATTTCAACATTGTGTCAAAGACGGGCTCTTGGGCAGCATCCAAGGGTTTTTGCTTATTTGTCTTTTGTAAAAAAGGACAACTATCCGAGCGGTGCCAAAGCACCCCAGGGCCTTAGATATGTGAAGGGCTGTTCTCCTCTCAGCTGGTACACAGATGTGTGTGCCGAGGGAGTCCGCTGTCTGAACCGAGCACAGATTAGTGATCCTTTTTTTTCTATTCCTAATAAATAAAGCGCCGTGTGTGTGTGTCATGTGTCAGTGTGCGTGCATGTGTGTGTGGCATGTGTGAGGGGAAAATAACACCGCCCGCCCGCTGATCAGAAGTGAATTGGGGAGCTTGGTGGCCACATATAATGCTGCTCTTATCATAAAATAACAGAACTTTTAATTTTAACTGTAGTTTACGACTTGGGGTTTTGCCGAGGACTTTAAAAAAATAGTTGTGTTTTTCATATTTTTGACTTTTTCTGAATGTTTGGAGTTAGGTGTTTTAAATAGAGTTTCAATTATGGCCAACCGCTTTCTTTCAGCAAATGTTTCCAGAAATACAGTTTATTGTTCCAGTCTCACCAGAAAATATTAAAACAGCCAATTTACCAGAGGGAGGAATGACAGCTAATGATGAAGTGGTGGCAGCGGATCCATTTCTTTTAAGTTGTTTTTGTATAATGAAGTGTGTGTGTGTGTGTGTGTGTGTGTGTGTGTGTGTGTGTGTGCGTGTGTGCGTGTGTGTGTGTGTGTCTGCGTGTGACCTTGGTCGGTCAGACATCGAGGACAGAGTAAGGAAACAGCTGTGTGAGAGAGGTGATAACTTCATAAGCAGGGCCAGGGGGGAGCAGGGAGGTGCCAGGAGTACCCCACACAGCCAGTCTCACTTGATTGCAGCGAGCCCTAAACACCTTCTGATTAGACATTTCCCAGAGGGTAAAGAGGACAGCTGTTTATTTCCACTGTACCCACTGTACCCACAAGCCCAGTACTAATGTCTTCTGAAGTGGGCCATAGGCTGAATCCCAAATTATTGCATTGCATTTATAGTGCACTACTTTTGACCAGGGCGTGGTCAAAAGAATAGGGCGTCATTTGAGACACAAGAGTAGATTCTTAGGTAGAATCACCACTGTGAGATGTTCTCTGGTACAGTAGGATGATGGCCTGCTATAAGATTTCCTCTGAAAGTTGAGGGGAAAAGCCATGATGAAAGGACCAGCCAATAAGATGACACGCCCTGTCTTGATAATTCACTGCTTCACTGTGAACAGAGGTATTAGTCAACTGCTTTTCACTTAGGAATCATACAAGTCTCACCAGACAATAATGTTACGTGCATCAGTCTCCTCAGGTGTTTCACACCCACATCAACAAGGACTTGGAAACATTATGAAATAGGAACATACTGTACTCTAGAACAGTGGTTCACAAACTGGGTGGCATGCCCACTGGGGGGGGGGGGGGGGGGGGGGGGGCTTCAACTAACTCTTGAAAGTTATAATAGTAGAATGCACAAGGTGCAATTTTGATACATTGCATACCTTAGAGAGCTATTTATAACTCGCCAAACATATTTTTAGCTAGGTTCTTTAGCCTATAGATTTTGTTGTAGTGTTTTAGTCACTAAAATATCACATGAATACACATTAGACATGGCAAAATGTGTTGAATTGCAAGAAAATTAGCTTTAAAACGGCAACATTTTCTCTCCACCAAAAAGAGGGGGGGGGTACCAACAGTGGTGTGCAGAAAGACATCTCAGAACGCACAACTCATCGGTCCTTGTCACGGATGGGCTATTGCAGCAGACGACCACACCGGGTTCAACTCCTATCAGCTAAAAACAAGAAGAAGCAGCTCCAGCGGGCACGCCATCACCAATATTGGACAATTGAGGACTGGAAAAACATTGCCTGGTCCGACAAATACCGGTTCCTGTTGCGTCATGCTGATGGCAGAGTCAGGATTTGGTGTAAGCAGCATGAGTCCATGACCCCATCCTGCCTGGTGTCAACAGTACAGGCTGTTGGGGGTGGTGTAATGGTGTGGGGAATGTTTTCCTGGCACATGTTAGGTCCCTTGATGCCAATTGAACAATGTTTGAACACCACATATTGTAGAATCCATGCCCTGAAGAATTCAGACTGTTCTGGAGGAAAATGGTGGGTCCTGCCCGGTACTAGATGGCTGTACCTAATAAACTGACCACTGGGTGTATCTTGGTAAAGTAGGTCATGTATGTCATGGTATGGAGTCATATCTTTCTATATGTTGCAACTGTAGACATAATAATCTCCTGACCAACATTCTATGGTAAACATATGGTTATGTTTATTATAGATCTGCAGTTTTAAAAAGAGCACACCCACCGTGACCCTTTTCTGGCATCTGACCCAAGTTTCTACATTCTCTATTTTAAATCAACAAGTCATTAAAAGAGCAAGAGAAGCAGTTATTCCGAACATAGAACCACAAGAGCATCAGACAGTGATTTGAGGGGAATCCCAACGCCTTTAGCTGCTAGTAATTAGTCACAGATAGAACATAAAATGTGATTGGGGATGAGAAAATAACACATAGATTGCAGACTGTGGTTTTGAATCCCAGATTCCTCAGGGAGACAGGAGTCTGTCAGGGAAGGAAACACTTGATTTAAGGCGTTGTTTCAGTAAATTACCTCTCTGAGAAAGACAGCACAGAAGTTTTTAATTGCTCACATGAAATTACAGAGCGAAAATGGTGGCGCTTATGTATTTAGGTAGAGACAGACGCTCACAGTTGTATTTTTAGTTCTGATATAGCTACACATGTGTTGCTATTATCGAGGTCTCTACTCTGGGCTGTTCTTGCTCTTTGGGGTCAAGACCGGATTACCATAAAAGCACATTGTGACAGCTGCTGATTTAATACGGGCACAATTCATTTTGATTGATATACATTTTTAGCTGATCACTGATGAGTTCTTGCCAATCAGTTGTTCAGTAATATTTCTTATTGCTTCACGTTAGTACAGAAACCTTGTGAAATAGCTGACTCTCAATTTCCATTCAGTGAAACAATGATTCAGCGAACAGGTTTCTTCAGCACAACACCCATGAGAATGTTTGATTTATCCTGTTTAGACAAAGGCCTCACTGACAGATGTGAAATAAGACCCTGCTTATGATTTCCAATCAAATCCTTTTGTCTAATTCATATTTTTTCTATACTAAATGGGATCACAGAAGGGCAGTTGGTATGTCTGAACAACATCTGACAAATAGCTGTATCAATTCCAATTTGAATCCATTGATTTGTCATTGGATTGCTTCTCTGCATAACTGGCCCAAAGTCTCCATCGTAATCATGAAGGGTGACATTTTATCACTCAACTCCCATCCAAAACGACTCTGCATCAGTTTTTCTTCCCTGTTTGTAAATTATGGTGATTTGTTTGTCTGTTTGGACGTTATGGTGGTGGTGCTCATCATTCAGTGGCACCAAACAGACGACAGGATTTCTGTTCCTGCTCGCCTGGTGGTAGCTCCAGGGCCTGTGCTGATGATTCTGTGGACAGCTGTATGTGTGTGTGGTGTAGAGGGTGTGTGTGGTTTAGAGGGTGTGTGTGACAACTAACCAGCCCTGTTGTGGGGACAGGCTACGTAATGTCAACAAACAGCAACAACAACAGAGTAGTTAGTGCCTGCCTGCCTGCCTGCTGGTCTCTGAGCCTCAGCTATGTTGTAATTAGAATGGGATGAGAACACAGAGCCAAGGGTGATGGGCTCTAACCAGAACCAAACTGTTTCTCTGTACTGAGGCACTCTGAGGATTACATACAGTATATCAGAATGGGAATGTGCTCTCTGTGCATTCCCCCTCTGACTGCCCTGTCATTTAATGCATCCCAAATGGCACACTATTTAGGGAATAGGGTACCGTTTGGAACATAACCTTTGTCTCTGCCTGCCACATGTCACTGCTTTCTGCCTGGTCACTGATCCACTGGTCTCAGCCTGGTCACTGATCCGCTGGTCTCAGCCTGGTCACTGATCCACTGGTCTCAGCCTGGTCACTGAGCCACTGGTCTCAGCCTGGTCACTGATCCACTGGTCTCAGCCTGGTCACTGATCCACTGGTCTCAGCCTGGTCACTGATCCACTGGTCTCTGCCTGGTCACTGAGCCACTGGTCTCAGCCTGGTCACTGATCCACTGGTCTTAGCCTAGTCACTGATCCACTGGTCTCAGCCTGCATGCTCCTCCTCCTCTCTGCCTGGTCACTGATCCACTGGTCTCAGCCTGGTCACTGGTCCACTGGTCTCAGCCTGGTCACTGATCCACTGGTCTCAGCCTGCATGCCCCTCCTCCTCTCTGCCTGATCACTGATCCACTGGTCTCAGCCTGGTCACTGATCCACTGGTCTCAGCCTGGTCACTGAGCCACTGGTCTCAGCCTGGTCACTGATCCACTGGCTCAGCCTGGTCACTGATCCACTGGTCTCAGCCTGGTCACTGATCCACTGGTCTCAGCCTGGTCACTGATCCACTGGTCTCAGCCTGGTCACTGAGCCACTGGTCTCAGCCTGCATGCTCCTCCTCCTCTCTGCCTGATCACTGATCTACTGGTCTCAGCCTGGTCACATGTCCACTGGTCTCAGCCTGGTCACTGATCCACTGGTCTCAGCCTGGTCACTGAGCCACTGGTCTCAGCCTGGTCACATGTCCACTGGTCTTAGCCTAGTCACTGATCCACTGGTCTCAGCCTGCATGCTCCTCCTCCTCTCTGCCTGGTCACTGATCCACTGGTCTCAGCCTGGTCACTGGTCCACTGGTCTCAGCCTGGTCACTGATCCACTGGTCTCAGCCTGCATGCCCCTCCTCCTCTCTGCCTGATCACTGATCCACTGGTCTCAGCCTGGTCACATGTCCACTGGTCTCAGCCTGGTCACTGATCCACTGGTCTCAGCCTGGTCACTGAGCCACTGGTCTCAGCCTGGTCACTGATCCACTGGCTCAGCCTGGTCACTGATCCACTGGCTCAGCCTGGTCACTGATCCACTGGTCTCTGCCTGGTCACTGATCCACTGGTCTCAGCCTGGTCACTGAGCCACTGGTCTCAGCCTGGTCACTGATCCACTGGTATCAGCCTGGTCACTGAGCCACTGGTCTCAGCCTGGTCACTGAGCCACTGGCCTCAGCCTGGTCACTGGTCCACTGGTCTCAGCCTGGTCACTGATCCACTGGTCTCAGCCTGCATGCCCCTCCTCCTCTCTGCCTGATCACTGATCCACTGGTCTCAGCCTGGTCACTGGTCCACTGGTCTCAGCCTGGTCACTGAGCCACTGGTCTCAGCCTGGTCACTGATCCACTGGCTCAGCCTGGTCACTGAGCCACTGGTCTCTGCCTGGTCACTGATCCACTGGTCTCAGCCTGCATGCTCCTCCTCCTCTCTGCCTGATCACTGATCTACTGGTCTCAGCCTGGTCACATGTCCACTGGTCTCAGCCTGCATGCTCCTCCTCCTCTTAGCCTGGTCACTGATCCACTGGTCTCAGCCTGGTCACATGTCCACTGGTCTCAGCCTGGTCACATCTCCACTGGTCTCAGACTGCATGCTCCTCCTCCTCTCAGCCTGGTCACTGGTCACTAGTCCACTGGTCTCAGCCTGCCTGCTGCTCCTCCTCTATGCCACTGGCCATGTGATCTGCGCTAATCTGGAGTCCAGATGTGTCCTGTTCTTCTCTTTAGTCACCCTCCTCAACCGCTGCTTAGCTGGCACTGTGTGTGGAAGTGTGTGTGTTGGTGTATGTGTGTGCATGTTTTTATGTACATGTGTTTGGGAGGAAGAAAGGAAGGGAGTGTGTGTGTGTGTGTGTGTGTGTGTGTGTGTGTGTGTGTGTGTGTGTGTGTGTGTGTGTGTGTGTGTGTGTGTGTGTGTGTGTGTGTGTGTGTGTGTGTGTGTGTGTGTGTCCTTTTTCAAACCACATTATCTGCCAGTCTATGCTGCCTCCCACTGGTTGGGTGTGATATTACTAGACGTGTGTATTGGGTTGTAAAACTTACAACCCAGTGGAACATCTTTGACTAGTTTCCCCGGATGCTCTTCAACAACAACGGAGACTCCTTTGACACTCAATACAGAGAAACCTGGAAGATATACAATTACAAGGACTTTGGATGTGAATATTTTTTCACTCATTTGCTCTGGTCGATGTGTCCCTAGTCATAGGCGATGACAAACCTTTCAATAAGTGGGTGTTCAGTTATGGGCTCCACCACCACCGCCACCATCTCCAGCTATGAGAGGGTGCGTCCCAAATCGCACCATATTCCCTATATAGTGCACTACTTTTGTCAAGGGAATAGGGTGCTATTTGGGACACAAGCAAACACTACCACAGAGACATCTCTTGTAAACAGCAGACCATAATCATATGTAGCCTAAACTGAGACACGATTAATGGAAATCCCCCTGCCAGAAAACACAATAAATGCCTATGTTTTGGAAAGTGATCAAGATGGGTTTGTGTCTATGTGGAGTCTGGATATACATTGCACTAGCTAACTGCCCAATTATGTATAGAAGCACAGACCGGTTTCATCTAATTTGCAGAGTGGCTCAAGTTTCAATGAAACCATGCTCTGTAAAGCTCTATACAGGGGATTATAGTGACCTGTTAATTGTCCTCCTATACTCCTTTTTCCTCCCAGCACATCATGGATCTGACCTCTGTGTAACATCTTGATGATAGATATCAAATTTAACAGTTTCATTGGCTGCTATAAAACAAAACAAAGCCCTGCTTTGTTTTTCAGACACCCCGGCCAAATAAGAGAGAATGCTGCCAGATCAGCCAGCATTGTGGGCTGTGCTTGCTGTGACTCTGGGCTACGCTCCCCACAGGCAGGGAGGAGAGGGGGCTCCAGCTCTGGGAGCCTTACTCCTCTTCTCTTCTCCTCCCCTTGTCTCCCCCATCCAGCTCCCCTCCACCCCTCTCCATGTCCCCCTGTTCCACAGCCTCCCCAGGGGGTGGGTCAGGTGGGGAAGCGTCCCCTCCCCGGCCCCAGAGGGAGGAGGGGGGTTTTCTATGTGGACAGAATGGTTTTGTCAGCAGCCTGTTGCTTAGGTTTGTTTGGAGCTTGTGGTCCCTGCTGGAATATGTAACCAAATTCCTTCTCCCGGTCCCACAATCGGAGTATGTTGCCAGATTCCCTGGCAAAAAGGCCCTGAATTAGGGCCAGACCTCCTGCTCATCCCACAAACCCTTTCATGTTCCCAAACCACAGCCTGAGCGAGGCGCCTCGGTTTCAACAGCAGCAGACCAGCATATGTTTGCCTAATTCCTGAGACATGATGACAGTGGTCTCCCAGCCACGAAAAGATGGCTTCAGTTGTTTTTTTGTTTTTTTTTACCCTTTAATTATTATTTTCTGTTGTTGATGACTTCCAATAGTCACTCGACGCCACGTTTTCTCATTACATATGTTTTTATATGCCGACCCCACTCTTACCCCACAACTCCACATCCCCCACCCTCCCTCAACATACCCACAATGCCTAGCCCCATGACCCAGGACAAGGGGAGTGGAAAAAACAGAGCCCAGTGGGGGAGGCTTTTCGTTGGCCAACGGGAGATGGAATTATGGTTGGATATTACCCACAGGCCACTGCAGGGTGCTGGACAGGCTCAGTCTGCTGAGAGGTGGACACGGTTAGCCTTCCTACCGCAGGTCCCACTATATTACCCATAACTACCCCTGATGGTACAGACAGGGTGTCAGTCAGAGGAACCGTACCCAAAACATCACGCCATGATGCCTACAGTATATGACCTCTAGTTCACACTTGACTACCGCTTCCTACAAGACTGTACAGTATCCTGGTAAAGGCTTTGTCTATGTCCCAAATTGCACCCTATTCCCTTTATAGTGCACTACTTTTGACTAGTGCTCATAGGGCTCTGATCAAAAATAGTGCACCATATAGGGAAGCACCATAGTGAATAGGGTTCAATTTGGGATGCACATTTGTCTTTGGCTGGTGTGTATAGTGTGAAGACCACAGCAGCCAGAGTTAAGTAGTCTTCTCTGGTCGACGTTGTTCATTGTGTGTCCACAATCTAGTGAGCCTTATAATATAAACCCCAAGGTCAGTCAGTCGGCAACCTACCTATTAGCTAGCTAGGCAGAACGGCTCAGTCAGTAAGCTTGGTGGAGTCAGAGTAGAGATACTATTCAGCCAAGAGAAATAAGCAACAGAGTACATAGAAAATAATCTGAATTTAGTGGTACATCATGGTTTGCTTTGAAGGGGAAGGTATTGCTATATCTCTGCTGCTTTATTCCAGGTATCAGAAGCCCTGTAGCTCTCCCCCTTCAGGCTGGTGTTTGGGAATTATAGATTATTTGGCTGGCGTGGACTGCCTGTGGCTGTCATTGCATGTGTTTAGTTTCACCACCAGTTCCTATGGCTTATATTGCACCCCTGCTAGTCTCTGAGATGGCGTGTGACACACACTTATCCAAGGCAAATCTGCTCGTCCCGCTCTGCCAACTCAAACAGCTCTCTGTATATTACTGACGTCCAACCCAATATCTTTGGACTTTTAAAGGCGTGTTCTTTCTTGTTTTTTCATGTACAAATCTGACCATAGTTTCAAATACTCAATCATTAAATCCTCAGTGCTGCTTGCTGAAACATTCAGAGTTTATTTTATTCCTGGATGTACAGACAGCCGCAATACATTTTTAGAAGCTGTGGCAGGAGCCGTGTGTATTTTAACACGTTGGCCATATGCAGAACACTGACCCATTCCATAAACACAACTGTCTGTCTGCTGCAGCCTGCACACCATAGGTCCACTTCACCAGTCTGACAGGAGGGCTGGGGGTTTGTGTGTGTGCGTGTGTGTGTGCTATGCTGTAGCACTTTCTCTTTGTGGAGAGGTGGGCAGCTCTTGAGTTGAAACTCTTGCTGCATTTTGACTGAGACACAAGACTCATTTTTATCAGAAGAGCCAGAGACCTCATCCTTATGTTCACCAGAAGATTGCTAGAATTAACTTTAAAGGGCTGTTCCCGTCCACCAGGCATCATCCAAAACTAAACTATGACTGTTGCAATTTCAATCTTATCAATTCTCATAACCTCTCCTGTCAGGTCAAAGACTATAACGGTGTTTAACTAACATTAGGTTGTGTATGATTAAATGGTTTTAAATGGTTTTATTAAATGGCCCACAAAATGAATTTGAGATGCCTCCTCGTTGTCTGGCGAGTCCTTCATTCATGTACTGTAGAAAGTCATTTGTTCTGCAAAACAATATAATAATTGTAAACCCGTTGCCTAGAACCTTTTGAGTAACCCAAATCAAAGTATTTCAGTGTTCAATACTTAAAGTAATAAAGAGACATCATTACCCATATGGTTATCTTTTTAAGTTGTTAATACTTAACTGTTTTGTGTTTTATGAACTTTTGACACTAAATTGCATGATGTATTCTGAACTAGAACAATTGAAGTTACTTGAACATTAATATTTATTCTAGGGAACATAAAAATGTAGGGTTCCTTCTACTAAAATTATTAACCTTCATTACAACTTTTTTCAAGTCTATGTAGTTCTGATTAGTCATTTTCAATGGTCATGTCTTAATGTTTAACATTGTTCTATGTATTTGACGATTTGTCATTTTAACCCACCTTGGCATGCATTGTTGAGCACAGTGCTCATTCCTCTAGCAGTAAAGGGAGGTAGAGCTGTAACCAGGCATTGTTGAGCACAGTGCTCATTTCTTTAGCAGTAAAGGGAGGTAGAGCTGTAACCAGGCATTGTTGAGCACAGTGCTCATTCCTCTAGCAGTAAAGGGAGGCAGAGTTGTAACCAGGCATTGTTGAGCACAGTGATCATTCCTCTAGCAGTAAAGGGAGGTAGAGCTGTAACCAGGCATTGTTGAGCACAGTGCTAATTCCTCTAGCAGTAAAGAGAGGTAGAGCTGTAACCAGGCATTGTTGAGCACAGTGTTCATTCCTCTAGCAGTAAAGGGAGGTAGAGTTGTAACCAGTTATTGCTGAGCACAGTGCTCATTCCTCTAGGAGTAAAGGGAGGCAGAGCTGTAACCAGGCATTGTTGAGCACAGTGATCATTCCTCTAGCAGTAAAGGGAGACAGAGCTGTAACCAGTCATTGTTGAGCACAGTGCTCATTTCTCTAGCAGTAAAGGGAGGCAGGGCTGTAACCAGTCATTGTTGAGCACGGTGCTCATTCCTCTAACAGTAAAGGCAGGTAGAGCTGTAACCAGGCATTGTTGAGCACAGTGATCATTCCTCTAGCAGTAAAGGGAGGTAGAGCTGTAACCAGGCATTGTTGAGCACAGTGCCCATTCCTCTAGCAGTAAAGCGAGGTAGAGCTGTAACCAGGCATTGTTGAGCACAGTGCCCATTCCTCTAGCAGTAAAGGGAGGTAGAGCTGTAACCAGGCATTGTTGAGCACAGTGCCCATTCCTCTAGCAGTAAAGCGAGGTAGAGCTGTAACCAGGCATTGTTGAGCACAGTGCCCATTCCTCTAGCAGTAAAGGGAGGTAGAGCTGTAACCAGGCATTGTTGAGCACAGTGCCCATTCCTCTAGCAGTAAAGGGAGGTAGAGCTGTAAGCATTGCAGGATGCTGCATTAGCCTCTGTCATTAAGAGTGGAGTGCATAACTTTGTTCATGGTGGGAATGGCTTGTCTCATTTTTGAAGGTCACTTTACCCCTAGGTTTTGATATCCGTTCATCGTGATCCATTACACCTTATAGCACAACAAATTGCTTAATATTATTTTAGAAATATACTTTTCTTTCTTCAAACATTCATACAACATTGTGTAAAAGAATAATAAATAATAAAGTTCTAAAATGTCGAATTACCCACAATCCTCTAAAAACAGAGCCACGTGGCACTATTAAGTATTCATAACTTGCAAAAATTTAATAATCCTATTATTTTTTATCTAACTAGGGAAGTCAGATAAGAACAAATTCTTATTTTCAATGATGGCCAAGGAACAGTGGGTTAACTGCCTAGTTCAGGGGCAGAAAGACAGATTTTTACCTTGTCAGCTTGGGGATTCGATCTTGCAACCTTCTGGTTACTAGTCCAACGCTCTAACCACTTGGCTACTTGCCACCCCAATATCAGCACATCACAGATAAGTGAAGTGTTTTTTACTCAAAGAGCAGTATGTCTGACTACTACTTTATTATTTCAAGTAAAGATGTGAAACATAATAGAATCAAGTAAGAACAACTTATTTATTAAGGGTTAGATTGGCTTTAAAATATTAAATCATCATAACTTGCAAAAACTCAATAACTTTAGATTAGCCGAACACAAGTAAATTCAGTTATATTTAATTAATAATCTAATATTTGTTAACAGTACTCAAAAACATTAAGTGATAAGAAATCTTATTGACATCTGAGTTAGTACCACTTTTATGATTTGAGTTCTACTGACCATTGGAGATGTTTGAGTAGTTACTTTTTACAGTTTATGGGTGGCCAGAGTTGAAAGGCGGCCGGTCAGTCTGAAAGGGGCCAAAAGGCCAGGGCCCAAGGGGTCTGGTCGGTGGAGTGTCCCCACTGGGCTGCTCTACCTGTGGGTATCAGGTGTTGTGGGGGTCTGGACGCTGGGCAGGCCTGGGGGGTAGGAGGGTAATGACGCATGCATGTGAGGGGAGGCTCTAAGGGTAATGAGGTTTGGAGGATGCCGCCATCTCTGCGGGTGGTCCTCCCCTTCTCTCTGACACTGATCCCCCTACCTCTCTGTCTGTGTGTGCTCACGCGAAACGCCTTGCGTCCACGTCCCCTCCCTCTTCTCCAGCCAGGGACAATTGGATAGGCTCAAGTGGGGCCTTGGAGAGGTGCCCGCCCTGGTTGGCTATCGCCCTCCCGCCTTCCACCCGACCTAGCCAAGCACTCCCGGAGTCCTGGACCACTCAGGGCTTTTCATCACATTACATCAGATCAAAAGCAATAAGCTAATTACAAAGGACTGTGGGCACACAAGCAGTAAATACAGAATCAACATCATTGATTTAATCCTCTCAGAGGCTAAGTGAAAAACTTTGTCAATGCCGATGTCAAAAATTACAGCCCTGTTTTCCGGAGCAACAGCGACAATCGGATGGATTAAAATATCACATGGAGTTCATTCAACCAAAGTAATCTACAGCAATGCCAATGTGAGTCAGACGATGTGATGATGCTCGGCACAAAATGGAAGAAGACGAGAGACGAGAGATTTAATAACAGGCCTTGGATTGGTGTTACACTGCGCTAAGGACACATCTAGAGTTACTTGTTTATTTGTTGATCTGGGGGGGGTTTCACAGAGGATGAGGTTTTTGTGTGTACGAATTTCTCTGTTCCTTCAATCATTCATTGTGGCGGTTGGAGAGAAAGAAATGTTTTATGCATGCAGCGATATGCATCTTAAAAGCAGAAGCATTAGGAAAGATACTGAAAATGCTAAAGGTTTCGTACAAAGATGACTTATTCATGATGTTCTGAGAAAAGCAGAAGTGTGTTTTAGAGCAAATCCATGTTATCATTGTAGAACCTCTCTCGTCTCTCTCAGTCCCAGAATTCATTTCTCCACCTGAGAACAGGGTCTGTAATGACAGCTGGAGGTGGGGCTGCTATAACGCTGTTCTACCCCTAACCAACACTTACATAAAAGGGTTATTCGGCTGTCCCTATAGGAAAACCCTTTTTTGGTTCTGCTGTAGCTACAACCCTTTTTGGTTCCAGGTAGAACCCTTTTGGGTTCCATGTAGAGCCCTCTGTGTAAAACCCCAAAAGGTTTCTATTTGGAACCAAAAGGGTTATACCTGGAACCAAAAAGGTTATACCTGGAACCAAAAAGTGTTCTTCAAAGGGCTCTTCTATGAGGGCAGCGGAATAACCTTTTTAGGTTCTCGATAGCACCTGTTTTTCTAAGAGTGAACATACCATGTATGATATCAAAGCATGGAAGGAAGGAGAGGAGGCTTTTCTCTCTCTCAAGAAAGTTCTGCTGTAATAAGGCAATAAGTAATACGGCAATTCAAGCAGTCTGGTCTCCCTGGATCATAACCTGACCTAAGACGTATGTCTTTTTAATCAGACAGGAGTGACCTGAGGTGGCTGACACCCTCAGCTGATTGTCATGACATCCAATCCCACTTCAGACAACAGGGTACAGCTAACCTGTCCTAGTATTTATCCACCTCTCATCACGACGTACGCTGCGAACATATCATGGGGAAATATATGTGTATCAGGTTATCTTAAGCTGTGCCTTCACAGAAGAAAATATTAGAGGAGCACATGTTATGATTATTTGTGGAGGTCGCAGTGGTTCCGTGTGCGCATACAGTGCAGTTTCTGTGTCTCTGTTTGTGCGTTCGTGTGTACGTTTGCGTGCGATCTGTGCGATGTTGGCTTGCCCCCTATTGTCTGTAGCTCTGTCTCTATGGTGTCAGCCCTCTCTCTGACCTCTCATATGCCACATATTGCTCCCATCCAGCAGCAGTGTTTCTCTGGAATATGTAGGCCAAGGCCTCATCTTGAACTTCACCCCAAACCCATCGTAGAAAGCAGTGTTTGTTGTGCAAGTAAGCCATCTAATAGACAACAATAGAACATGTTCTGGTATAATTCACCAATACTCTCCCATGAGCTCCAGAGATGTGAGGGCATGTGTGTTTGCCTACCAGTTGTCAGCTTGTTTCTATCTAAGATTCATGATGTGGTTAGTTCAGTGACATTTGGCTAAGTCTCCCCAATATCATTTTTTCCAATCTGACCACAGACAATACTAAAATACAGTGTTCTGAGATCTGACTTTTCAAGTTGACAGTCTCAGTAGGGATTAGTACTCTGGAGTAGTGTAAATAGAGTGGGGTGTCTGTCCTGTACTCAGTGTCCTCACTCCTCAGCAGAGATAACTGGCCCTTGTTACAGCCTCATTTCTCCTGTGTAAATATCCTCAAATGGGATGCCATAGCATTCTCCCCACTTCATCTGGCTCTGATTAATGTTTTACGGCATTGAATTAAATGTGCTAGAGAGAGAGAGCTGTAGCTGCTCATGGGACCATTCTATCTTTCTTAACATGTCATTCACATAGTCCTATGACTGCTTCCATGTGTCATTGTTCAGTGTGGCTCTGTGGTGCAAGCGAGGTGGCAGCGGATAATAACACAAATGAAACGAATGGCAGTTGGGGAAAACATACCCGCCGTGCTGTTTGAAATCTACAGTCATCACTCAATCAGTGTGGAGGCAGACGTGTGTATGAGGCTGGAGAGAGACAGACATGGGTAGCATGGTGAGCTTACTGTACAGCAGTCTAATTTGTAGGACTGTGACTGTACACACAAAGAGCATTTGACTGACTGGGTGACACTGGCCTTGACTGGATTGTTCTAGTTCTAGTTCTTGTAATCAGAATTTCATATCCACCTATCATATCAGTGTTTCTTTCTAACAGGGAGCTCAGCATAACACCCAGTAGCAGGTGGCTAATGTCATCATTCAGGTTATTCAACACTAGAGTCCATTATAGTCGCTGAGCCGTGAGAAGACGGGGGAAGCGTTTTTTTTATGGAATCTTTAATTTCACAGAGCTCTTTCACAGATATCCCACAGCACTGGAGATTGTGTAACAGAAAATAGGAATCAAGCTCTTTTGAAAGCACATTAAGCAGAAAGCAATTAACTAACACACAGTAGTTAGTTTCTGTATTAATACTTCAACAGCTGGAGCAGATTGGTTCGTCATTTTATCCCCTCTCCAGCTGTTACTTTACTGACAAGAACATTAAAGAGGATTTGTCCGTTAATAAAGTAGAGCCATATATAGATACCTCTCTTAGAATGGAACCCTGAGGGAGACTAGATTTACATATGGAAAACTAAACTCAGGAAAACGAGAATGAACGGACATCTTTGAAATACCCTGCCGGTCAGGCGTCTTTTCAGCACGGCGATCTGATGGGAGCGGTTTCAAAGGACTTTTTTATTGTGTAGCAGAATGTTGTCATTGGTGTACATTTCAAAGTGTTTTATTGGCGCTCTCCTAAGATGTACTGCCTTCTCGCTCAGAGGAACATTTGTTATGTTGTGAATTGGGAACTAAAGGGTAGGCCCGGGAATGTTTGATGAACGCTCGCTTCGCCTTCTACATCTGGCTAGACTGAATCCAATCAGACTGCGTTGTTCTGAGCTGTTGACTATCTCTGTTTTATTTTATAAAGCCAGAAGGCAAAAATGAAGGCAAAAAAATCTAATTGAAATTGTTGCATTGTGTTTTTTAATTTAATTGTTGCGTTGTGTCTTCTAAATGTACAGTTGAAGTTGGAAGTTAACGTACACCTAGGTTGGAGTAATTAAAACTTGCTTTTCAACCACTCCACACATTTCTTGTTAACAAACTATAGTTTTGGCAAGTCGGTTAGGACATCTACTTTGTGTATGACAATTGTTTACAGATTATTTCACTTATAATTCACTTTATCACAACTCCAGTGGGTCAGAAGTTTACATACACAAAGTTGACTGTGCCTTTAACCAGCTTGGAAAATTCCAGAAAGTTATGTCATGGCTTTAGAAGCTTCTGATAGGCTAATTTACATTATTTGAGTCAATTGGAGGTGTACCTGTGGATGTACTTCAAGACCTACCTTCAAACTCAGTGCCTCTTTGCTTGACGTCATGGGAAAATCCAAATAAATCAGCTAAGACCTCAGAAGAAAAAATTGTAGACGTCCACAAGTCTGGTTCATCCTTGGGAGCAATTTCCAAATGCCTGAAGGTACCACGTTCATCTGTACAAACAATAGTACGCAAGTATAAACACCATGGGACCACGCAGCCGTCATACCCCTCAGGGAGGAGATGCGTTCTGTCTCCTAGAGATGAACGTACTTTGGTGCAAAAAGTGCAAATCAATCCCAGAACAACAGCAAAGGACCTTGTGAAGATGCTGGAGGAAACAGGTACAAAAGTATTTATAGCCACAGTAAATCGAGTCCTATATTGACATAACCTGAAAGGCCGCTCAGCAAGGAAGAAGCCACTGCTCCAAAACCGCCATAAAAAAGTCAGACTACGGTTTGCAACTGCACATGGGGATAAAGATTGTACTTTTTGGAGAAATGTCCTCTGGGGTCTGATGAAACAAAAATATAACTGTTTGGCCATAATGACCATCATTATGTTTGGAGGAAAAAAGGGAGGCTTGCAAGCCGAAGAACACCATCCCAACCGTGAAGCACGGGGGTGGCAGCATCATGTTGTGGGGGTGCTTTGCTGCAGGAGGGACTGGTGCACTTCACAAAATAGATGGTTTCATGAGGAAGAAACATTGTGGATATATTGAAGCAACATCTCAAGACATCAGTTAAAGCTTGGTTACAAATGGGTCTTCCAAATGGACGATGACCCCAGCCATACTTCCAGTTGTGGCAAAATGACTTAACGACAACAAAGTCAAGATATTGGAGTTGCCATCACAAAGCCCTGACCTGAATTCTATAGAAAATTTGTGGGCAGAACGGAAAAAGCGTGTGCGAGCAAGGAGGCCTACCAACCTGACTCAGTTACACCAGCTCTGTCAGGAGGAATGGGCCATAATTTACCCAACTTATTGTGGGAAGCTTGTAGAAGGCTACCCAAAACGTTTGCCCAAGTTAAACGGCAATGCTACCAAATACTAATTGAGTGTATGTAAACTTCTAGGAATGTGATGAAAGAAATAAAAGCTGAAATGAATCATTCTCTCTACTATTATTCAGACATTTCACATTCTTAAAATAAAGTGGTGATCCTAACTGACCTAAGACAGGGAATTTGTACTTGCATTAAATGTCAGGAATTGTGAAAAACTGTTTAAATATATTTGGCTAAGGTGTATGTAAACTTCCGACTTCAACTGTATTTGGAAAACAGTTTTCCATATTTAAGGGATAAAGTAGCTTCTATTTGTAGTTTCTGTAAACCAAATGTTTATTGGATCAGCCCGATGCTAGTGCCAGTGCCTGCCCTCCGGGGTCTTAGCCCGACTGTCAAAACAAACATACCAAGAACAACTTGAGAGAATCTGCCACTGGTGCCACATCCGTCCTGTCTTAAACCAGCTTAGACCACCAGACATGTACTTATGTGCCCAGGCAGTTGCCACACTATGCCACATGCCTGCTTGATTAAGTGAGTGTTGGGTACGGCTCACTGACTGACAAGCCCTGGGCTGCTGGGATGGGGAAGAGAAGCGAGGAGAATCTTTCTCTCTCACTAGTGTTCAGTGGGCCCTCTAGGATGTCAGGCCCATGTCTGCCCGTTTAAAGAGGTAAACCAGGACAGATTGGAAGCAGGTGGTTGCATCTTCTGAAGGGGCAGCAGAGTCTTTTAGTCCCTGATCCAGTCATTGGTCTCTGTTTGATGTGAGAGCCTAGATATAGATAAATGGAGAATATCTACACATCTATAATTAGAAATATCTCCATTCATTACAGAACTAAAAATATTGAGGATATCTAAAAAGAATACTCGAAGCACAGTATACTGTAGGGACTTTAGTGTGGCTCAAAGGATGGTTATTAATATGATTTCAAAGTTTCCTGAATGTGAAGTCTACTTAAACAATGGTCTTGATTGAGCTCTGTTCCTCTTAGTTAATCCAGATGTGTATGAATGAAAGCCTTTCAGATCTAATTACTTTGTCAGATGGAACTTACATATTTTAAACACCTTTAAAAATCACTGCAGCATTTAGTCCCATTACATTCAATGTTATAAGCAGAAAGAAAAATGCTTTTCACAACACCATCCCAGCCTATGCCATATTTGTTTTGTTGCTTGGATACTTATTGTTAAAAAGAGACAAAGTGTTTTGAGGGGGGTGGGGGGGTGGGGGGGTGGGAGAAAATCAAATGCATCACAGTTTGCAGCAGAAAAATAAGTGGCAAACATTATGAGAGTGAAAACCATTAAAACAAAACTCTTAATTTATGGTTCTGGTCTGTTTGTCATTTGGCTTGGCTACTGCACTGTTGCGTAAGCCCATAAGAGTGGAATAATTACAGTATATTCATGGACACAGCTAGATGGGATTTATAATGGGCTGGTGGAAGAGAGGGAGGAGAAGGCTGAGGAACAACTGTGGCCCTTTGCTGCAGCCAGCGCCATGGCTCTCTCTCTGCTCTGATCCAGATGTGATGTGAGAATGGGGCCACGGCCCTACGTGGTTCTACTTTATCACAATGGGAGAGGGAGGGACTAGGGAGAGGAGAGGGAGAGGACAGGAGGAGAGGGAGAGGGATAGGGAGAGGAGAGGGAGAGAGAGAGGAAGAGGACAGGAGGAGAGGGAGAGGGTTAGGGAGGGAGAGAGAAAGAGGACAGGAGGAGAGGGAGAGGGAGAGGGAGAGGGAGGGGGAGAGGGAGAGGGCAAGAGGAGAGGAGATAGATAGGGAGAGAGAGAGAGGAAGAGGACAGGGGGAGAGGGAGAGGGATAGGGAGAGAGAGGAAAAGGACATGAGGAGAGGGAGAGGGTTAAGGAGAGAGAGAGGAAGAGGGAGAGGGATAGGGAGAGAGAGAGGAAGAGGACAGGGGGAGAGAGAGAGGAAGAGGGAGAGGGATAGGGAGAGAGAGAGGGAGAGGACAGGAGAGGGAGAGGGATAGGGAGAGAGAGGGGAAGAGGAAGAATTATAGGGAGAGAGAGAGGGATAGGGAGAGAGAGAGGAAGAGGACAGGAGGAGAGGGAGAGGGATAGGGAGAGGGATAGGGAGAGAGAGGAAGAGGACAGGAGGAGAGGGAGAGGGACAGGGAGAGAGAGAGGAAGAGGACAGTAGGAAAGGGAGAGGGATAGGGAGAGAGAGAGGAAGAGGACAGGAGGAGAGGGAGAGGAATAGGGAGAGAGAGAGGAAGAGGAAGAATTATACGGAGAGAGAGGAAGAGGGAGAGGGATAGAGAGAGAGAGGGGAAGAGGACAGGAGGAGAGAGAGAGGACGAGGGAGAGAGAGAGGAAGAGGAAGAAGGATAGGGAGAGAGAGAGGAAGAGGGAGAGGGATAGGGAGACAGAGAGGAAGAGGAAGAGGAAGAGGAAGAGGGAGAGGGATAGGGAGAGGAAGAGGGATAGGGAGAGGAAGAGGACAGGAGGAGAGAGAGAGGGAGAAGACAGGAGGAGAGGGAGAGGGATAGGGAGAGAGAGAGGAAGAGGAAGAAGGATATGGAGAGAGAGGAAGAGGGAGAGGGATAGAGAGAGAGAGAGGGGAAGAGGACAGGAGGAGAGAGAGAGGAAGAGGGAGAGGGATAGGGAGAGAGAGGAAGAGGACAGGAGGAGAGGGAGAGGGACAGGGAGAGAGAGAGAGGAAGAGGACAGGAAGAGAGGGATAGGGAGATAGAGAAGAAGAGGAAGAAGGATAGGGAGAGGATAGGGAGAGAGAGGAAGAGGGAGAGGGATAGGGAGAGAGAGATGAAGAGGACAGGAGGAGAGAGAGAGGAAGAGGGAGAGAGAGTGGGCGAGAGAGAGGGATAGGGATAGGGAGAGAGAGAGGAAGAGGAATAGGAAGAGGAAGAGGAAGAGGAAGAGGAAGAGGGAGAGGGATAGGGAGAGGAAGAGGGATAGGGAGAGGGAAGAGGAAGAGGACAGGAGGAGAGAGAGAGGGATAGGGAGAGAGAGGACGGGAGGAGAGAGAGAGAGAGAAGAAGAAGAGGGAGAGGGACAGGGAGAGAGAGAGGAAGAGGAAAGGAGGAGAGAGAGAGGAAGAGGACAGGAGGAGAGGGAGAGGGATAGGGAGTTAGAGAGGAAGAGGAAGAAGGATAGGGAGAGATAGAGGAAGAGGGAGAGGGATAGGGAGACAGAGAGGAAGAGGACAGGAGGAGAGAGAGAGGAAGAGGGAGAGAGAGAGGGATAGGGATAGGGATAGGGAGATAGAGGGAGAGAGAGGAAGAGGAAGAGGAAGAGGGAGAGGGATAGGGAGAGGGATAGGAAGAGGACAGGAGGAGATAGAGAGGGATAGGGAGAGAGAGGACGGGAGGAGAGAGAGAGGGAGAGGGAGGACGGGAGGAGAGAGAGAGGGAGAGGGAGAGGGAGAGGGAGAGAGGAAGAGGACAGGAGGAGAGGGATAGGGAGATAGAGAAGAAGAGGAAGAAGGATAGGGAGAGGATAGGGAGAGAGAGAGGAAGAGGGAGAGGGATAGGGAGAGAGAGATGAAGAGGACAGGAGGAGAGAGAGAGGAAGAGGGAGAGCGAGTGGGCGAGAGAGAGGGATAGGGATAGGGAGAGAGAGAGGAAGAGGAAGAGGAAGAGGAAGAGGAAGAGGAAGAGGAAGAGGAAGAGGGAGAGGGAGAGGGATAGGGAGAGGAAGAAGGATAGGGAGAGGGAAGAGGAAGAGGATAGGAGGAGAGAGAGAGGGATAGGGAGAGAGAGGATGGAGGAGAGAGAGAGAGAGAAGAAGAAGAGGGAGAGGGACAGGGAGAGAGAGAGAAGAGGACAGGAGGAGAGAGAGAGGAAGAGGACAGGAGGAGAGGGAGAGGGATAGGGAGAGAGAGAGGAAGAGGAAGAAGGATAGGGAGAGAGAGAGGAAGAGGGAGAGGGATAGGGAGACAGAGAGGAATAGGACAGGAGGAGAGAGAGAGGAAGAGGGAGAGAGAGAGGGAGAGAGAGAGGGATAGGGATAGGGAGATAGAGGGATAGGGAGAGGAAGAGGGATAGGGAGAGGGATAGGAAGAGGACAGGAGGAGATAGAGAGGGATAGGGAGAGAGAGACGGGAGGAGAGAGAGAGGGAGAGGGAGGACGGGAGGAGAGAGAGAGGGAGAGGGCGAGGGAGAGGGAGAGGGAGAGAAGAAGAGGGAGAGGGACAGGGAGAGAGAGAGGAAGAGGACAGGAGGAGAGGGAGAGGGATAGGGAGAGAGAGAGGAAGAGGAAGAAGGATAGGGAGAGAGTGATGAAGAGGAAGAGGGAGAGAGAGAGGAAGAGGGAGGAGGGATAGGGAGAGAGAGAGGAAGAGGACAGGAGGAGAGAGAGAGGAAGAAGGAGAGAGAGAGGGAGAGAGAGAGGGATAGGGATAGGGAGAGAGAGAGAGGGAGAGAGAGGAAGAGGACAGGAGGAGAGAGAGAGGAAGAGGACAGGAGGAAAGGGAGAGGGATAGGGAGAGAGAGAGGAAGAGGAAGAAGGATAGGGAGAGAGTGATGAAGAGGGAGAGGGATAGGGAGCGAGAGAGGAAGAGGAAGAAGGATAGGGAGAGAGTGATGAAGAGGGAGAGAGATAGGGAGAGAGAGATGGATAGGGATAGGAAGAGAGAGAGGGATAGGGAGAGAGAGAGGAAGAGGAAGAGGGAGAGGGAGAGGGATAGGGAGAGGAAGAGGGATAGGGAGAGGGGAAGAGGGAGAGGGATAGGGAGAGAGAGAGGAAGAGGACAGGAGGAGAGAGAGCGGAAGAGGGAGAGGGATAAGGAGAGAGGAAGAGGGAGATGGATAGGAAGAGGAGAGGAAGAGGGGCCGCAGGCTGCATGTGAAGTCACTCCAACATGTCCAGCTACAGAGGGTCATGCCATCTCATAATCGCAACGTGTCATGATCAAACACTTGGCCAGCGTTGTGTCCTATGTGTTGCAGAGCATATGTTGACCAAAGTGTGTGTGTATGTGTGTGAGTCGTGTGGATGATGATATGTTTATGGGGACAGCCACATGAATATGGGGACATAGTCAGGATGTCTGTGGAACTTGTGGGAAGAGTTGTAATGATTTGTGGTTGACATATTACCTGATTTCACCCTGCCTTTCCACACACACACACACGCACGCACGCACGCACGCACACACACACACACACACACACACACACACACACACACACACACACACACACACACACACACACACACACACACACACACACACACACACACAGGCCGGGGTGCCGGCTGAAACTTGACCGATTCGCCCAGGTGGTGGACATGAGAGCGCAACACGGCAAAACTTCAGGAAACTGGAAGGTATATGAAAAGCATAGCAACACATTTATTATGGCTATTCACCTCCACACAAAAAAGAAAAGTAGTCGGCCCTGTAGAGAACATGAAAGCAGTTGTTTATTTCAAAGTGTGAGTATTTAAATCCATAAGTACCAAAAAACGCTGATGGTTATGATAGTGATGGTACTGCTCCTTTACTGTCACCTATATAGTTGTTTCATGTCACTTTCATTGGCTGTATGGTTTTTATAAATCCTTTTATTAGCTCCCTTGTGCCAGTCAGTTCTCACATGCCAGCTCTTCTGAAACGAATAATAAAATGTACGCATTGTGTTGTTGTGTGCTCCTGGGAAGTATCTCTGACACTGGTTACTGGTTACAAGACACGACACACAACACAACACACAGGCATGTTGGGTATTCAGTTTACTGATGTCCCACAGATTCCTGTCAAATATTGTGTTTTGGCTCCTTGCAACATGGTAGAAATAAATCAAACAATGTAACATAATTCTGTTATCCATGCTGTGGGGGTGAGAAGGGTGCAGCCACCCATACCACCCATACCACGCATACCCCCCCCCCCCACCTACACCACTTATACCACCTATACCACGCATACCCCCCCCCCACCTACACCACCTATACCACCCATACCACCCATACCACGCATACCCCCCCCCACCTACACCACCTATACCACCCATACCACGCATAACCCCCCCTCCTACACCAACTATACCACCCATACCACACATACCCCCCCACCTACACCACCTATACCACCCATACCATGCATACCCCCCCCCCACCTACACCACCTAACCACCCATACCACCCATACCACGCATACCCCCCCCCACCTACACCACCTAACCACCCATACCACCCATACCACGCATACCCCCCCACCTACACCACCTATACCACCCATACCATGCATACCCCCCCCACCTACACCACCTAACCACCCATACCACCCATACCACGCATACCCCCCCCACCTACACCACCTAACCACCTATACCACCCATACCACGCATAACCCCCCCTACCTACACCGCCTATACCACCCATACCACGCACCCCACCCCCCACACCTACACCACCTATACCACCCATACCACACATAACCCCCCCCCCCCACCTACACCACCTATACCACCCATACCAAGCATACCCCCCCACCTACTCCACCTATACCACCCATACCACGCATACCCCCCCACCTACTCCACCTATACCACCCATACCACACATACTCCCCCACCTACAACACCTACACCACCCATACCACGCATCCCCCCCCCACCTACACCACCTATTCTACCCATTCCACGCATACCCCCCCCCCACTACACCACCTATACCACCCCATTCCACGCATACCCCCCCACCTACACCACCTATACCACCCATACCACGCATACCCCCCCCACACCTATTCCACCCCCCCCCCCCACATCACCCATACCACTCATACCACCCATACCACTCATACCACCCCACACCTATTCCACCCACCCACATCACCCATACCACTCATACCACCCATACCACTCATACCACCCCCACACATATTCCACCCACCCTACCACCCATACCACAAATACCCCCCCACCTACACCACCCACCCATACCACCAATACCACTCATACCACCCCACACCTATTCCACCCACCCACACCACCCATACCATCCAAACCACCCATACCACTCACACCACCCCCACACCTATTCCAACCAACCACCCACCCACCCATACCACTCACACCAGCAATACCACTCATACCACTCATACCCCCCACCTGCACCACAAACCCACCCATACCACTCATACAACCCCCCCTCTCAACCCCCCCCATACCACCCATACCACTCATACCACCCCCACCCACCCCACCAACCCCACCCGACCATACCGCCCATACCGCCCATACCACCCATACCACTCATACCACCCCTCCTGGGACATTTAATGTCACACTCCTGCTTTTTCCATATCCCTTCAGCACTGTACTATAAAGGCTTCATAGTCCAATTCACATATCTGTGAATCATGGCTGAACATGCCAAAACATTCTGCCCTCTCTGTTCCCCTGTCATTAGCTCACCCACTCACTACCTAACTCTCTCTCCCACTCAATACCTAACTCTCTCTCCCAGTCACTACAAAACTCTCCCGGTCAATACCTGAATCTCTCTCCCAGTCACTACTACACAACTCTCTCTCCCAGTCACTACCTAACTCTCTCACCCACTCACTAACTAACTCTCTCTCCCAGTCACTACCTAACGCTCTCTCCCAGTCACTACCTAACTCTCTCTCTCCCAGTCACTACCTAACTCTCTCTCCCAGTCACTACCTAACTCTCTTTCCCAGTCACTACCTAACTCTCGCTCCCAGTCACTAACTAACTCTCTCTACAAGTCACGACCCAACTCTCTCTCCCGGTCAATACCTAACTCTCTCTCCCAGTCACTACAAAACTCTCCCAGTCACTACCTAAATCTCTCTCCCAGTCACAACCTTACTCTCTCTCCCAGTCACTACCTAACTCTCTCTCTCCCAGTCACTACCTAACTCTCTCTCCCAGTCATTACCTATCTCTCTCTCCCAGTCACTACCTATCTCTCTCTCCCAGTCACTACCTATCTCTCTCTCCCAGTCACTACCTATCTCTCTCTCCCAGTCATTACCTATCTCTCTCTCCCAGTCACTACCTATCTCTCTCTCCCAGTCACTACCTAACTCTTTCTATCAGTCACTACCCAACTCTCTCTCCCAGTCACTACCTAACTCTTTCTATCAGTCACTACCCAACTCTCTCTCCCAGTCACTACCTAACTCTTTCTATCAGTCACTACCCAACTCTCTCTCTCAGTCACTACCTAACTCTTTCGCTCAGTCACTATCCAACTCTCTCTCCCAGTCACTACCTATCTCTCTCTCCCAGTCACTACCTAACTATTTCTATCAGTCACTACCCAACTCTCTGTCCCAGTCACTACCTAACTCTTTCTCTCAGTCACTACCCAACTCTCTCTCCCAGTCACTACCTAACTCTTTCTATCAGTCACTACCTATCTCTCTCTCCCAGTCACTACCTGCTGGTTCTCCTCACTCCAACATGGCTCAGGACTATAATATTGTAATAATGCAAAGGAGTCTTTGAAGGGCCAAATCACCACCAGTTGAAAAGGTAATTTATGTTCTAAGAATCAGAACATGAAGTAAGAAATGAGAAACAAAGGACAGAGAGAAAGCTGAACATTTTGTTAGAAAAGGCTTTCCTTTGATTTTCCCATTTGGAAGTCTGGTATCATAAATAGACAAAGGGAGGGATGATGTACTCCTCTAGTTTATACATGCTGCTCTCATCAATGAAAAAGGCCCATATCCATAATAACTAGCACATGTCTTGCTTTTGTCTTTGTGGTTTTCATTCAGCTATAAATTGAAGGTAGACACTCTTTTTTCCCTCTACTTTTGGGTGACGTGTAAGACAGGTTTAAATGGGTGTAATTTGGCTTTGAAGAGACTGTGTGTGACTCATTAAATGGTGCCCGTTTGCGTGTACACAGTGGTTTTGGAACGGTGTGAGGGCCCTGTAAGTCACCCACCGCTTTCTGCCTGTGTCCTCGGCCCACAAAAGACATCTGGCGCCCATTCCCATAGAAACGGACGCGCGCCAACACGAACACATTAGGAGTTAGACCAAACGCTTTCTTTCAGCCCTCGACTAACACGGAGGGCCTGACAACCCAAAATCGAAATCTTTTGGAGAGGTTCAACATTTACACTTAATTTCTTCTTTCTTCTCACAGTAAGAAAGAAATCTCTTCCTAGTCGCCAGTTCAACTCACTGGAGCGAAATGGATCCTTATTGAATTCTGAATTGGACATCACATGACCATGTTGCACAGCCACTCTCAAATCCGCTGTGGTAGGGATAAAAGAAACAGTTCATTTTTTACAGCACACAGACTAGAGGTGACTTAGTGAGTGGCATATTGTCACTACTTCCCAACTGACCCGTATAACGACTTAGAAGCATGTTTCTCATTGGAACAACATCCCTTCCATACACAGTATCACAGAGTGGCTGCCCAATATAATTAAATAGAACAGTATTATACTCCATATCTCTCTGGGTCGCCATATATACATTGAATCTACATTCCCTAATGTTACAGTATATTACAGTAGATGGAAAGAATAAGTATTTTCCTAATACTCCCACAGGCACATTCCTGTTCCTGGGATATGTGTTTGTCATTCTCCTTACCTTGCAGAAGTTGTAGTGTTAACATTTACATGTTGTAGGTCTTCCTGGGGGAACAACATTCTCCCTATTCCCTACACAGTGCACTACTTTGACCAGGCCCTAGTCAAAAGTAGTGCATTATATAGGGAATAGTGGGCATTTAATTAGCTCCCTCACCACAGAAAACTGTACCCAGTCCTTCCAGAACAGTTTGTGGTCCTGGACATTGCCATGTAGGGGGGACAGACTGTTTATAGAAAAGTATAATCCCTCATAAACCCCGGCTCCTCACATTCTGCTCATTGCCATCAAACACTTTCACTTTTTTGTTGAGACCATTAACTTTCCATTAGTTTATTATTTGAAAAGGCTAAATGGCTGTAGGAATACAACTGGTATCTGGAGAGAATTCACACCAGGGGGAATTTCAGACCAGGGCTATTTTGGATTTTTAGCCCATGGTTCTGGTCAATAGACCGAATGGGTAATAGTGATGTTGGCATTTGCAGGGCGTCTCAAATGTAGTACTGTAGGTAGATATAATGGACATTTACGGTTATAAGTCTGTACAGTCACAAGTCATAACCTTAACACAGTTTTAGATATTGTAATCTTCCTGGAATCAATATTTCCATTAAAAGACCATGTCTAGATATGACCAGGGGCAAACACTAATCCTCTGGGCCTGTACTGGAGTTTTATTGCTGTCATAAAAACATTTAGTTGAAACTGGTGCATCTGGCAGTCACAGTTCTTCAACCGAGATGCTGTTACATCATGGCTGCTTCTCTTTGAGATCTAACTCAAGTAGAGTGACTCATTTTTGATAAACATCTGCATCATAAAAGAGTGGCCTTGCTCCCCACTCCTCAGTAATGATACTTTGAATATCAGTAATGCAATCAAGCCATTTGTCTGAGGAATATGAGGGAGAAGATCAAAAGCATATTGTACTGTAGTGTGGTGTATTGGGTGCAGACTGGGTGAGCTCATTCACAGTTTCCATGTTGTACTATGTACTGATTAGTATTATCATTGTAATAATCGAATGTCCCTAATTGATATTGTCTTCAGACCCATAATAGTATGGAGCAAGTTGGATTCTTGGTATTGATCTGAAGGCCAAACTACATTTTGGCCAAAGCAACATGGCCAAAGCAACATGGCCAAAGCAACATGGCCAAAGGGCCACAGTAACATGGCCAAAGCAACATGGCCAAAGCAACATGGCCAAAGCAATATGGCCAAAGCAACATGGCCAAAGGGCCACAGTAACATGGCCAAAGCAACATGGTCAAAGGGCCACAGTAACATGGCCAAAGCAACATGGCCAAAGCAACATGGCCAAAGGGCCACAGTAACATAGCCAAAGCAACATGGTCAAAGGGCCACAGTAACATGGCCAAAGCAACATGGCCAAAGTAACATGGCCAAAGCAACATGGCCAAAGGGCCACAGTAACATTCAAGCAATATGGCTAAAAGGCCAATGCACTGTTACAAGTTGACAGTCACAAAAGAAGACTGTCTCTGCGTGTCTTTCAACATGTTCTTTCTCTCTAAGAGGTGGGTTTGGTTAAAGCAAAAGAAAAGTACACCGTGTAAAGAACAGAGCCCCACATTTCACTGTCTGTTCTCTGTAGAGGAACTAAGATAAATTCCCCTCAGGAAACGAAAGGGCTTATAGCATTACGAGAACTCTTGGTGATTTTTTCCAGATCAATCCAGGCTAAAAAGGTTTAGTTAGATTGAGAAGTCAATAACATTACCTAAATTATGTTTGTTAAATGGGGATTGCGTTGCAGCAGACCTATACAGACCTGTCTTTCTCCCTCCAACCTCCACGACCCCAAATATCTTACAGAACCATAATGACACACACATTTCCAAAACACTGTTCTCGCCAAAACCATTATCAATATCTGTCAACTTCTTTGTTTATTTGTTTGTTTGTTTGTTCGTTAGTTGTTGCTCAGATGAATTCACAGTTTTTTCGGGGATGTTTTGTGGTGTGGAGAGAAGTTGCTGCCTGGTTTAACTCAGTATTTAATCCCCCAGAAGTCCCTGCGGAATTCTCTTAACGTAGGTCCCAATGTGGAGCACCGCCGAGCTCGGTGCCGAGCCGACAACTCTCTACTCCTCCTCCGCCTTGCTCCTCCGCTCGCTGCTGGAAAAGCTGACTGTCTCTCTCTCTATTGCCAGCCAAAGCTGTTGTTTTACAAGTGGAAACCCCACTGCAATTAAACCCCACTGGGTTGGTTTGGCTGAGCAAGATGGCAGAAGCTCTCCCCTGGCATTCTCCCCTCTGCTTGTGGCTTTCCACGATTAAACAAGAAAACAAACAAACAAAAACTTACACAAACCAGAGGTCTGAAATCTGAAACCCCATATAACAGCATGGAGACATGGGTGAAAGTTCCCATGACCGTCCGTCAGTCAGTTAATCTGTCTGTCCGTCCTTCCGTCCTTCAGTCACTGGTTCCCCAGATCCAGCTATAACAGGTAAACAGCAGTGTTAGTGGCCGACCTTGGAAACACATGTGTGAAGGTGCAGGGAGCAGCAGTAGTGATGAAAGCTTGGCCCGTGCAGCAGCTGTGCGGTTGTAGGCACTGTTAGTCTCTTTGATCTTCTGTACTCAGGTGTGACAGTGCTTTGGCAGCTTGCGGTGGGTTCTGGCTTCAACTAGGGCCTCTCCTGGACAGGCCCATATGCTCACAGTGAGAGCGTGAGAAAGGGCACCTGCCATAGGCAAAAAGACGCTGAACAAAGTGCCGAAATTATTCCTCAAAGACTTTGAGGTAACTTTCCCATTACCACCTCTGGATATTTTATTTTCTGACTGATTTTAGATGACTATAGACTAGAGGCTATTATAATCATACTACTACTATTAAGGGCTACAGGCCCTTGTGAAAGTCATAACCGTCAGAGTTTCATATTCTGACCCTTCCATTGCCAATGACCAGTTAAGCTTCAAAGAACCGTAATATACCATGGTCTAAAACACATAGAGCCATCACCAACTCAGTCAGCAAATTCACAGATCGTCTGGAGAACCCTCCTTATGGTTTTTCAATAAATCAGTTCAAGCATGGATTTATGAAAATGACTGCTTGAGTGAACCCGGAGGTCAAACAGAAATGAATTGGTCTTGGCAATAAATCTGGACCATTTCTATAATTGTTGTTGAATGTGCCTTTACAGTTGTAGAATAATACCACAAGAATACAAGCTTATTCTGGTGATACATTAAAGGAAACCAAATATCATTTTTATGGCACTGTCTGCTGGACACACCTATTTTTAATAAAAACGTATGTTTGAAATTTGTCCCATAAACCTAAGTCTGCAAAATAGGAAATTAGCCTATTACCTCAATGGTTAATGAGTTGCTTATTTTTCAGGAATCCAAACGGTTATTTGGCCATTTTCTCATCTTTTGGCGTCATGTGGTCATGCTCTGTGTTGTATTATTTCTTATGGCCTAATTAAGACATTAGCCATTATAGAAATTCCTCCAACACTCCCGTGGATTCAAGCCCTTGTCTTTTGTGTTGTTCCAACTCCCAGGTCAGTGCATCTGTGCTCACTGCTCAGGCCCCAAGGGTTTGTTCAATTACATTACAGACCGCTTTCTTTCTGAGATCTTTGGAAGAGATCTCCCTCTTCTCCCATACTGGCTCTGGTTCACTCCTCGGCTCTGCTGACCACCCCTTGTGTCCCCCCCCAAAATATTTTCAGCCTGTTTTTTGGGCTTTCTCTGTGGCCGCGAACCCCGGCGTCGTCGCTGTCCTCCCTTCTCACCTTGCGTCCTCTGTGACCCCTGCCAAGGAAGGATCTCCTGTCCTTCCATTATTTCCTCCCAGGTCCAACTTATTTTCCCCATCGTAGCACGCTGCTTGGTCCTTGGTTGGTGGGATATTCTGTCACGTACGTGAGGAGAGACGGACCAAGGCGCAGCGGATGTTGAGTTCCACATATCTATTATAAAGTGAAACTTAGCAAGAACAAAACAATAAATCAATAAACTAACAACGAAACGTGACTACGTGGTGCACATGCACAAAACACAAAATAATATCCCACAAACACAGATGGGAAAAATGCTACCTAAATATGATCCCCAATTAGAGACAACGATTACCAGCTGCCTCTAATTGGGAATCATACAAATCACCAACATAGAAAAAATAAACTAGAATACCCCCAGTCACGTCCTGACCTACTACACCATAGAGAAACAAGGGCTCTCTATGGTCAGGGCTTGACAGGAAGAGAGACAGGAGTGAGTGACCTTTGTGAACTGTTTACCCCCATCAGCTTCCAATGCAGACGGCTAGCTTGCATGTCAGACAGTGCTTGACCCAGAGTCCATATCACCTTGATAACAGGTTGAGTTCTTTCAGTAAACATTTTTTTTTAGATCACGGTATACAATTTGAAAATGTTGATATCAAACAGATCAAGGGAACAATCACAACTGACCCGCTACCATCCCATCTCTTTACAGTGAAACCTCAGCGAGGTATACACCAGTAGAGCTTTATCACTCGCTTCCTCTCATCACTTCCTCTCTTCTCCAGCCTCTTCCTGACTAGAGTTGGTTTAGTCTCTAATTTGCTGTACAAAGGTCGCTGTCTGTGTATATTTCATTAGCATCTCTGCAGCGCTCGTTCTCCCGGAGTGGATAATGAGAACCATGGCCTCCTCTCCTCAGCAGAGCTCAGAGCCCAGAAAGAAACATTCTAGTGTCAGCCAATGTCGCAGCTTGATGGCATATAAATGTAATTTATCAGCGTGTTTATGTTGCCGTTTTAGTAGGACATTTTTATGCCTCACTGGAGCAGGGATGCTGTGTCAGTGTAGAATGACAATGTCACTTCTAATAACACACAGATCTGGTATTGGTATGGCGTCATTCTCGTAAACTAAACTCAACGCCATCTGAGGACTGTGATAACTTTATGGTTGTATTTTACTTTCTTTAGCATCACCTTTTGACTTTCACAAACTACTGCAATGACAGATTGAAGGATGTTGAACGTGGACATTTTTTGCTTGATCGTTATGTTCGGTGTATCTGATCTATCTGATGCCTTATTTCCAAGCTAGGTATGAGAGCATCTGTATCCATGATTGTAGCACTTCCTTGCCATACTTGTTATGTGCCAGACCACAAATCACACAAGATGAGCTCAGATGCACCAACTGTCATGTGGAATGTACTTGGTGAGGTAGATAGGGAGTGGTCCCTCTACATCATCTGTCTCTCATGTCATTTTTAGGCCTGGTTTGAGATGTGCTCTATAAATTCAATGTAGTTTAATTGATTGTGATGCTGATTATGTGGAAATACTACTTGTGTGTTTGTGTCATTGTTTCTTGTTGTGTGTGTGTGCGCATGCGTGTGCCTGCACTTGTGTATGTGTTTGGGTACATGTAGAGATGTGTTAAGCGGTGGGAGATCATCAGCATTATCTCATAAATCAATCTGGGAACAGTCAACTCTCACATTCCTGTATCTCTCCTCTCCAACATGGCTGTGTATTCTGTTGTTGTTTGCAGTTTTCAGCATTTATTGCTCCAGCTTTTAACAATGTGTTTCTGTGAGGGTTCTGAACTCTCCCCCTCCCACGTAATGACTGTGTGAGGAGAGAGTCTTGTTTTTATGGCAACTTTAAAACATGTTGGCTGTGCTTCTGCCATATCTTACCCTCCCAGATAGTAACACATGGAATGCTTTGATTCGATGTGGCTCAACATAACAGCTGCTATCACCAAGTTATTGTCAGACTTTATTCTTGTGTCTTTAACCCAAAACCAAACCCTGGTAAATGACCGATTTCCAAAGTTTTCCTTGTTAATGTGATGTCCCCTGTGTAGCTAGTAGGCCAAAACAACCCCCATCAATGATGACACAGACTGACAGCTATGAAGAGTTAGCTAGGTGGATCCTCCTTAATGACCATAATGACTTGTAAGTAGGGTTACAACTTCATGTGGCAATAGTGAGCTAGATTGATGATTTATTTTTTTATTTCACCTTTATTTAACCAGGTAGGCCAGTTGAGAACAAGTTCTCATTTACAACTGCGACCTGGCCAAGATAAAGCAAAGCAGTGCGACAAAAAACAACAACACAGAGTTACACATGGAATAAACAAACATACAATCAATAACAATATAAAAATCTATATACAGTGTGTGCAAATGGAGTAAGGCGGTATGGCAATAAATAGGCCATAGTAGAAAAGTAATTACAATTTAGCAAATTAATACTGGCGTGATAGATGTGCAGATGATGATGTGCAAGTAGAAATACTAGTGTGCAAAAGAGCAAAAAAAGTAAATAAAAAAAATATGAGGATGAGGTAGTTAGTTGGATGGGCTATTTACACATGGGCTGTGTACAGCTGCAGCAATCGGTGAGCTGCTCACATAGCTTATGCTTAAAGTTAGTGAGGGAGATATAAGTCTCCAACTTCAGCGATTTTTTTAATTCGTTCCAGTCATTGGCAGCAAAGAACTGGAAGGAAAGGCGGCCAAAGGAGGTGTTGGCTTTGGGGATGACCAGTGAGCTATACCTGCTTGAGCGCGGGCTACGGGTTGGTGTTGTTATGGTGACCAGTGAGCTGAGATAAGGCATAGCTTTACCTAGCAAAGACTTATAGATGACCTGGAGGCAGTGGGTTTGGCGATGAATATGTAGCGAGGACCAGCCAACGAGAGCATACAGGTCGCAGTGATGGGTGGTATGTGGGGCTTGGTGACAAAACGGATGGCACTGTGATAGACTGCATCCAGTTTGCTGAGTAGAGTGTTGAAGGCTATTTTGTAAATGACATCGCCGAAGTCGAGGATCGGTAGGATAGTCCGTTTTACGAGGGTATGTTTGGCAGCGTAAGTGAAGGAGGCTTTGTTGCGAAATAGGAAGCCGATTCTAGATTTAATTTTGAATTGGAGATGCTTAATATGAGTCTGGAAGACACCTATGTATTTGTATATGTCAGAACCGTCCAGAGTAGTGATGCTAGTCGAGCGGGCGGGTGCGGGCAGCGATCAGTTAAAGAGCATGCATTTAGTTTTACTAGCGTTTAAGAGCAGTTGGAGGCCACGGAAGGGGTGTTGTATAACATTGAAGCTCGTTTGGAGGTTTGTTAACACAGTGTCCAAAGAAGGGCCAGATGTATACAGAATGGTGTCGTCTGCATAGAGGTGGATCAAGGAATCACCCGCAGCAAGAGCGACATCATTGATACATACAGAGAAAATAGTCAGCCCGAGAATTGAACCCTGCGGTACCCCCATAGAGACTGCCAGAGGTCCAGACAACAGCCCTCCGATTTTGACACACTGAACTCTATCTGAGAAGTAGTTGGTGAACCAGGCGAGGCAGTCATTTGAGAAATCAAGGCTATTGAGTCTGCCGATAAGAATGCAGTGATTGACAGAGTCGAAAGCCTTAGCAGGTCGATGAAGATGGCTGCACAGAACTGTCTTTTATCGGTGGCGGTTATGATAATGTTTAGGACCGAGCGTGGCTGAGGTGCACCCATGACCAGCTCGGAAACCAGATTGAATAGTGGAGAAGGTACGGTGGTATTCTAAATGGTCGGTGATCTGTTTGTTAACTTGGTGCTCTTATTCTCCATTAACTTTTGGAGTTAGAGCTGCAGGATGCAAATTTCTGTTTGAAAAAGCTAGCCTTTGCTTTCCTAACTGACTGTGTGTATTGGTTCCTGACTTCCCTTAAAAGTTGCATATCGTGGGGACTATTCGAACCTAGTGCAGTATGATATGTTGCTATTGGCTAAAATTGTCCAAAAGATCTGAGACTCAGCAGAGAGCCTCCAACTACTGTAGGGTTGGGTCAGGTCCAGGTTAGCAGTCCACCCATTGGCTAGCAGACCTGGGTTCAAACACTTAAAATATATTTTTAAGTACTTTATCTGTTCTTGATTGAACTTCCCTGGCTACATTTATCAACAGAATAGACCCAAACTGTAAACCCGCCCATCTGGCAGTCCAGGCATGCTAGAGCAAACGCTAACAGTATTTGAATGATTTCACATATTTTTTGAACCCAACTCTTTTGGCTAGTCACCGTGGAAGAGCTAATATGATGAGGGTTAATTTGAATCTTCTCTCTCTTCTCGACTCCCATCAGGTTTTTCATGCCAGGTTATACATGAGGTATGCATTTCCCTTCTTTGTTGTCATCCCTGGTCCTAGGTGTCTTTCACATGGATGATTATAACAATATCAAAAACAGATTGCTCTAGAAATTATCACTTGCCTCTCCCAGTATCTGAAACGCACCAGAGGCCCACTAAAGAAAGGGGAAGGTGTGCTGTTTTGGGCGAATACTCAAGACTTTAAACCGCTAACTATAAACAGATCACCACTAGATTTGCATGTTGTCCAGCAATGACAATATCAGACAATACCACTTCAGAAGCCTAGCTAGGCTTGAGGTCGGAGCGCAACCACTGTCAGACAGATGTCCACTGTGAATAAGAATCGGCTCGACTCACAGGCTGTGTCCCAAATGGCACCCTATTCCATATGCAGTGACCAGGGTCCATAGGGCAGGGTCAGGGTCCTTTTGACCAGGATCCATAGGGCACTATGCAGAGAATAGGGTGCCATTTGGGACACCATTTGAGCACAACTTCAGAGAGTCCAGCAGCCATTTGTTTGTGTCATCAAGTTCCTCTCAAACCACCAACCAGCAGCTCATAGCCAAGTCCTCTCCAGTCCTCTCCAGTGACCAAGACAGCATGACCTCAAGTGGATGACATATTTCTAATGGCAGACATTCACAGTGGAACAATGTTTTCGTACAAGGGTGTAACTTCTAACCAGAGACCTACCATTCCCCTAGGACTCCCTCTAAACCATCAATCATTGTGTTAATGAAGCTAACCTTTACTCCGACACCAGCTTGATCAATACTGACTGTAATAATACATTGCTATGTTGATCAAATCTATTGTTCAGCTTGATTTTTACAAAGTTCTGCCACGTTGGCTATGAACTTTATTGTCTGAGCCCTGGTTTCAGAAATCCCCTGTCTCCATAACTTTCCCATGGTAAATAGTTACTGTCCGTTTCTGAAGTCGACTGTTTAGCTCAGGACAACAATCGCCAGAGCTTACGTTGGCCAGCCTCATATAAGCTGTCTGCTTTCAAGCTCGGCTGTAACACACATCTCTCATGTGCCTGCAGCGGTGTTCCCAGGCAGCAGCTAATGGATCAAAAAGACAGGAAATAGCAGGCTGGTTCAGGATTCTTCCTCTGATGGTGAAGATGCTCTGGCAACAACTGAGCTGGATAAATCAATACTCTCCATCTGCCAACACTGGCCCATTCACATTGGGCTGCCCCATGCCAGGTGGGTTACCGCAGTAGTTTGGGGTGGATGAACCAACAAATGTTTTAAGAGCATATTGCTTCAGACAACATAAAACGTGAAACTATTTTGGGGTTAAGTGGAAGCACAACTCCTTGTTTATATCGACTTGTTTGTGCTTGTGCCTGAATGTAGACAGATACATTAATAAAGTATAATGAGCCCCATTGCGTGCATTACCTTGCCCAGAAAGCTTAACACACTATAAATAATGTATAACAGTAGTGGAAGTTCTGTTTAGCCTACCTGGGGACATTCACAGAGAGCTGTGATAATACAGTGATGATGTGATAATACGGACGTTTACATACACCTTAGCCAAATACATTTTAACTAAGTTTTTCACAATTCCTGACATTTAATCCTTGTAAAAATTCCCTGTCAGTTAGGATCACCACTTTATTTTAAGAATGTGAAACGTCAGAATAAAAGTAGAGAGAATTATTTAGTTCAGCTTTTATTTCTTTCATCACATTCCTAGTGGGTCAGAAGTTTACATACACTCAATTAGTATTTGGTAGCATTGCCGTTAAATTTTATAACTTGGGTCAAACGTTTCAGGTAGCCTTCCACAAGCTGGTGTAACTGAGTCAGGTTTTTAGGCCTCCTTGCTCGCACACGCTTTTTCAGTTCTGTCCACAAATGTTCTATAGGATTGAGGTCAGGGCTTTGTGATGGCAACTCCAATACCTTGACTTTGTTGTACTTAAGCCATTTTGCCACAACTTTGGAAGTATGCTTGGGGTCATTGTCCATTTGGAAGACTAATTTGCGACCAAGCTTTAACTTCCTGACTGATGTCTTGAGATGTTGCTTCAATATATCAACATAATTTTCCTACCTCATGAAACCATTTATTTTGTGAAGTGCACCAGTCCCTTGTGGGGCTGCAGCAAAGCACCCCCACAACATGATGCTGCCACCCTCATGCTTCACGGTTGGGATGGTGTACTTTGGCTTGCAAACCTCCCCCTTTTTCCTCCAAACATAACGATGGTCATTATGGCTAAACAGTTCTATTTTTGTTTAATCAGACCAGAGGACATTTCTCCAAAAAAGTATGATCTTTGTCCCCATGTGCAGTTGCAAACCGTAGTCTGGCTTGTTTATGGCGGTTTTGGAGCAGTGGCTTCTTCCTTGCTGAGCGGCCTTTGAGGTTATGTCGATACAGGACTCGTTTTACTGTGGCTATAAATACTTTTGTACCTGTTTCCTCCAGCATCTTCACAAGGTCCTTTGCGGTTGTTCTGGGATTGATTTGCACTTTTCGCACCAAAGTACATTCATCTCTAGGAGACAGAACGCGTCTCCTTCCTGAGTTGTATGATGGCTGCGTGGTCCCATGGTGTTTATACTTGCGTACTATTGTTTGTACAGATGAACGTGGTGCCTTCAGGCATTTGGAAATTGATGAACCAGACTTGTGGACATCTACAATTGTTTTCTTGGTCCTGGCTGATTTCTTTAGATTTTCTCAAGATGTCAAGCAAAGAGGTACCGAGTTTGATGATAGGCCTTGAAATACATCCACAGGTACAGCTCCAATTGGCTCAAATTATGTCAATTAGCCTATCAGAAGCCTATAAAGCCATGACATCATTTTCTGGAATTTTCCAAGCAGTTCAAAGACACAGTCAACTTAGTGTATATAAACTTCGGGCCCACTGGAATTGTGATACAGTGAATTATAAGTGAAATAATAAGCCTGTAAACAATTGTTGGAAATTTTACTTGTGTCAAAAAATAGTTTTAATGACTCAAACCTAAGTGTATGTAAAACTTCAGACTTCAACTGTACATGCAGTCATAACAATGTGCTCTGTTGGATAGGAATCCTAACAAAGTGAGAAGAATTATTCAGTCCCTGGAGAAACGTCTCTCTACAACGAAAGAGAGAAAGGGAGGTAACACAGAGGACAGAATGTTCTAGAGATTGTACTATTTGTCTAAATGTATTTTTATCACTGCACTTTCATGTAGTTAAGTATTTCTTAGAATTCTTCATCTCTTTGTTGCACTTCTAAGAAAGATGCAAAACAGTTCCTGATGTTGCCTTTTGTACCTCTTGATACCAGTTGATGTTTACCATTGTAATACATGAATATACAGCAGATACTACTAAAGGCACACTTGTATCCCTAGAAAGCACACAGATAGATGTCTATTCTGCGTTGTGTTAGTACTGTTTTTAGTGATATTCATATGGGCTTTTAAACCCTAACTCCCATTGTTGCTACTTTAGATGAGAGAGTCTGAATGCTGACACCGTCTGGGATTCCATGTGATGTACCTTGTCACCTTTTGAACATAAGGGTTGAGGCCTGCTGCTTTGGAGATTGATTGACCAACCAGGTGGAATGGTCATAAATGAGGACATCAAGCCCTGGGATAAAGGACAAGGGAACATTACTACCAAAGTAAAAGATATGTTCAAATTTGGTCAATGTTTTGAGATCAAAGACACATGTGTTTGGTGTCATGTTGATGTAACATGGCTTCCATATTCAGGTCATTTGGTCTCTGTAACTTTAGCTGTAATGGTGGCCACCCCGCTGCTGTGTACAGATACCTGTGGAGATGGTCTGGAGTTCACGGTTCTCATTGCTCTTCTCAGTGTTGACCTATGATGACCAGAATAAATATCAGATGTGCCAGCCAGGTGTGTTCATTGCTAGCTTAGCCAATTAGGGTTGATTTCTCAACTCCTCCTCTTGCACTTGTAGCTGTGTGGATATTCTCTGATGTATTTATTCATAATTCAGTGGATTTCAGTCATCATCTTCAGTGTCTATATTCTAACCTATCAAGACTGACGTCTCAGTTAGTTTCTCTTGGAGGATGTCTAGGTGATTCTGATGGCTTCTCTCTGATGAGCGATCAGCACACAGCTTCATAATGTATTTGATGTGTGTGTGTATGGCGGCTCCATGCTAGCCAATGACCAATCACCTGTAACAATAAACGAATGTGCTGCAGGCGTGACGGAGGCGTGGGGAGAGATGCAGCGGCAGCGAGCACGGCCACTCGCTGGACTAATTAACCAGGCGTATAGACAGGGCTCTGTGCCGCAACCCAAGACAATTCCAATCTGAAGAGCTGTAATTGAAGTGACAAGTTAATTACAGCCTGATTATTATCATGCTTTCATTGTAGCCCCCCTTCTCCCCCTTTCCCCCTCTTTTCCCACTCTCTCATATCTCTCTGGATCTCCCCCTCTTTTCCCACTCTCTCATATCTCTCTGGATCTCCCCCTCTTTTCCCACTCTCTCATATCTCTCTGGATCTCCCCCTCGTTTACCCACTCTTCCGTTTTCTCTTTTTCCCACAGTCTCTCTCTCTCATTCCCCACTCTCTCTCTCCCTCTCTCTCTGGATCCCTCTTTCCCTTTCTCTTTGTATCTCTCTATCTTCTACTACTCCCTCTCTACCTGTGATGAGTTAATTAAAGATGATCACCCAATAGGTTCTGAGTCTGCATATGTACTCCTCCTCCACCCCACCCCCCCCCCCCCCCCACCTTTTCACTGATGTTGGATGTATAATTAAACTGAGATAAGCTCACTTTGTCTCATTTTCGTTTACAACATTTATGAGCTGTACTTTTTAGAGTCGAAACACCCCCCCCCCACCCCCCATCACCAGCACCTCTACCCTCCGACCCACCCAATCTCACCCAACCCCTCTCTCTCCCAGTCTCTGTAATTAGTGTAAGCATATTTCTTTAAACAAGCTACATAAAGTTTAGTGGCAGGATTAAATCGCATCATTACCATAATATGGCTGTGCGATTTGCCCCTATCTCTCTGCTTTTCCGCCACATCAAAGCTGGATGGAGCTCTGGTGTAATTGGGCCATGCTGCCTTGTCAAGATGATTCAGGCTGATGGCTGCTCCTCTCCTCTCCCTGCTCTCCCTGAAAACCTCCTGGGCATGATAATTAATGGAGAAAAAAAGTCAAGTTAACATGAAGAAGAGAAGAAAGAAAAAAACTTTGGACAGCTCTGCATGAATATTTTACATATTCAAGTTATCTGGAGTTAACATTAGTAATTTGATGTATAATGCATTGATTAAGAAAGAGCTCCCCTAGTTCCTGTTTCATGACATCAAAAATGGACATTTGTTTTGTCCTGGAGCTAGCTAGGCTTTTATTTTCTCCTCCATCCAGATGTGTTTTCTTCTGATTATCACTTTGATTTTCATACCTTGGGAGTCTTATCATGTATATGCAAAGGTACAGTATATACGTTGGTGTTGGTTCAGTGCATTATTTTTAAATTCATGTCATTGTTGACGATGTTCTTAACTAGACAGGTGTCAGTCAAGGTGCTCAGATGTAGTGAAAGGTGAAGCCTCTTTCCCTGTACACCTCCTATAACAAACACTGTCTAATGTTCCTGTAATCAGATCATCTCCCCCCATTGTCTCAAGAGACCTGGACCAGGGGCATAATCATAACCTCATCTTCATAGCGGAAATCACTTACTTTCCTTGATGAGTATTATGACACAAGGATTACAAAGAAACATCCATTTTCATTTGTTGGTTATTGTTCTGTGACACACTTTGGTAATGAATAAGGCAATAATAGTTGAAGCGCAGACAGATGCCAAGTGTCTCGCATCCTTCACAATGGATATCGTTGAGTGAAGTTTGCCTGGGTCACCGATGATTTGTTGGAAATGAGTCCCATATGTTTTATCTCTGTGTTTACATATGAATGAATCATAATGACAGAGAACACATAAGGGAAGGTTGGGGGACGGGTGGAGTGGGTGACGGGCTGAATATCGATGAATCCTCTGTATTGGCGGAGCGAGAGAGCTGGAGGAGAGAAAGAAAGGGACATGCCATTCATCTGTCCATCATCTGTTCATCCAGCGGAGGAGAGCAGACAATGGCGGTGACAGGGGGTGACAGAGGCTGTCTCCCAAATGGCATCCTATTTCCTACATAGTGCACACTATGTTTGACCAGAGCTCTATGGGTCCTGGTCAAAAGTAGTGCACTATATAAGGAATAGGGTGTAATTTGAGACACACCCAGAGGGACAGCTGGTCGTCCCACTAGTCCCACATGTGATTGGCCCGCCGCTCCGGGCGGTGACACCTCACTAAAGGAGTGCTTGACTAATCAAAACAACAAGCCAGACGCCCTCCCTGCACCGCGCTGGGAGAGAGGGGGGACGACGTGCCAGCAAGACGTGGCACGTCAGACAATACCTTCTCCATCACCACCCCCCTCTCCTCCTATCGCTCCTCTACCCCTTACCCGCCAATGTAGGGCACTGGGGGTTGTCAGCTAAACCAAGTAACCTTTCCTCCTTTTCATTTCTTTCTCCTCACATTTGAATATGAAAAGCCTTATTTTCTTACGCAGTCAAAGGACCATCACTTTAATGACATTTGGCAGTCATTTGATTTATTAGGTTTTTAGAAGGGAGAGAAATCCACTAAATATTTTATATGCCATGCTAATCCTTGTAATATTGCGGGCTGAAGCCATGTACCTGCATGGCAGTGGAGTGTGACGCATGGATTTCTACCTCTGTCAGATGACTCTACTGAATAATACAACAGCCTTATTGAAATATTTAGACTTTGATTCCCATTAAAAGAATCTTTAAAACATGAGATTTACGTACATGTACAGTTTCCAGAAGAAAGGAACAGGGAGATAGTGTAGACAGCAATCACAACACACTCACACATGGAGCCTAGCGCCAGACTGAGTACCTGGGTTTTCCTCTGCGCTCCTCTCTAAAGTGGGTGTGGGTAGAAAACAATGGGGATTCTTTAAAACAAAGGGCATGCTAGCTACCCAGGCAGAACGAATGTCTCACAAGGAGTAGCTAGTTGGCATGATTGCATGTGTTGTGTTTTAATGTGATGTGGAGGCAAAAGTACAAGCGATGAAAGACACATGTCTGAAACATTGTGACACAAGTGGCTTAAGAAATCAAAAGAAATGGGAATCTAGTTTCAGCAGTTTTATCCTTTCCTCGACACGCCACTCAGCTCAACACTGACATTTACGGCCATGTTTGGCATCCAACAGCTAGACACCTAACACCATACTGAGCACGCCTGTCTTTTTCCTTTTTCCTTCAAAAGTCTGTACTGTCAATACCTGTATGATTGTACTGTATATATATTTTTTAAATGTTCTCATGTTCCTTGACTGCATCCATTCTATTCACAAACTGGAAATCTAGAATTATAACGCTTGTTATTGATGAGAGACAGTGCTCTGTACTCAGGCCTATGGCCACTCCACAGGGCCTACTGAAGGCCTATGTTCAGGCTCTGTGGGCGTGTCAGCCTGTGTGTGCCACATGGTGTCTAGCTGCTTGCACTCTCAGGGCATAGCTGAGGTAAATGTGTTTCTTCCCACAAGCCTCTTGGCAGCCATCTTGCCTTCTCTTTCATATCCATGCTTGACCCCACTGTGACATCATCCTTCTGGGCAGAGAGGCATCGTTGAGAGATAAGATGAAAGAATCCAGCCTGGGCCACCATGACAGCACACATAACAAAACCATCTTTGAAAGTATCTCTGCCTCCCTTTGTTTGGTACAGCTAAAGGCCAGGGGTGGTCCGAGCAGAGAGCTGCTGCTCATCGTAATGTGGGTATCACACGTGGCCACAGTCTGAGTAATGCTGCCTCTACAATTGTCAAGAACCACAACTATCCAAAGACTGAAACAACAGCAACAGTAAAACAGTAAACCCAATCCAGCCAGTGTACTCAGTCCCAGGTAATGACCCACCATAGTCTTTATACAATACACCAATACACTATAAACATGATACAGTAAATACCAGAGGCATTGTTAAACCTGTGATAGAGAGTGTCATGTACTGTCATGTTGTCTTGTCTCTGTCCTTTCCCTTCACCCTGTCTCCCTCTGCTGGTCGTGTTAGGTTACCTTTTCTCCCCCGCTTTCCCCCAGCTGTCCCTTGTCTCCTCTAACTACCCATTCACCCCGTTCCCCACCTGTTCCCTTTTTCCCTCTGATTAGGTCCCTATATCTCTCTCTGTTTCTGCTCCTGTCCTTGTCGGATTCTTGTTTGTTTGTGTCATTCATGCCTGAACCAGACTGTCATCATGTTTGCTGTAACCTTGTCCTGTCCTGTCAGAATCTGCCGGTCCATCTGAGCCTACCTATGTTTGGTAATTAAAGAAGCTCTGTTTAAGTTGATTCGCTTTTGGGTCCTCATTCACGCACCGTAACAGAAGAATCCGACCAAGAATGGACCCAGCGACTTCGGATCCTCTCCACTCAGCCGTCGAGATCCAGGGAGCGATGCTAGGCAGACACAAGCAGGAATTGTCTGCTGCTCGACATGCCGTTGAGACCCTGGCCACCCAAGTCTCCAACCTCACAGAACAGGTTCACCATCTCCGCCTCGATCCACCGGCCACTTCCAGGGCTTTCGAATCTCCGGAGCCCAGAATCAATAACCCGCCGTGTTACTCTGGGGAGCCCACTGAATGCCGCTCGTTCCTCACCCAGTGTGATATTGTGTTTTCTCTCCAGCCCAACACTTACTCCAGGAGCACTGCTCGTGTCGCCTACGTCATATCTCTCCTTATTGGACGGGCTCGTGAGTGGGGCACGGCAATCTGGGAGGCAAGGGCTGAGTGTATTAACCAGTATCAAGACTTTAAGGAGGAGATGATACGGGTTTTTGATCGATCTGTTTTTGGGGAGGAGGCTTCCAGGGCCCTGTCTTCCCTATGTCAAGGCAATCGATCCATAACAGACTACTCTATTGAGTTTCGCACTCTTGCTGTCTCCAGTGGCTGGAACGAGCCGGCCTTGCTCGCTCGTCTTCTGGAGGGTTTCCGCGCAGAGGTAAAGGATGAGATTCTCTCCCGGGAGGTTCCTTCCAGCGTGGATTCCTTGATTGAACTCGCTATTCGCATTGAGCGACGGGTTGATCTTCGTCACCGAGCTCGTGGAAAGGAGCTCGCGCTCTCCGTCGCCTCCCTCTCCGCATCACTACCATCTTCCTCTGCCGGCTCGGGTGCTGAGCCCATGCAGCTGGGAGGTATCCGCATCTCGACTAAGGAGAGGGAACGGAGAATCACCAACCGCCTCTGTCTCTATTGCGGTTCCGCTGGTCATTTTGTCACTTCATGTCCAGTAAAAGGCCAGAGCTCGTCAGTAAGCGGAGGGCTACTGGTGAGCGCTACTACTCCTGTCTCTCCTTCAAGATCCTGCACTACCTTGTCGGTCCATCTACGCTGGACCGGTTCGTCAGCTTCCTGCAGTGCCTTAATAGACTCTGGGGCGGAGGGCTGTTTTATGGACGAGACCTGGGCTCGGGAACATGACATTCCTTTCAGACAGTTAAAGGAGCCCACGGCCTTGTTCGCCCTGGATGGTAGTCCTCTCCCCAGGATTCAGCGTGAGACGCTACCTTTAACCCTCACTGTTTCTGGTAATCATAGTGAAACCATTTCTTTTTTAATTTTTCGTTCACCTTTTACACCTGTTGTTTTGGGCCATCCCTGGCTAGTTTGTCATAATCCTTCCATTAATTGGTCTAGTAATTCTATCCTCTCCTGGAACGTCTCTTGTCATGTGAAATGTTTAATGTCTGCTATCCCTCCTGTTTCCTCTGTCTCTTCTTCACAGGAGGAGCCTGGTGATTTGACAGGGGTGCCGGAGGAATATCACGATCTGCGCACGGTGTTCAGTCGGTCCAGGGCCACCTCTCTTCCTCCACACCGGTCGTATGATTGTAGTATTGATCTCCTTCCGGGAACCACCCCCCCCCGGGGTAGACTATACTCTCTGTCGGCTCCCGAACGTAAGGCTCTCGAAGATTATTTGTCTGTAGCTCTTGACGCCGGTACCATAGTCCCCTCCTCCTCTCCCGCCGGAGCGGGGTTTTTTTTTGTCAAGAAGAAGGACGGGTCTCTGCGCCCCTGCATAGATTATCGAGGGCTGAATGACATAACAGTGAAGAATCGTTATCCGCTTCCTCTTATGTCTTCAGCCTTCGAGATCCTGCAGGGAGCCAGGTTTTTCACTAAGTTGGACCTTCGTAACGCTTACCATCTCGTGCGCATCAGGGAGGGGGACGAGTGGAAGACGGCGTTTAACACTCCGTTAGGGCACTTTGAATACCGGGTTCTTCCTTTCGGCCTCGCTAACGCTCCAGCTGTCTTTCAGGCATTAGTCAATGATGTCCTGAGAGACATGCTGAACATCTTTGTTTTCGTTTACCTTGACGATATCCTGATTTTTTCACCGTCACTCCAGATTCATGTTCAGCACGTTCGACGTGTCCTCCAGCGCCTTTTAGAGAATTGTCTTTTTGTGAAGGCTGAGAAGTGCACGTTTCATGCCTCCTCCGTCACATTTCTCGGTTCTGTTATTTCCGCTGAAGGCATTAAGATGGATCCCGCTAAGGTCCAAGCTGTCATTGATTGGCCCGTCCCTAAGTCACGCGTCGAGCTGCAGCGCTTTCTCGGCTTCGCGAACTTCTATCGTCGTTTCATCCGTAATTTCGGTCAGGTGGCAGCTCCTCTCACAGCCCTTACTTCTGTCAAGACGTGCTTTAAGTGGTCCGTTTCCGCCCAGGGAGCTTTTGATCTCCTCAAGAATCGTTTTACATCCGCTCCTATCCTTGTTACACCTGACGTCTCTAGACAGTTCGTTGTCGAGGTTGACGCGTCAGAGGTGGGAGTGGGAGCCATCCTTTCTCAGCGCTCCCTCTCTGACGACAAGGTCCACCCATGCGCGTATTTTTCTCATCGCCTGTCGCCGTCGGAACGTAACTATGATGTGGGTAACCGCGAACTGCTCGCCATCCGGTTAGCCCTAGGCGAATGGCGACAGTGGTTGGAGGGGGCGACCGTTCCTTTTGTCGTTTGGACTGACCATAGGAACCTTGAGTACATCCGTTCTGCCAAACGACTTAATGCGCGTCAGGCGCGTTGGGCGCTGTTTTTCGCTCGTTTCGAGTTCGTGATTTCTTATCGTCCGGGCTCTAAGAACACCAAGCCTGATGCTTTGTCTCGTCTCTTCAGTTCTTCAGTAGCCTCCACTGACCCCGAGGGGATTCTCCCTGAGGGGCGTGTTGTCGGGTTGACTGTCTGGGGAATTGAGAGGCAGGTAAAGCAAGCACTCTCTCAAACTCCGTCGCCGCGCGCTTGTCCTAGGAACCTTCTTTTCGTTCCCGTTCCTACTCGTCTGGCCGTTCTTCAGTGGGCTCACTCTGCCAAGTTAGCCGGCCACCCTGGCGTTCGGGGTACGCTTGCTTCCATTCGCCAGCGTTTCTGGTGGCCCACCCGGGAGCATGACACGCGTCGTTTCGTGGCTGCTTGTTCGGTCTGCGCGCAGACTAAGTCCGGTAACTCTCCTCCTGCCGGCCGTCTCAGGCCGCTTCCTATTCCCTCTCGACCGTGGTCTCACATCGCCTTAGATTTTGTCACCGGACTGCCTTCGTCAGCGGGGAAGACTGTTATTCTTACGGTTGTCGATAGGTTCTCTAAGGCGGCTCATTTCATTCCCCTTGCTAAGCTTCCTTCTGCTAAAGAGACGGCACAAATCATCATCGAGAATGTTTTCAGAATTCATGGCCTTCCGTCAGACGTCGTTTCGGACAGAGGTCCGCAATTCACGTCTCAATTTTGGAGGGAGTTTTGCCGTTTGATTGGGGCTTCCGTCAGTCTCTCTTCCGGCTTTCACCCCCAGTCTAACGGTCAAGCAGAACGGGCCAATCAGACTATTGGTCGCATCTTACGCAGTCTTTCTTTTCGCAACCCTGCGTCTTGGTCAGAACAGCTCCCCTGGGCAGAATACGCCCACAACTCGCTTCCTTCGTCTGCGACCGGGCTATCTCCTTTTCAGAGTAGCCTCGGGTACCAGCCTCCGTTGTTCTCATCTCAGTTCGCCGAGTCCAGCGTCCCCTCCGCTCAGGCTTTTGTCCAACGTTGCGAGCGCACCTGGAAGAGGGTCAGGTCTGCACTTTGCCGTTATAGGGCGCAGACTGTGAGAGCTGCTAATAAGCGTAGAACGAAGAGCCCTAGATATTGTCGCGGTCAGAGAGTTTGGCTCTCCACTCAGAACCTTCCCCTTAAGACGGCTTCTCGCAAGTTGACCCTGCGGTTCATTGGTCCATTCCGTATCTCTCAGGTCATTAATCCTGTCGCAGTGCGACTTCTTCTCCCGCGATATCTTCGTCGCGTCCACCCGGTCTTCCATGTCTCCTGTGTTAAGCCCGTTCTTCGCGCCCCCGCTCGTCTTCCCCCCCCCCCCCCCATCCTTGTCGAGGGCGCACCTATCTACAGGGTCCGTAAAATCTTGGACATGCGTCCTCGGGGCCGTGGTCATCAGTACCTAGTTGACTGGGAGGGGTACGGTCCTGAGGAGAGGAGTTGGGTTCCCTCTCGGGACGTGCTGGACCGTGCGCTGATTGATGATTTCCTCCGTTGCCGCCAGGTTTCCTCCTCGAGTGCGCCAGGAGGCGCTCGGTGAGTGGGGGGGTACTGTCATGTACTGTCATGTTGTCTTGTCTCTGTCCTTTCCCTTCACCCTGTCTCCCTCTGCTGGTCGTGTTAGGTTACCTTTTCTCCCCCGCTTTCCCCCAGCTGTCCCTTGTCTCCTCTAACTACCCATTCACCCCGTTCCCCACCTGTTCCCTTTTTCCCTCTGATTAGGTCCCTATATCTCTCTCTGTTTCTGCTCCTGTCCTTGTCGGATTCTTGTTTGTTTGTGTCATTCATGCCTGAACCAGACTGTCATCATGTTTGCTGTAACCTTGTCCTGACCTGTCAGAATCTGCCGGTCCATCTGAGCCTACCTATGTTTGGTAATTAAAGAAGCTCTGTTTAAGTTGATTCGCTTTTGGGTCCTCATTCACGCACCGTAACAGAGAGTGTCTTGACTGTAGAGTTCTGTCTTTACTCTGAGAACAGTGGACATACTGTATCAGTGGCACTTGTCATATCAGTGTGTATGATCACAAACGTATGCACTCAGAGTCAGGATCAAAAAGTTAATGTACAGTGTGTGCTTAGGGATGCATTGGCTCTAAAATAGTGTCTGTCCCTCTCTCTTCTCGAGATCCTATCACTGAGTAACTTATCCCGGCAGAAACCCAGCAGAGTCTACTCTCTAAAAAGGAAAGGTTCCTGGAGTATCCTTTAGGGGTTCTTCAAATTGAAACTGTGGGGGAACCCCTATAAGTTCTTCCAATAGACCTTTAAACGGGTTCTTCAAAGAACCCCTTTTAATGGATCCTCAAATACAAATAACCTTTTGAAGAACCTTTTGGGGTTCATTTTTTATTCCCCCCCCCCTCCCATATTATGATTCATGATAATATGCATAACAATAACAACAATAACACTATATTTGAGTGTTTATTATGTGTTTATTATGATTTAAATGTCAAAGCAGAATAAAAAAATCTAAATATGAGGCAAACTCCCAGCAGAGCCCCAAGTCCAATGGGTATATCCCCTGGCATGTTGATGTTAATGATGATGTTCTCTGTATCCATAGCCACAATGATTTTGCAGTGCATGGTGATCAAACAGGTTTCCTGTTATATTTATCAGTGGTATAGGGAGGGTGAAATCTGTGAATACAAGAATATATATTATACAGTTGATTAACAAAACGTGCACATGACAGTATTCATACCTTGGATTTTGTTCAGATTTCGTTCAGATACCTACAGACACAAAAGTGAGCAGTTCAGTCATCTGAATACAGCTAACCTTCAACATATTCGTCTAGCCTACAGTACATATTTTTACCTCTTTGTTGATTGATATCAATTGAACTGTGTCCATTTTCTGTTTTAGAAAGATTTGCACAAGTATGAAAAGATAGATGGTATCACCATAAAACAATATCCATTTAGATCATACAAGGGAGAAACCTTACCTTAAATTGAGGAGATCTTTAAATGTTTCAGTTACAGTAAGAGCCTGCTCCTGCTGTCCTTTCAAATTCAAATCCAAATGTTTCAGTTGGGCAGTTAGGTTCCTACAAAAAAAAAACACCAACTAAGGAGGTTCCTCGATGAAATCCACCTACTATGGGGTTCTTGGAAGAACCTTTTGGGGGGCAATTTTCAGTGCCAAGAACCCTAAGGTACTTCGAAGAACCTTGAGAATCTTAGAAGAACCCTTGTTGAAACCCTAATTTTTAGAGTGTAGGTAAGAGGGCCCTATCAGCAGAGAGAGAGAGAGAGAGCGAGAGCGAGAGCGAGAGAGAGAGAACTTGTTTGCATCTTGGCCATGTTCTGTTATAATCTCCACCCGGCACAGCCAGAAGAGGACTGGCCACCCCTCATAGCCTGATTCCTCTCTAGGTTTCTTCCTAGGGAGTTTTTCCTAGCCAACGTGCTTCAACACCTGCATTGCTTGCTGTTTGGGGTTTTAGGCTGGGTTTCTGTACAGCACTTTGAGATATCAGCTGATGTACGAAGGGCTATATAAATACATTTGATTTGATTTGATTTTGAGAGCGAGAGAGAGAGAGAGAGAGAGAGAGAGTTGTAGTGCAGGCAGTCCTAGTTGGAGGAAGCTGATCAGAGCTGCTGGGAGTCTAATTGGACATAACAGGCGTCAGTTGAGCAGGGTGGGTGTGGAGGAGGGGTCTCCTTGAAGGCGCAGGCAGGTAATTTGCACACAGTGATATTCACGCTTGACAACTGGAGGCAAACAATGAGCCTGGGGAAGGTGGTGAGACAGGATGGGAGGCAGCCACCAGACACCAACCGCCAGCCATGCTCAGTACCACTCTCTGTCTGTGTTCCAAATGGCACCCTATTCCCTACATAGTACACTACTTTTGACCCAGGGCACACAGGGCTCTGATCAAAAGTAGTGCACTATATAGGGAGTAGGGTGCCATTTGGGATGTAGCCTCTGCCTGCCCCACTTGATTTGCCAGCAGGGCTCAGTGAGCAGCCAGCCCAGGTAGCAGCAGCACCACAATTAGGCCTGTACACCCTGGCTCGGCTGCACTAGCTCCCCAAATTGTGAAGAGGAGAGGAAGTGACACCCATAAGGCTGCACATTACCGTAATCCAATGTAAATGAAGGGCTATGCAGAACCAGGGAACCAGAGATCCCACCTGAGACAGGCTGGGAGGGATGTGACCGAGCGTGCCAGGCTGTCAGGATTGTGTCAACACGGCTGTTGGCTGTTCAGACCTGTTCAGTCCAACTCTGCATGCATAATGGGAAAAATCATTACAATGTCAATGGTGATCATGTAAATAGGACAAGTGTGATGGTGGAGACTGGGGAGGACAGTGATGTGTATTCATGGCTGCCAAGGGATGCCAGGCTTCCCCAAAAAAAGTACCAAGAAGAAAACATAAAATAAAGTGGCTGAATGTATCTCACCAGAGAAAGCATCTGAGCGAGAGAAACAGCGCCCCTCTGTCTCTGCATGTGTAGTCCATCTATCTGATGCTGTCTGGTCAAAAAGACAATTATATTGTTGCCATCCATAGCATTGAAGCAGCGAGCATTTGGCCTCCTTTGATTTAAAAAAAATAATACAAAATCAGCGTTGCGCTAAACTGAGTGAGCTCAACTGTGAATGGCCCTGGTGCACCTAAGAAAAGTAATAGGGGAAGTCAGCTTGGATTTGGCTTCACACTAATCACATCAAAGCTAAATGTCATTGACAGAAGAACATTGAATTGTTGCATCTCGTTGTGTAGTTGTCCTCCGGTGGCTAGCTAGCTAAAATGGTCTGTTTCCTAAATTAGCCATAGATGGAGATAGTTATTTGGATGTGTGGTTTTACTTAATTCTCCATAGGCCTACTGGCCAATGATTATAATGTCTATTCTGATCCAACCATTAATTCATACATTGTGCCCCTGGTCTGAGAGGATGGAAGTTCAATATGTAACTGTAGTAGTGGAGACATCTCCTGTTTTTTGTGTGACTTGTGGTAGCCTAACTCTCCGTGGTTCTAAATCAATAGTTGTTAACTAGTCTGAAAAGTTTGGCAACATTAACTTGCTTGACTGTGAAGTCCACAAAGCAAAACCTGAACCTATAGGGGAGGGTCTGAGTGGGCGTTTGTTCGCGGTGGCGGCTCTGGCGCGGGACGTGGACCCCACTCCACCATAGTCTCAGCGACCCTCGCCGCCGAACTCAGACTGGGGACCCTTGCAGTGGGCCCGAATGGACGGGAGATTCCGGCAGCACCAGACAGGCGGGAGACTCCGGCAGCGCCGGAGTGAAAGGCGGCTCCTGACTGACAGGCGGCTCTGGCAGCTCCTGACTGACGGGCGGCTCTGGCAGATCCTGACTGACGGGCGGCTCTGGCAGATCCTGACTGACGGGCGGCTCTGGCAGCTCCTGACTGACGGGCGGATCTGGCAGCTCAGGACAGACGGGCGGCTCTGGCAGCTCAGGACAGACGGGCAGCTCTGGCAGCTCCTGACTGACGGGCGGCTCTGGCAGAGCCTGACAGACGGGCGGCTCTGGCAGCTCAGGACAGATGGGCGGCTCTGGCAGCTCAGGACACACGGGTGGCTCTGGCAGCTCAGGACACACGGGTGGCTCTGGCCTGCCGAGGCGCGTTGTAGGCCTCGTGCGTGGTGCCTGCACTGGTGGCACCGGGCTGGGGACACGCACCTCAGGGCGAGTGCGGAGAGGAGGCACAGGATACACTGGGCCGTGGATGCGCACTGGCGTTCTCGAGCGCAGAGCTGGCCCCACCCGTTCTGGCTGGATGCCAGCTTCCCCCCGGCAAATGCGGGACGCTGGCACTGAGCATACCGGCCTGTGAATACTCAGCCTCGGTACCGTGCGCATCACCCCATAGCACGGGGCCACGGTAAGCATGGGGAGTTGGCTCAGGTCTGCTTCCTGACTCTGCCACACTCCCCGTGTGACCCCCCAAAATAAATTTGGGGTTGCCTCTCGGGCTTCCTTGCCAGCCGTGTTCCCACATACCGCAGATTCCTCTCTCCGGCTGCCTCTGCTCTCCTAGCTGCCTCCACCTGTTCCCATGGAAGGCGATCCCTTCCCGCCAGGATCTCCTCCCATGTGTAGACTCCCTTACCGTCCAGAACGTCCTCCCATGTCCAGGAGTCCACCTTACCATGCTGCTTGGACCGTTGGTGTTGGGAAGTCTTGTCAGACAGACTGGCTGAAGGACTGGACCAAGGTGCAGCATGGTTAGCGTACATGTTCTCTTTATTCAAAAATGATGCCGACAAAACGAAAAACAAAAACCAAACCGTGAAGCTTTGGGCTATGTGCCCTGAACAAAGACAAAGTTAACTTCCCACAAAACAGGTGGGGGAAAAGGGTACCTAAGTATGGTTCTCAATCAGAGACCACAATAGACAGCTGTCCCTGATTGAGAACCATACCAGGCCAAGACAGAAATATAACATAGAAAAAAGAACATAGACTACCAACCCCAACTCACGCCCTGACCAACCTAACACAAAGACATAAAAATAAACTAAGGTCAGAACGTGACAGTATCTCTCTCTGTCTTAGTCTCTCTCTCTTTCTTACTCTCTCTCTGTCTTACTCTCTCTCTCTTTCTTACTCTCTCTCTCGATCTCTCTTTCTCTTTCTCACTCTCTCTCTTTCTCACTCTCTCTCTTTCTCTCTCTCTCTTTCTCCCTCTCTCTATCTATCTCTCTCTCGCTATCTTTTGGTGGTTTCCTCTGCGTGTCAGGAGGGTAAAATCAGTCATGTCTTGGTGGTATGATTCAGGTTGAATAGCAGAATATTATCTTTAATAAAAATTTGATTTACCTGAAGGGCGGCCTGCGGTATAACTAATAGAGAGGCAGGGTTAAGCTGTGACTGTACACAACAAAGATGATGATAGAGCCGATGAGAAGGCTCCGATGAGAAGACTTAATCATTCTGCTAAATCCATCGCTTATTGTCATGTCTCAGCTGAAACTCTGTACTCAGATTTTTTGCAACATAATATAAATGTATTTTTTGGAAGGTTGCTATTTGCATATGCCAGCTCTGATAAAATCTATGAATCAGTCACAGAGATTTTGATGACTGTTCTCTTTCTCCATTGATGCAATTTGTCATCCTTGCATCAGTAGTGTTGGGTGTGTAACATCACATTTGTGTTGTTCATAACACACAGCACTAACATCACACTCATTAATCCTGTAGAGGGACAGTGAGCTTCCTTATTAAGTTTGAACCTGTGGAGGGACAGACATAGCCATTGTCAGTGATGTTCAACCCTTGAGCATAAGGTACAGTGTTACAGTAAGCTCAGAGTCATACCAGCTATACTGGGAGGAGATGACACAGTGACACAGATAAGCCCCACTGCCCATGTTGGCTCGTCATGTGTAACACATGTCAGTGGTACAGTGGCTCACTGTGGCAGGAGTTTGTGTGTGTTTGTGTTTGTAGCAGGGGGTTAAATCATCACTGCAGTCAGAGGACACGTGCTCCCTGCCACCCAGCATCATTATCAGAGCCTCCTGGTGCCAAAGGCATTAAATCCCCTGCACCACCCTGCACACATACACCCTCCCCTGCCACAGCGATTGAGACTGCCACTGTCATTAACCTGAGCTGACATTTCTGCAGGCCACTCAGCCCGCCACCCCAGATCCCCACTGACAGACAGCAATACACTGCAAACCTGCTAGCGACATAGACGTCCACCTACATGGATCTTAAACCAGCCTTTTTCTGTCACCTCTAGGCTAGCTAGCCTTCGTGTTTCCCTGGCTATACTAGCAGGCTCAGAGTGGTAGGATTTGGGAGGGGGCGAGTAAGGTGGTGAAGTTGGGCATCGAGAGGGAAATTGTTGGGGCTTTTGTTGTATGTCATTTCTGTAACCCTACACTGGCCTGCTCGTGAACTCAGTGACTTTCTAAATGGCTCCTGCGGTACAGTCATACTGGCCTGAATGTCACCTCTGTCACCTCTGTCACCTCTGAGTGAGCAGTTTCTTTCCCTCCCTGTCACAGACGCTGCCAGAGGAAATAAAAGACCAGCGGCGTCTCTTTCTCTCTCTGAGAACGGTGGTGACACCCTTTTTAATGAAGCCATGTAACTTTGTACTGTAGGAGTGTAACACATGATTTACAGTACAGACATTGATGTTTATTACAGGCTAGTTCCACAGCCGTCTCTGTCTCGGGTCTGATGAAGTGGTGGTTGATGGGTAGTAGGAAGGGGAGCCAGTCTCCTGGGGCTCTGACCAGACATGTTGTCCCTATTTTCTCCTCTTTATTTAGCCCAACAATTAGAAGAACCCATATTCTCCCAATCGTCTGATGGTTCCCTCATTTCTGCAGAGATATATTTATCTGAGGATAATTGGCCATTAAATCCTTACTTGACAACTGTGAAAATGCCACCCCAAGAGTAATCTAGCTGCCAGGAAATGACAACGGTTGGCAGGGCTGTCGAGTCAACTGCTGCCGGCGAGCCACATCAGACCTGGGCTGGCTGGATGGATCTTTTCCACGCATGCACATATACACACACACACCATGCTTAGTTATATTAAACAGGATATTACTAATCTGTTTCCACCATTCAGACCTGTTCACAGCCTTGTGATTTCTGCTGGAAGGAAACCTATCTATCTTGACTATGATCCTGATTAAAAAGACACATCAATGCTATAAAACAGTGTAACAGCATCATTTGAGATGTTTTTTGTCAGTACTAATGACAAATATGATTTTATTTGATTTATTTCCATTAACTTTACAAGCACAGGGCTTTAATAGTTGTATATATTCAATTACTGGAAGAGAGAGTTCTTTGAGGGCTGTTATGTACAACTCGATTCCACTTAGCCTAGTGTCTGACTGAGCTTACCCACGTTTCCACGCTGTTGGAACCCCGGCCAAGGCATGTCAAAAGACGAGCACTTTGCAGTACATTTTTGGTCCTTTAGTCTGTTCAAGTGCCTTGGCTATTGCTCAAGCTGCTAATGCACATCAGACAGAGTAGATAGCTGTGACACAAAACGCCGGAAAGGAAAACAGAGCTTGGATAAGGTTTGAAATATCCAGCCCATTGTTTGCCCCCTGGGTGAACATTTTCCTTTATCACTATTTCTCTTCTTTTAGTAAATTTGTACCAGCTTTTTTATTTCAGTTGTAGGTTTAACAAGGGAGAGAGGGGATGAAAAATATTGGATCATGGCTAAGCATTTGTGATTTATTCATTGAGCATGGAATGGTAGTGGTGGGTGGTGTTGTCGATTTGTTTTTGACGTTTTGGATGGGGGTTGAGCCAAGCTAAGGTGTTTTTCTGGCTGCAGTCAAAGTGCTGACTGTGACAGAGTGATTAGCATTAGAATGTGAACACCCATCCCTCATGGTGGAGGTCTAGGGTCTCTCCTGTTCCTCTTAAGCCCATTGTCTGTATAACATGTGTGTGAATGGTATGTACTGTAGATAGACGACTGAGGTGTTTGTCACTGTCAGCAGAGTGGGAGCATTTAGGGACAAGACGGCCATCATGTTGATCAGGGCCTGTATTCACAAAGCGTCTCGGAGTAGCAGTGCTGATCTAGGATCAGGCCCCCCTTCTTATTCATTATGGTTTAAAAGGAAAAACTGGTCCTAGCACGAATGAGAACTAAAAGTGCTCATGTCCAGCCACTGGGTCTATTTTCATGACCATCCTAATAAAATACTTTAAGATATGTAAGATATGAATACACCACAATGGCATGCTGTGGTGAACCCGTCCCTCGAGGGTAAAGTGCTGACTTCCACACTTCCAGACAGAGTTATGCAGAGGTAATGTTTAAAATCACTCAGGACGTGTTCCCTGTCTGTTCACATGTCATTCGTGTTGCCTTCCAAAGGTAATTTACGTCACAACATCCTTCTAAAAAAGAAGCACTCAGCCCAGGACCAGTCAGGAGGAGTTGAGAGCTCTCTGTCCTTAGTGTTGGTCTATATTCTGTGTGTGATCAGGGATGTCAGTGACGACTCCTCAAGATTAAATAGTAATAATACTGTTCTAATAATGTGTGCCCCAAAAAGGGGGATTCACTCTAAAAAGCTCCAGACTTGTTTATTCATTCAGAAACCGTGTTTAATTTTCACAATCCATGTAATAAAGAATTCCTGACATTGTCTTGAGTGCAATCTCATGTAGGAGCGATAATGGCACAGGGAGGATCGAGGAGGTGAATGGGAGGTATAACATAAAGTATTCACCGGAGAGGAAGATGGGGGGTATTTCTGTACTTCTACCTGGTGACAACAGCCCACTCACTGTAAGTACGTTTTAACAGTTTGTCGAAAGAAGGAGCTCTTGTTTGTTCGTTCTCTTGTCCCCCCCTCCAGTCCTCCTCTCCGGAGGCTTCCTCCCTTCTCACAAACAACATCTCCCTCCTCTTCCCAGTCGAGTCTCTCTGTTTGATGACCTACATATTACATTCTCTTAGCATGGAGGTACACCAAGGCTTACATGTTGTGTGTGCATAAAATGTGGTGTAAATGACTAGAACAAAAGGGAAGAGCGTCTGTGTTGGGAAGGGAAATTAAAGCGTGTACCATTGTGGGGGACATGTTGCATTATGAGACGCTGCGTGTCGTCTAAACACCACCACGGAGGGACTTCATGTTATTGAAGTTGGATCGTAGCATGGGTGGTATGCTGCTGCTGCGTGCGTGATAGTGATGACTCTGTCCCTCGCACATGAAACACATCCCGCACCCCTCAGGGACCTCCCAGCCGTCACTTTCTGCTCGATCCTCTCCTCAACACCACAAACACATGAGCATGTCTCACTGGTAGAGCATTGAAGAGCACTGATCTACTGCTGCTGTCCCATCTCTACAACGACATCCGCAGCAAATCAATGAAAATGAGCCTCATCTGTGTGTCTCGTGGTGAGCAGAGTAAGAATACGTTGCTGCTCTTGGACAGCCCTACTGTACTTCATGTAGGCCTACCAGTCTTCACGTACTCGCTTCTGTACTCAACAATGCACTGAGCCTTTCCACAAGACCAACACACCAACCACAGATGTTAGCAGCATGTACAGTATGGCAAACCTACTCCAGAGTGTTCTTCTGTTACAGCGACCACATCTCAGTTTCCCTAAGCAGCAGATAGACCATCTGAATCTGGTGCCTTCACGTCTCAGCCACAGCTACAGCTACGAACCTTCAGCATGTCCCACATCACTCACTCCTGTACCACTTGTGTAATGTGTCATGTGAACGTCTGTTCATTTCTAATAAAACCTTGCTTTTCAAAGAGTCAGAGGAGGAATTAAGCCCTTCGTTCCCCTTCCTAAAAACTAAAAGTTTGGCGTTATCCCTGTAAGCGGAGCTAAATGAGAACGCCAGTTAAACCCCATTAGGGGCCTGTGTGGCTGTGACCATCTCATTGGAAGGAGCTGGATGAAAATTGCCTGGATTAATGTGTTAATCCAACTCTTTAAAATGCTAATGTCCATTTTATGCCCATTAAATCTCAGTGTGCGTTTTCTTTGATGCGTGCAATTTCTATCAATTAAATACAGAGGAGTGAAACAGGCAGAAGGAGATTAGTTCCTTTGCTTCAAGCATGAATTTCTCCATTTGGATGGTTTCATATTTATCTGGAATGGAAGTATAGAGAACAGAGGGGGGATGTTTAGAATGGGTCGTGTGGAATATGACTGAGTAATGCTGTGATTTATTACACTCTGTTTTGGGATTTCTGCTTTGCTCAGTTGAAACACAAACACTGAACATAATGTATCAGTAAATATAGTACAACAAAGACTAATGTTTTATATGATTGATCAACTTCCTCTTTGTATGTGAGAACTGTACTGTATGTTGGTAAATTCATTTTGATGTTGACTACAGCAGTATACCACCAGGTTTCATTTTAAATGTCATGTATTTGACAAATGGATTTCAATGAAGTTTTATGGTTTTACAAACACAGGATTTGTCTTTATTGTATGCACAGTGCTATGCAATATCACAGCTAATACATTTGACTAAAGTTCTGCAGCAGAGCTGTTATTAATAAATATACTGTACATCATATCAACATCACAATATCAAATTCACTTTATTCTTTGATTCTATTTCTCAAAGAAAATAACAATTCTTGACATAGTCTACATTTTATAATTCACCACAGTCACATTGCCAGTCAAACATTAAAGAGGAAATATGTGATTTAGAGATATCTTCCTGTCATTTAAATCATCCATTTCCAGGTGATTGTGTTTGTCTGGGGTTAGCGCCAGTACAGTAAGTCACAGATATTGATAATGTGTACCGCCACAGTCACAAATTAACCAGACCTCTCATGTGTCTGACTATAGCAGGCAGCAGGGAGAGAAAGAATAAGTACTTGGAGAGAAGTGAATGGTGTGATGGTTGCTGTGGAATGTTACTGTCCACAATTGGAACAATGGAACTCACAGATGGAACAATAGAACATCGGAACCATGACTCTCGGATGCCCTCCATGTTGTGCAGTCCTTTAAAAACTAGGATTGACACGGTTTGTCAAATCACAGAGTGCGGTGTGGCTGGCCATAAACTGCTTCCAGATTTGTCACACACACACACACACACAGTACACACACACACAAACACATACACACTCACAGACACACACACAGGATCATTGTTCACAGTTCAACTAGGTTCCAGTAAACTGGGAGCGTTTATCATGTGAGCACTATTTTGAGTTGGACCATGAAGAATGATTTATGAAGGCATTTCTACTTCTCTCTACCTCACCCTCCATCATAAGCAAATGCACCAAACCATCTTTTACTTACTGTGTGCTATTTTGACATGAGTGTTCCAACTTAGAGGGGGGGTGGGTGGGTATGGTGGGTTTGGTAGGGCAGGGGTTATATACGGAATTTTAACCAGATAAACTGCTAAAAGTAATAGTCCATACAAGCCATTGAGAAGACTGAAGCAAACCCCATTGCTTAAATTGTACCTCCATTGCTTATGAAGACACACCCGGCACCAAACAGAAGCATATCAGGCAGTGCTGACTTCTATCAGGTTGTTTCCTGGGGGGTTTGCTGACTGTTGTCCCACTATACCCTCCTCAACCCTATCTTCTAACACGCATGTTAAAATAGCCCGCCCTCCCCATTGGCACATCTCCTCCTCCATGGTAAGCATATGTGGGCTATTCAACGGGATGGGTCATTTATTAAAATCAACCTAATTTTCCATGATATATTAAATCTCTGCCTCAGTAATCATGGCCCATTTCATTGTAGTGAATTAGGCGCCCGCTGCTTTGTGAGATCAGAGGCCTGGAAAATGAAGCCTGCGTCTCGTATTAGTGAGTGTTCACAGGCTGCTAATGGTCAGGAGACTGAATAGATCACCAGACAATTCATTACAGTTCACTGGCAAAACTGAGCACCCAAATATGTGTGCATGGTCAGAGTGCCATCTGTGTAACAGCCTCCACACATATGAGGGCTCTGGAGGTCTCCATCATCTCCATCCAATATTGATGTGTTGATGTACTGGGAGGGAGAAGGATAGTGTCTAGGCAACAATCTACCAAGGTGACTGTTGGCACTTTTCTAATTTGTATCTTTTTAAACTAGGTATGCACTAGGTGAACCTACAGAATAACATCAGTGTTAGTGCTATGACAATCCTACAACCCTAGCACCTTTAGATTCACACCAACAACCCTGTTGCAGCATCAGTACACTGGAGACCTTGTCCATGGTAAATTATATGACATTCCTACTACCACAGCAGCCCAAGATGATGGCAACCCAAATGTCAGAACAGTACACTGGCAAACTTGTCCATGGTAAATCCAGTGAACAATATCTTGTTTGATACAGTTGGATAGAACTGGCATATCCCATCCCAGCCCTCTAAAGTGTGGCCAAGCCCAGCTTTCTCTATCTGACTGGCCTTTTCCTCATTAGATGTCCTTAAGCTAGACCCTAGACTGAGGAAGTCAGGATAAAGGCTGTCAAAAGTCAAACCTAGCGCCATCCTGCTGCCTGCATCCCAACATGTAAGGTACAAAAGAGGACAAAGTTGCTCCAAATAAATGCACATTCATGGACATGTTACTTCCAGTTTATTCTCATAACTACATTCTTATATTACATCCAGTTTATTCTTATAACTACATTCTTAAATTACATCCAGTTTATTCTCATAACTACATTCTTATATTACATCCAGTTTATTCTCATAACTACATTCTTATATTACATCCAGTTTATTCTCATAACTACATTCTTATATTACATCCAGTTTATTCTTATAACTACATTCTTAAATTACATCCAGTTTATTCTCATAACTACATTCTTATATTACATCCAGTTTATTCTCATAACTACATTCTTATATTACATCCAGTTTATTCTCATAACTACATTCTTATATTACATCCAGTTTATTCTCATAACTACATTCTTATATTACATCCAGTTTATTCTCATAACTACATTCTTATATTACATCCAGTTTATTCTCATAACTACATTCTTATATTACATCCAGTTTATTCTCATAACTACATTCTTATATTACATCCAGTTTATTCTCATAACTACATTCTTATATTACATCCAGTTTATTCTCATAACTGCATTCTTATATTACATCCAGTTTATTCTCATAACTACATTCTTATATTACATCCAGTTTGTTCTCATAACTGCTCGACATTAACGGAACATAAAGTGGATAAGTATAAATCTGCAGTCTCTCAGAATGAGCCAAACCCCTGAGACCATTTAGTGTGGAGACAGACAAAGCCTGGTCATTGTCATGTTGTTCAGCTTGTTTTGGGTTGAAACAAAATTAGCAGCTTCAGAGTTTTGAGGTCCGGGGAGCGGCAGGGACAGCACCCTCTCATGTTGTTCTGGGGCAGCCATTTATAATTATGTAATTTGTCTGTGCTGTTTTCCAACAAACAGGAAGTCCCCTAAACCAGCGGAGGATGTGGCGAGGGCCGGGTCTCCTCAGGGAGGATAATGGGTAACGGCTGATGCGATTGGACAGATCCAAGCTGGTGTGGTTATCTGACGGTCGGGAAGGATATTTTCTCTCTCTCTCTCACTCCTCTGTTTCTCTCTCTCTCTCTGATTGTACTATTCAACTGGCTTGGACAGCCTGCTAGAGATCCTAACCAGTCAAAGACATATCCCACAGAAACATTTTCATACCTGTTGTTCTTTGCCTCTGATTTCTCTTCAGAAACATGAATAGTGGTCTTGTTTTTTTCTGGTTTAATAGCAGTGAGCAAACGGACATTTGGTGTATTACTGCTGCCATGTGTAGATAGTGTGATGGAGGCAATGAATGAGGTGATCCTGATATTGAGGCCATTCAACATTATTAACAAATGTTTACAGTCCAAGACTCATTTTCATATGGTCCAAGATGTCCACAAACGCCTACGTCTCCTCTCTGACTTTCTTACTTAGTAGACTGTATTGCATGGTGTTAATGCCAAAGATGTGCTATACGCCAACTACCAGTGAGAGAGTTTGATCATAAAGCTCTCTATCCATATCAAGTAGAAGCCATGATTGCTGTCAGTATATGATGTGCCATGACACCACCATCTAGCAACATAATGTCACATAATGTCACATTTGTTACAGAGCTTTACGTCATAGATATATGTTGGGGAAAAGACCATTATCTGCAGTATACACAAGTGTCAGAACTCCCAGTTGACATGAAGATGATTAAGGGCTGAATGGTGTCCCTCATGCCTTGGCATCATAGGCCTACTTCTATAAATGACTCAATAATATCTTAGTGTCCTTTACACCTAGCCCCTACTACTCTCTATCCTAAAGGGTCATACACTCTGAAAGCCATGGCTTACCTGACTCTCTCTCTGGGTAGCATACAGTAGGTCATCCATGAACTTCCACGAGTGGACTCAGGGTTGTGTGATTTTCTCCACTTATTTCCTGGATGTTGTGACAGCCATGCTAGGGGCTTATCAGGTCCTGGCCCCTGTTAAATAACACTGCTCCTAGTCACTACTGTGGAATGACAAAATAAGAGTATAAGTCAATGTGACACATTAAGTACATGTGGAATCATATCCGTGAGCTAGTGGACAGCCAAATGTGAGTTGGGGTTTATGATGATGGGAAAGCAAAAATTAGACTTTGGGCTGCCAAAACAATGTAGTTAGCCCTGCAGGGCATGGTTCTACTTGTGTTCCAGCCATCTAACCATTTACCCTGCTCTGTGTAAGACTGTCTACAACTCCCTCTATAACAGCACGCAAAATGACATTAGTATTCTTTGAGACAGACAGACCATCAGGCTCGGTTCCAGCACTCAGTGTTTGTGAGCGTCAGATCTGAGACGACACAGCAATATCAATAAAATACCTCATTTAAACCTTAACACGAACAACTGTACTTCTTTCAACCTACACTGTGGTGGGTATCAACTGTGTACTGAATAATGAAAGGTAATTATGTAGCTATACAAGCCCCACGGTAATGGGCCTTTGTTTTATTTTTGTAACTTGAAATGAAAATACATTTTGTGGCTGAGCAGCGTTTCTGTCTGTGTTCTTTTTCTGGTTCCTCTGTGGGTCATGCTCAGGACACATCACCACCACCACCACCAGCCTTCCCTGTCTTTTTATTGTAATTACTCCCATCCAAATGAATTAGACACAAGGCGTATGAATGAAGGGAACAGAACAGAACAGTGCAGCCAGACAATACAGAACAGAACAGTGCAGCCAGACAATCCTGCTAAAACCTGGAGGAAAGGAAACAGGAGCAGGCTGCTCAGATTGTGTCTATGGATTAATTATTCACAGCGTTGCCTTCTCTATCCAATGACCCCAGTAAAGAAGCACAAATTATTTAGCGAGCTGCCAGATCGGCGTTTGGTGTGAGGGCATGAAGCATCCGTTCCCACTGACTGAGGTATCAGAGGAGGCATGTGAGCCCTGCTTAAGACAGACACACACAGGCAAGCAGACACATACATACACACACACACACACACACACACACACACTGAGCTGCTGCGTGACAAAGAGAGTGTATTCATGGCAGGATCAGATCAGTGCACAAGGGTATGGTTTCCCTCCCTGGCCAATGTCCAGACACACACACCAAATTAGATGAGTTGAGTAGGGTATAATTGAACAGCTTGTTTGTTAGCATCAGTGACAAAATTAGTGTTTTTAGAAACCAGAATCCAGATGCAACTGAAGCTGAGACCTCGAAAGACCTGCTCTGTGAGGGATGCTGACCTTATAGCCTTTGCCACTGAGTTCAGATAGTAGTGTGACTTTTACTGGTTACCCGTTACTTTTAAGAGGTGGAAAAGCTGCATGTCGGTGTTTTCCATTAGGTTCATTAGGTCACTATGTTTCTAAACACCAGACTAATTTGTGAGGTAAACAGGTGGAGTAAGACAGACCAACATCGTGTGTGTTGACTAGTAATAACACATCCTTTTAGTCCGTTTCTGCTGTCGATGTAGTAATCATTGCTTAGAACTTCATCAAGTGACAAAAGGGTGAAATCCGATGGCATTTCTAGAGAAGTATAATAGTCACCCGTCAAGGATGTTATTTCTGCAGCACTCAGTGACTTGAACCAAGCGGTAGATTTTTCACAGCCACCCAAAAGGTGTCATAATTTCAATGTTCCCATGAGAGAGAGAGAGAGAGAGAGAGAGAGAGAGAGAGAGAGATAGAGAGAGAGAGAGAGAGAGTGAGTGAGAAAGAGAGAGAGAGTGAGTGAGAAAGAGAGAGAGAGTGAGTGAGAAAGAGAGAGAGAGAGAACGAAAGAGAGAGAGAACGAAAGAGAGAGAGAGAGAGAGAGGTGTTGGAGGAGAGGAGAGGAGAGGAGAGGAGAGGAGAGGAGAGGAGAGGAGAGGAGAGGAGAGGAGAGGAGAGGAGAGGAGAGGAGAGGAGAGGAGAGGAGAGGAGAGGAGAGGAGAGGAGAGGAGAAGAGAGGAGAGGAGAGGAGAGGAGAGGAGAAAATGAGGGTGAGTGTTACCCTTGATCTTGTTAGTGGTGATTGGGGTCTCTCAGACCTCACACTGGGCTGTGGGTGTAATTGCCTCTGGCAGGCCTGTAACATGGGTTAGGGGAGAGGAGAGTGCCATGCCTTTGTTTGTGGCAGTCACCACATGTCTGCCTGTGTGGCACTGTACTGCCTGCCTGCATTCCCAGGCTTGGGAAAAAGGGAGATGATCGTTATAGCACTGGTGTTGGCTTTTAAAAGGCCTTTTAATGGGCATGCATTTCACAGGCGAGCGCAGCAAGGTTTCAGGAAACCAACATCACAGCACCACGGGCACAGGAGTTCAGCTCAGACTGAAGTAGCATCCAACCGTGGAGAAAGCCTGCCACCTACTGGTGATCGAGAGGATTATCAGGAGAGGCATTTGTTGACTTGATAATTATCACCATTAGCACATTTCAGTGCATTGTTATATTATAGTTCATTATAGATATTATAATATTGTGTATCTGTTGCATGGAAAAGGCAATTATTGTCTAGTAGTCTATTATAGACCTATGTAAAATAGTTACTGTATGCTATAGATAATGTTGATGTACCCACTGAGAGTAGGTTATTTCCTATTCTGTTTGAAAGAAATGACTTTGCTCTGACAGTATTGTATTCTAAAATCACAATTTATATGTTATGTTGATTTAAGTCAGTCAACCACTGTTACCCCTCAGGCAGTGTAATTACATTGTTATGTTCCAGTTGTTTATAAGACATTGGCCTCATTTTCTATTTAAAAATGCTATATAGCCTCATACACAAACAACACATTGGCCATGTCGTCTGCGTGTCAACATGGTTGTAAAGTAATTACTAAAGTTCCCTTCAACACATGACCTTTCTGTTTACCTATAGGCTCTTTGTTAATGAATGAATTATGGAGTAGCCTCTACAAATGAAAAGCATTTGCTGCCTAATGTGTTTGCCTAAATCATACTCAAGAGTAGGCCTACCTTTAAGTGGATAGTGTAGCCCTGTTCCGCCTGCGGTAAGTGTCTGGTTTAATTTAATTCAATAATCCCAATAGGCCTAGATGAAATAAATCCCTTATGGGACACTCATTTCTTGAGTAGTGAGATCATGTGAAATGAGGTTCACATAGAAAAAATTAGGACATTATGGTTGATTGAGCTTTTACAAAAAGCAGAAATATTAATACTGAGATATTCTTTATGTTTATAAATGTGCTTTAATGAATGAAGGCAACCATGTGGAAAACAATCAGCCACCAAAATGGATGAGAATGATTGTGGGGCTTAGTGAGAGAATGAATTAGCATTTCACCCACTCCCAATGCAAATTGTTTCACTTAAACTTTTTAAATACCATTTTGTGTTCTGACTTAATTTTAATAAAATAGTTTTTAGATAAGAAGCATGAGGCGTGAAGTTAATGGGCAGACTGTCTGTATCCGCAACAGGCATGTACTTGTGATATATTGATTCAAGAGAGACAATTAGCTAATTAAAAAATAAAGAACAGTGTTATGATCTCCTCAGTAAAAATAATAATACAGTTTGTGCTGAATTGATATTATTTCAACTATAGAAATAACCTTATCAAACGGATATTTCAATAATGTATTTTATTTACGCATGAATTTTCTCACATAAAATGTATTGTCCAAACTCATCCTTCTCTTAACATCGATTTAGACAAGTGCATGCATATAACAATAAAAAAACATGTATGAAAGAAACACATTTCATTTTGAATTAAATAGCCCAATTAAAAAGGCCAGTTTGTAGTATTTTCATTTTAGTAAATTACATTGTAATACACGGCCATTTGTAAATTAGGCCTAAAAACAGAGATGTGAGAATATGGGCCTACTTTATATATTTATTACTCATTTAGAGGCCATCGTCCACTCTCTACTATCCTCTGTTCACTATAGCTGATTGTACAACTGGGTATTTATGGAAACGCCGATCCCATCATAACTGCAGCTTTGCATATCGTTGTCTTAGGGCGCCCTCCAGTGATATTGGATATAGCTACATTTCATAAAATAGCTTGATAATCAAAATGGAAACTGTCCACCACTAGGCACCGGTTGATTTACCAAACTATATCTTGATAATCTGTGTGTTATTATAACATATTTTATTTGAGTCTCTCTCTCTCTCTCTCTCTCTCTTTCTCCAGTGTTCTCTATATTGGCACCAGTCACTACTCACTCTTAACTGAGTAAAATGGAATGAGTTGTCCTTGAACATCTGCTGTTCAGCCAACCCTCAAAGGTAATCACAATAATGGACTTCTAAGTTATCGACATACACACATAAATAAATGTTTCCAAAGAGAATAGCTCAATGACTTGCCTGCTGCTGCTAACTAATCAATCGTAGTGGCTGCATCTGTTGATGAAAGTTTGTGGAAGTGCAGAGTAAGATATACGTGTATATCGATGCCTGGCAGTTCGACTGCCCGTATAATGAGTGACAGTCACCACTCCACCGGGACACAACTATTACCCACACAGACTAGCAGACTTCTTGGCATTTGAATGCATAGTGTGCGCAACATCACAAACAGATGTCACTCAATTTCCCCATGACACACAAGCAAGGAAATACATTGACAGAATGTCCATCCAACACAGCGAGGAGAAGCAGGTTTCATGCCACTGGAATAGACTGATAATCTCAGGTCAAAGGTATGATCTGATTGATAAAAAAGTATTGTGGAAATGTCATGTTCATCTCCTGTTCACCCAGCTGTCTTCCAGGATTGGATATGAAAAGACCATAGCCTAATGACAGTAAGAATAACAGTGATCTTGGACTATAGACCATTATTCTACATTGACAAATGTGTTTAGAACATGCCGTATTGCACTTTTTCTTTGGTTGCATATTCTTGTGACTTGGCCTGTAGTGAAAAGTTCTGTCCAGACAGATCTACATTGTTTATGACATGAAAACAGCTAGTCCACATGTATGGCTTTCCTTTATAAACCTCATATTAGAGTAAATGTATGATTTCGGAGAATCTCAGACATCACTTTTTTCTGAATCTCAACAGACACTCAAACTCAAATATTTTTAGTGCCTGGGCTTATGACAGCGCAAGAACTGTCTGCATTGGAGATGACAGACCACTGAAGCTGGGCTTTTTGGATCACTCCTGCTGCCGAGCAATATTCATAAATTTAATTTCCAATCCGCTCTCCTTTTATTAGTTTGGGTGTTATTAAATGAGATTGCTTCATCTTAATATATTTCTAGGGCCGAGGAATGTGGCTGGGAGCTGATATTCAAATCCAATAACACGGCCTGTACTTAGTGCATGGCACTAATAAATGCCAGCCTAGCTGTGATGCATATGCAGAAGGGTCTCACTCGCTTGAGTCACAGCAGGCAATAATACTCAGAGTGTCCTTCAGAGTGATCGTGCTGGGCTGATGTCTCCCTCCACCCCTCCGTCCCCCTCTCCTATAGGTCTGAGGAAGCCCAGGTGACCTGACCAGTCTATATCCCATATTGATTTGGCTGGATATGGCTCTGGACATGGTTTTTACACCCAGAGAGAAGACAGTGGCTTTGATCCTCTCCTTTTCAATATATGTCTGCTGACCTTTGAGACCTGTTGTATTGGCATTTGGAAAAATAGTGGATCATTCATTTATTTCAGGACAATAAAAATGTCACTATGTGCCTCTGTTCTGTACTGAGTGGCATCAACTGAACATCAGTAGGCCTACTGCTTGCTAAGGTGAGACATATACCCCCCTCGGAGCAAAGAAAGAAGGACTGTAGAATGTTGGCTCTCCTCTTTGCCCCTTCAGGGTTAAAGCATTGACATGCTTCTCCCCCTCCCATTTTACCAGAGGAATCAGACAACTGCTCATGTAAAGGTTGCAGCTTAGGAAGCTTAGCAGTTTCACAAAGTGACCTTTACCTTTATTATGAATATTTATTTTCATTATTATATAGTGTAATCTATGCACATGATCAGCACAATGGATTTCTTTTTCATTAGTTGTGTAAAATGCCCGTCAGTGAGTGTTAGGTATCAGGGGTTGACCCAGCAGATTACACTAACCCCCTTCCCCCATCTCTCCCCCACTGTCACGGCAGGATCTGACAATTGGAATTAATATGCATGGAGATCCTTCTCCTTCGTTTGCTGGCTGAGGCTCTTGCTGCCTGGGCAACTTTATCAGGGGTAACATTATCGAGAGCTTTGCTGGGAGCTTCTTCATCATGCTCACATCCGTGTCTGCCCAACACTTGTCACTGTCAATCACAAGGTGATAATACACAGATGATTCTCTCATTTGGTTTAATCAAATCTCCAGGCTTATTTGAACTGCAGTCATTACAGCAGATAATTGCTGCATTGAGATGTTAGCCTGGCCCTAGCCTGAGGGATAAGACAAGACTATTGCTATATGAAGGATCTGGTAGATTTTTTTGTGTGTGTGTGCCTTTTCCGCTCACCTTCCTAAAATGAATATTGCATTTGAATCCAGCTCTGGCTTTTCTTATTGAAACTAACATTGTTATTACTTATTATCTGGACGTGGAGTCATCCGTTCTCACTTTTTTTTATGTCTGTGCTGTCAAGGCAAATTTCACCGGGGGCTGACTATTGCAATTTTTAACTGTCATTTAAACCAAATTGCAGATCTGAATTGGCAGGTCTCAAACTCTCTGAAGGAATGGACTGACAGGAGGCATAACTACAGGACATATTTCACCTCGGTTCAAATTCAGGGGCTTACTTATTATACTGTTCCTCCTCTTATTGGAAGTTTATGTATATAGACTGACCATGACCATGTTAACACTAAATGTTTTATAAAAACACAATTAATAGATTTCTCAATAGAACTAAATAGGTTTGTCAAATTTGACAAATAGTTACTGACACTTGCCAATGGACCTGTCTCAAACAGCTGCATTGAATAGTCTGATTTAAATGGTTCTGTGATGTTGGGTCGTCAGATCTGATGCATGTCTTTGCACTGTGTGTCTGTAGCCTAACTCACAGCTGCACTTTAAACCACTGTGAAAAGGGGATCAGAATAGGCTACTCATGGTTGCCATAGTAGACAGGGGGATTTCATGGTACTTGATTAATGAATCACTAATGTGAAAGGATAACATTAGCTCTACAGACTAACTTTAGATTAATTGTTTTGTTGCTGTAATCGTTTCTTACATAAGACTGAAAGGCAAATAATGTGTTAAAGTGATGTTGAAATCTATATCTGTTGTCAAAATGAATTTGATATCAAAGTAGTAGACAGGTCAAAGGACTAATCATTGTGTAACCATTTTCATTCTATCAAATGTCATATAAATAACACTGCCCATAGCAGCACTCTCCAGTCTTTCATGTCCTTACTAATGAAGGGCAACAGTTCTGGAGAATAACCATCGACCTGGTAGTGAGGGTCGGTTTGAGATAATTATGCAATGACTATTACCATCACATTATCATCAGTCGGGGAGATGTTATCATACTTTTAAGGGACATTTCAGGAAATGATTAAGCCCAATCTTTATTCTCTGATTGTTTTAATGTGTTTGTCTAACCATGCAAAGGTCACAATAGTTGATTATAAAAAAAGAATCAATGCCAAAGACAAAAAAGTCATTAGGATGTTGTGTGACTTTCTCCATGTCTGAGATTATCTCAATGTTGGGGGAAGGCAAAACAGACATCAAGTTATTTATGTAGTTGCTCTGGTCTTTGATTTGTATGAGTCAAAGGAGTCAGTGAGCTCGTGTTGTTGACTGCCCCAATAAAGAAACTGGACGCTAATTACCTTTGGCACTGAAGTGAACTTGAGGACAAAATGGAATCAGATAATATAGCAATAATGAAGTCAATAATTCGTTTTTAGTTTCAAACTTGGACAATGTCATTTCCTCTAATTAATTCAATCGGTGATGCATTAAATTAGTTTTTCTCTTCTGAATCATAATTAAGCTTAATTGTCAGCAAATCAATCAATCATCATCATCATGCAGCAATGGCTACTGAAGCGTGGACTAAAAATAAAACAATGTGATTACAAGCAAGAGGCTTGGATGTGTCAACCTCTCTGGACCAAGTCTGTGCATCACACTAGGACAAAATACTTTCTCCTATGGACTTTATTTCATTTGTTTGTTTCATTTCTGGAAACATGAATTTGTCCCTGTCCAACTCCACACTCAATGTCAGTTGTCAATCACTGTGACTTCATTAAAGGATTTAACAGGATAAGAAGTCACATACTGAGTACCGGATAGGTGCAGTGAAATGTGCTCCAAAAGTGAAATATGAAATTAAATTAAGTGAAATTTGGGCAGCAGAGTGTTGGGCCAGTAACAGAAAGGTATCTGGTTTGATTACCTGAGCCGACGGTGAAACATCTTTTGATGGGCACTTGAGCAAGGCACTAATTTGCTCCAGGAGTGCCGTACTACTATGGCTGACCTGTAAAACACACATTCAATTATCCTGTAGTCCATCAAAAGGTCAATGATACAGAAAGATCCATTCTCGGGGGCAATGGACTGTTGGAGTCATGTTGGCAAAGATAGTAGGACTACAGTCAAGGTTCCTCATCACAGGAGACTTGGCCGTATGGTCATAAACAAGCTAGCTAGCTAAACAACAATGTCTGCTCCTCTACCTTGTCAAACAAATCAAAATGCAAAATGAGCTGTCCTCGTGTTCTGTGCAGAGTTCTCTCACTTATCAACAGATTCATTTGAGATTACGTGCACTATCCACATTTATATTTTTTGCATTACATTGCTTATAATTTAGCTAGCTATGGCCTCCCTCAACGTTTGCTAACTAACATTAGGTTAGCTAGTTTGCTAGCTTCTAACATTCAGGTAAATCAAATATTATACTCTATACTCTCTGACTAAACAAACTGGTTGACATTAATACATGTTCAATTCCTTTGTTGTTTCTAAATATCTGTTTTTTTATTGAGCTAGTGAAGTAGTGCAATAATACTTTGGTTGGTTACTACTTACACTGCCTAACTGCTGCCACACTGTTGTCCACCATTATTTTAGAAAGTTGGATAACGTGATCCTCAAGGCCCAGTTTTTCAAAAGATACAGTGCCTTGCGAAGGTATTCGGCCCCCTTGAACTTTGCGACCTTTTGCCACATTTCAGGCTTCAAACATAAAGATATAAAACTGTATTTTTTTGTGAAGAATCAACAACAAGTGGGACACAATCATGAAGTGGAACGACATTTATTGGATATTTCAAACTTTTTTAACAAATCAAAAACTGAAAAATTGGTCGTGCGAAATTATTCAGCCCCCTTAAGTTAATACTTTGTAGCGCCACCTTTTGCTGCGATTACAGCTGTAAGTCGCTTGGGGTATGTCTCTATCAGTTTTGCACATCGAGAGACTGACATTTTTTCCCATTCCTCCTTGCAAAACAGCTCGAGCTCAGTGAGGTTGGATGGAGAGCATTTGTGAACAGCAGTTTTCAGTTCTTTCCACAGATTCTCGATTGGATTCAGGTCTGGACTTTGACTTGGCCATTCTAACACCTGGATATGTTTATTTTTGAACCATTCCATTGTAGATTTTGCTTTATGTTTTGGATCATTGTCTTGTTGGAAGACAAATCTCCGTCCCAGTCTCAGGTCTTTTGCAGACTCCATCAGGTTTTCTTCCAGAATGGTCCTGTATTTGGCTCCATCCATCTTCCCATCAATTTTAACCATCTTCCCTGTCCCTGCTGAAGAAAAGCAGGCCCAAACCATGATGCTGCCACCACCATGTTTGACAGTGGTGATGGTGTGTTCAGGGTGATGAGCTGTGTTGCTTTTACGCCAAACATAACGTTTTGCATTGTTGCCAAAAAGTTCAATTTTGGTTTCATCTGACCAGAGCACCTTCTTCCACATGTTTGGTGTGTCTCCCAGGTGGCTTGTGGCAAACTTTAAACGACACTTTTTATTGATATCTTTAAGAAATTGCTTTCTTCTTGCCTCTCTTCCATAAAGGCCAGATTTGTGCAATATACGACTGATTGTTGTAAGTTTAAAGCCGGATTTGGATACAAAAAGATTTCCCAAGCTTTAAACATCCCAAGGAGCACTGTGCAAGCGATAATATTGAAATGGAAGGAGTATCAGACCACTGCAAATCTACCAAGACCTGGCCGTCCCTCTAAACTTTCAGCTCATACAAGGAGAAGACTGATCAGAGATGCAGCCAAGAGGCCCATGATCACTCTGGATGAACTGCAGAGATCTACAGCTGAGGTGGGAGACTCTGTCCATAGGACAACAATCAGTCGTATATTGCACAAATCTGGCCTTTATGGAAGAGTGGCAAGAAGAAAGCCATTTCTTAAAGATATCCATAAAAAGTGTCGGTTAAAGTTTGCCACAAGCCACCTGGGAGACACACCAAACATGTGGAAGAAGGTGCTCTGGTCAGATGAAACCAAAATTGAACTTTTTGGCAACAATGCAAAACGTTATGTTTGGTGTAAAAGCAACACAGCTCATCACCCTGAACACACCATCACCACTGTCAAACATGGTGGTGGCAGCATCATGGTTTGGGCCTGCTTTTCTTCAGCAGGGACAGGGAAGATGGTTAAAATTGATGGGAAGATGGATGGAGCCAAATACAAGACCATTCTGGAAGAAAACCTGATGGAGTCTGCAAAAGACCTGAGACTGGGACGGAGATTTGTCTTCCAACAAGACAATGATCCAAAACATAAAGCAAAATCTACAATGGAATGGTTCAAAAATAAACATATCCAGGTGTTAGAATGGCCAAGTCAAAGTCCAGACCTGAATCCAATCGAGAATCTGTGGAAAGAACTGAAAACTGCTGTTCACAAATGCTCTCCATCCAACCTCACTGAGCTCGAGCTGTTTTGCAAGGAGGAATGGGAAAAAATGTCAGTCTCTCGATGTGCAAAACTGATAGAGACATACCCCAAGCGACTTACAGCTGTAATCGCAGCAAAAGGTGGCGCTACAAAGTATTAACTTAAGGGGGCTGAATAATTTCGCACGACCAATTTTTCAGTTTTTGATTTGTTAAAAAAGTTTGAAATATCCAATAAATGTCGTTCCACTTCATGATTGTGTCCCACTTGTTGTTGATTCTTCACAAAAAAATACAGTTTTATATCTTTATGTTTGAAGCCTGAAATGTGGCAAAAGGTCACAAAGTTCAAGGGGGCCGAATACTTTCGCAAGGCACTGTACTCATGTTAATGTGATATTTCAGATTTACATTTTTAATAAATTAGCAAAAATGTCCAAAAATATTTTAGCTTTGTCATTATGGAATATTGTGTGTAGATTGATGAGGGGAAAAAACGATTTAATCAATTTTAGAATAAGGCTGTCTCATGTCTTTACGATTATTAACTGAAGACTGATAGTTTTTATCAAAGATTCTCTGTAATTAGTTACTATGCGATCAACTGATTAATCACGTAACTAATTCACTAGGAAATCGGGGCACCAATGAAAAATATTCAGATTACAAAGTTATAATTTCCTAAAATAACTTTTCAGATATTTTATCTGATCAATTAGTCTTCGAATTAATGAATTATTTACTTTTCCTCACGTTAGTCTCATTCCAAACATCGTAAATTGTTGGTTATCTGCACAAACCCAGTCTTCACTATGAGTCATCCATACATCAATTATCTTAAGTCATTTATTTATTACTAACTAAGTAATTCACAGAAATGCATAAACAAACAAAGGTAAATGTAATGATAGGAGGATGTGCCCTAGTGGGCTGAACCGGCATGGTGGCTTGTTAGACAAAGGGGAAATGGGGGGGTCGACTAAGAAGTCACTACAAAGTTAATTATAACAATTAAAATGCTAATCCTTTACACATGAACACTCACTCATTCGGGAACAATTGCAATCCATATATATTTTTACGCTCAGTGTGTCGTCTTGATCGCTGGTGAAATGTGTGTGTCTTTCGTAGAATTGTCCGTCTCTCTCCCTCTCTCTCTCTGTCTTGGATAGAGGCGATAGTTCAAAGTGACATTCGTTATAGAATGGATGTTTCGGCGGTTGTCGTTCTTCGCGTTCAATGATACCGAATTCCTAGCTGCAGACTAGTAATTAATATTAAAGACTTGTTCTCATTCTGTCGGTATCGATAGTCTAAGAGTTTAACCACGTGGTATGTTAAAAGATTCAGCAATGGTCTACAACCTTTGTCCCCCTCCTAATGGAGAAAAACATGGTCTGGTGATTTTATTCGGAATGGCAGAAAAGAGCTGTCCCAGGATGTCTGACCCTAACTGGGCTCAGGGGCGGTCCTCTGATTTAGTTCAAATCCAATTCCCTTTTTGAGTTTTCCTTCATTAAACAGTCCAAAATCACATTGTAAAATTGTGTTAACTGTATCATACTCACTCATTCATCTTATACAACAATTAGATGTAAACCTTATATCTGGGGCTATTATATAAACAGCGTTATGGTAATGTGGCCACACCGTCTCCCATGAGCTTCCCAAGTTGTGACAAACGGACCAGTTCGTAGCTGGATTCTTCACCGATCTTTTACACTTTCTCCGGAACATGAAATTTGTTCGTACCTCAAGTTCTGTGAGGTGGAAGGATTTCCTTTGTCTCCTTTAAAAACTACTCTCTATAACTGTGTGTCCATGAGGTCTTCTCGGGAATTTACGACCTCTGACCACAGCAGCCTAGTTGAAGGAGGAAACGGGGAGGCAGGGTGAGGGGGATGGGCAAAAAGGCCAGCGTCATGACAGCTGTAACCTAACAAAATAGTTTCAGAAGGCACTGTATATACAGTGCCTTGCAAAAGTATTCGGCCCCCTTGAACTTTGCGACCTTTTGCCACATTTCAGGCTTCAAACATAAAGATATAAAACTGTATTTTTTTGTGAAGAATCAACAACAAGTGGGACACAATCATGAAGTGGAACGACATTTATTGGATATTTCAAACTTTTTTAACAAATCAAAAACTGAAAAATTGGGCGTGCAAAATTATTCAGCCCCTTTACTTTCAGTGCAGCAAACTCTCTCCAGAAGTTCAGTGAGGATCTCTGAATGATCCAATGTTGACCTAAATGACTAATGATGATAAATACAATCCACCTGTGTGTAATCAAGTCTCCGTATAAATGCACCTGCACTGTGATAGTCTCAGAGGTCCGTTAAAAGCGCAGAGAGCATCATGAAGAACAAGGAACACACCAGGCAGGTCCGAGATACTGTTGTGAAGAAGTTTAAAGCCGGATTTGGATACAAAAAGATTTTCCAAACTTTAAACATTCCAAGGAGCACTGTGCAAGCGATAATATTGAAATGGAAGGAGTATCAGACCACTGCAAATCTACCAAGACCTGGCCGTCCCTCTAAACTTTCAGCTCATACAAGGAGAAGACTGATCAGAGATGCAGCCAAGAGGCCCATGATCACTCTGGATGAACTGCAGAGATCTACAGCTGAGGTGGGAGACTCTGTCCATAGGACAACAATCAGTCGTATATTGCACAAATCTGGCCTTTATGGAAGAGTGGCAAGAAGAAAGCCATTTCTTAAAGATATCCATAAAAAGTGTCGGTTAAAGTTTGCCACAAGCCACCTGGGAGACACACCAAACATGTGGAAGAAGGTGCTCTGGTCAGATGAAACCAAAATTGAACTTTTTGGCAACAATGCAAAACGTTATGTTTGGCGTAAAAGCAACACAGCTCATCACCCTGAACACACCATCACCACTGTCAAACATGGTGGTGGCAGCATCATGGTTTGGGCCTGCTTTTCTTCAGCAGGGACAGGGAAGATGGTTAAAATTGATGGGAAGATGGATGGAGCCAAATACAGGACCATTCTGGAAGAAAACCTGATGGAGTCTGCAAAAGACCTGAGACTGGGACGGAGATTTGTCTTCCAACAAGACAATGATCCAAAACATAAAGCAAAATCTACAATGGAATGGTTCAAAAATAAACATATCCAGGTGTTAGAATGGCCAAGTCAAAGTCCAGACCTGAATCCAATCGAGAATCTGTGGAAAGAACTGAAAACTGCTGTTCACAAATGCTCTCCATCCAACCTCACTGAGCTCGAGCTGTTTTGCAAGGAGGAATGGGAAAAAATGTCAGTCTCTCGATGTGCAAAACTGATAGAGACATACCCCAAGCGACTTACAGCTGTAATCGCAGCAAAAGGTGGCGCTACAAAGTATTAACTTAAGGGGGCTGAATAATTTTGCACGCCCAATTTTTCAGTTTTTGATTTGTTAAAAAAGTTTGAAAAGTTTGAAATATCCAATAAATGTCGTTCCACTTCATGATTGTGTCCCACTTGTTGTTGATTCTTCACAAAAAAATACAGTTTTATATCTTTATGTTTGAAGCCTGAAATGTGGCAAAAGGTCGCAAAGTTCAAGGGGGCCGAATACTTTCGCAAGGCACTGTACTCTACAAAACCTACTGGGTATTCCCTACAATAATGGTACTGCTGCACCTAAAATAGTTTTTGCTCTATAAACCCAGCCTGGTCTCATAAACTGAAAGTAACATAGTAGATGTATATCGGGGACAGTCAAATTCGTATGATATGTTAAGTTTGTATGGTTACAAAAAACAAGTCATTACTTAAGGCAATAACTAAAGAAGGTTGGTTAAACGTAACATATTATACTAAATGTAGTTTCTCGGAATCACATACATAATAATATGAAATGCTCTAAGACCAGTGTGGCCTACTGCATAGCAACCACTGGTTTATATATACATTAGCTAACAGACAGAGGCTGCTGTTTTGAAGCAAACGCACCATCTTGGCACTCCCCCACAACTGTAAAACATATTTTGGAAGCTATAGAAATGCATGTACTAATGCATTCATTTGTTTTAGCCTTAATGCATAATTTTAAATGATTTTGTGAGCTAAACATAAAAATAATATATATATATTTTGAAATCCTTACAGTATAATTTTTAGAAAGTACTAATCCTACTGTCCCCACTAAAACACTTAATATTTTGTCCTTGAAACTATTAAAGGAAATACTGAAAATTCCATTCATTCCTGTGGAAGACTGCTTTTCTGATGATTGCCAACATGGTCCACAGGTGGCTTCAAAACCTCTATTTGGCCAAAACATAGCATATGCAATCCAGGGTCTATTACGTCATTGGTAGCGACCTAGTAGTGCAAAAAAACAGGTCTGCTTGTATGTATACTGGTTTTTCTGCAATAAAAAATAAAACGTGAATATGCATGCCTTAAAAAAACACAGGTCTGTCCTACTTAAATTAAGATCGCCTGAATGGCCCCCAAAACATTTTTTGTGGATGTTTGGGCTCTAAAATGGGTTTATAAAGATCAAGTTTGATCTCAAATGTAAATTATTTTAAAGTTAACTACAAATCTAAATATTTAAATAAGTAGCGATCCATTCTGACGACAGCATTTGTCGTCACATAGCACCACGTGCTGACACCAGCCTACAGGCTATGACGAGGCTCCCGGTTGACTCTTTAATGCTGGATGAAAACGACTACATTGACCATGAACCTTTGCTAGTTACGGCCACTTTCACCATGATCCATAGCGTTGTTTTGATGCAGTCGTAGAGGAGGTGGAATAGAGAAGCTGAGTCAGCGGAAAATCTGTCTCCCTGTTGTAGGTGTTTTTTGTTGTTGCGCTTTTTCGCCCCCCCAAGCAAGGAGTTTTTGTTTGGAGGTCAATGAGTGTCGAATTTGGTCAACCAAAAAAATAATTGCTTATTTGCAACGTGACGTTTATTTGATCGAATAGAAGTGTCATAATGCTTAAGGTGTTACAAGTGTACTGATTTAAGTAGGACACGTGAGATCCAGGCTACTTTGGCTATGCATATTCAGTGTTCCCAAGTGGCGCAGCGGTCTAAGGCACTGCATCTCAGTGCTAGAGGCATCACTACAGATCGATTCCAGACTGTATCGTAACCGGCCATGATTGAGAGTGCCATAGGGTGGCACACAATTGGCCCAGCGTCGTCCGGGTTAGGCCGTCATTGTAAATAAGAATTTGTTCTTAACTGACTTTCCTAGTTAAATAAAACAATTAAATTACTTGAGACTAGTAGCATATCATCTCTTGCCATTGAATACAAGTGGGTGGTGTCAACAACCCTCATCGAATATTCAAAATACATTCAACAATCTGATGTATCCAGCAATCTAATCCAAAGAAAGGATAGGCGGGCGCGAGACAGCCCGCTGTGCCACTTTGTGGTCAACGACTCCCAATGTCAGTATATCCATAATCTTTGGTGCCACTCAGCAATATCACGCAATCGGGAATTTTACGTAGGAATTATGGATGACGTCATTATCACGATATACTGTTTTTAATGTCTATGGTTATACCTCAGAAATAAATAATTGTTGGATACCTTTACCTTTGCTTTTCTTTGTGATGATAGCCAAAGGGTTTCACTGGGTTGATATCTCTGGTCTGTTACTAGTGCCGTTTCAACTAGTTTTATCTTCTTCTTGATACCATGTCTTGTTTTGAGGTGTTTTGACTGATGTGTCACTTCTATGCTAATATGGCAAAAATTCACTAACTAACCAACAACTGTACAACGTATTTAACCATTGTTACCCTTGCAAGGCTTCCGGCCCAGATGGCATCCCTAGTCGCCCCTAGTCACGTCCTCAGAGCATGCGCAGACCAGCTGGCTGGAGTGTTTATGGACATATTCAATCTCTCCCTATTCCAGTCCGCTGTCCCCACATGCTTCAAAATGTCCACCATTGTTCCTGTACCCAAGAAAGCAAAGTTAACTGAACTACACGACTATTGCCCTGTAGCACTCACTTCGGTCATCATTAAGTGCTTTGAGAGACTAGTCAAGGATCATATCACATCTACCTTACCTGACACCCTAGACCCACTTCAATTTGCTTACTGCCCCAATAGATCCACAGACGATGCAATCCCTATCGCACTGCACACTGCCTTATCCCATCTGGACAAGAGGAATACCTATGTAAGAATGCTGTTCATTGACTATAGCTCAGCATTCAACACCATTGTACACTCCAAGCTCATGATTAAGATTCTGGCCCAGGGACCCATACTGTGCAACTGGTTCCTGGACTTCCTGACGGACCACCCACAGGTGGTGAAGGTAGGAAACAACAACTCCACTTTGCTGATCCTCAACACAGGGGCCCCATAAGTGTGTGTGCTCAGCCCCCTCCTGTACTCCCTGTTCACCCATGATTGCATGGCCATGCACGCCTCCAACTCAATCATCAAGTTTGCAGATGACACAAAAGTAGTAGGCCTGATTACCAACAATGATGAGGCAGTCTACAGGGAGGAGGTGAGGGAAAATAACCTCTCACTCAACATCAACAAAACAAAGTAGCTGATCGCGGACTTCAGGAAACAGCAGAGGGAGCATGCCCCTATCCACATTGACGAGACCGCAGTGGAAAAGATGTTAAGCTTCAAGTTCCTCGGCATACACCTCACACAGACTGGGTGGTGATGAAAGCGCAACAGCGTCTCTTCAACGTCAGGAGGCTGAAGAAATTTGTATTGGCACCTAAAACCCTCACAAACTTTGACAGATGCACAATTGAGAGAATCCTGTCCGGCTGTATCACCGCCTGGTATGGCAACTGCACCGCCCGCAACCACAGTACTCTCCAGAGGGTGGTGCGGTCTGACCAACACATCACTGGGGGCAAACTACCTGCCATCCAGGACATCTACAGCACCCAATGTCACAGGAAGGCCAAAAAGATAATCAAGGACAACATCCACCCGAGCCACTGCCTGTTCACCCCGCTATAATCCAGGAGGTAAGGTCAGTCAGTACAGGTGCATCAAAGCTGGGACCGAGAGACTGGGAAACAGCTTCTACCTCAAGGCCATCAGACTGTTAAATAGCCGTCACTAGCACCTTAGAGGCTGTTGCCCTATATACATAGACTTGAAATCACTGACCACTTTAATAATTGGAACACTAGTCACTTTAATGTTTACATATTTTGTGCTACTCATCTCATATGTACAGTATATACTGTATTCTATTCTACTGTATTTTAGTCTATACCGTGCCGACATTGCTCATCTTAATATTTATATAATCCATTCCTTTTCTTTACATTTGTGTGTGTTAGACATTACTTGTTAGATATTACTGCACTATTGGAGCTAGAAACACAATCATTTCGCTACACCTGCAATAACATCTGCTAAACATGTGTATGTGACCGATTTGTATTTGAGAGACAACAAGCGCTTATTGACCACATTTATGTTTTTAATAAGCATTGGAGACAAAATATAGTTTACATGTTGTCAACAATCAAAGCCAACCCCGTCTGTTTTTCCCCATAGTTGCGCATTCTAAACAAACCAACCCATCTATACACATTCTGTGTTCTGCGCAACTTGTACATTTCTGAGTTTCCTATTTCCGACTAGTTTTTTTTTAATTGTATTTTTATTAACAACAAACCAAGACAGAAAGTACATGAGGGAACACAAGTATATATATATATATATTATAAACAATGGACAATCGAGCTAGGGGGTACAATATCACATTACACAATTACACAAGGACCTTAAGGGACATACTTACAATTATAACAGCTTTTTTGTTAGTAGAGTATTGAACTGTCTAAAAATACAGTTACATTTATTTTTGAAGGGTAAGAAAATTTGTTTTTTTGTTTGTAAATTTACATTTGGGTATATGAAATTTGGCCAAAAGAATAATGAAATTAATTGCATAAAAATGTTTCAGCTTATTTCTATCGTATGTAAAGAATTCAAGCAGTACATCTCTCCACAATAGTGTAAAATCTTCATAAATGTGTTCAATTATAAATCTACTGATGTCTTGCCACAATTTTCTTACATGAATACGATGCCAAAAAAGATGCAACACTGTTTCTGGGTGGTCATTACAAAAGGAGCAATTTGAGTTGATGTTTTCCTTAAACTTATTCATATAGTGGTTGGCAGGATAATATTTATGAATAATTTTAAAGGAAATTTCCTTAATTTTGTTAACAATTAGGTATGAGTGTGGCAACATCCAAACTTTTTCCCAAAAGATATTATCAATAAATTCATTCCAATAAGGCATGACATAAGGTATAGTAGATAGATACAACATCCTGCTGAAACAAGGTTCACATCGCTCTGTTGTTGAATGGACCAAAAGATAAACAAATCTTTCCTTCTGAGTCAACAGGGTCAATAGAAGGTAGGCTCTGAGGGTCAGGTCTTGACACGTTCCTGAATAACAGAGCAACACCTGAGCGAATGGCGTCTAAAACAATTGCAAAATCTTTAGGTGTTACAGGGACCTTGTAAAGTGATAAGAATTCTTTATAACTGAGTAAAAAGACCCTCTGCATTTACCAGTTGGCTCACCAATAGGATATTATTTCGGGAACCAATATTCTAAAAACAAAGAAGTATTTTTATACAATATATCCCGATTATTCCATATATAATATCTGTGTGGAGAAAAATTGTGTTTATAAATTAAGGACCATGACAAGAAAACCTGTCAATGAAAAGCAGAAAGTTTCACTGGAATTTTGTCAATATTATAATTGCAAAACAACATTAAGTTAAGGCCACCAAAAGTAGAGAAGACATGATGAGGAGTAAAATTCCAGATAGAAGTGGGTCTTAGGAATTGTTTTATCCAATTGATCTTAAAAGTATTATTTAAAGTAGTAAAGTCCAGAAAATTCAGTCCACCATTCTCGTAAGTGTTCATTACAACAGTTTTCCTAATGTAATGGGTACAGTTTCTCCAAAGAAAGTTGAAAAGCATCTGGTCTATCTCCTTGCTTATTTTACAGTCAATGTATAAAGATGAACCATTTGTACATTAACCATTTGTACCAGTTACAACACTGTATATATATATATATATAATATGACATTTGTAATGTCTTTATTGTTTTGAAACTTCTGTATGTGTAATGTTTACTGTTCATTTTTATTGTTTATTTCACTTTTGTATATTATCTACCTCACTTGCTTTGGCAATGTTAACACATGTTTCCCATGCCAATATAGCCCCTTGAATTGAACTGAATAGAGCGCCTAGTTTCGACTAGTACCTGAATGCGGCATAACAGCATGACTTAAAAAGTGATAGAACGTCAGCGAATCATATTTCAGACACTTTATCCACGCTTTGTTAAAAGCCAATAGAAATATCCCTGGTGAATAGGAAACGCCCATCAAGAGCTCTTAGATTGATTTCCGGTGTCTGTGAGATTGCCTAGCTAGCCAGTTACACAAATAATTGCGGTGCACCTTTTTTTTTTGTTTTGACCAGTGGTGATTGTAACAACGTCCTTTAAAACGCACATTTTGAATTTGTTCACATAAATGGGCAAGTTTTGAACAGGAACTTGTTGGAATTTTCGTCCAGGAAAGGTAAGCTGGCAACTGGATACTAGCTAGCTACCGTTAGCTTTCAAGCTATGTAACGTTAGCTGGTTAGTTTGCAAGGTAGTATAACTGGTTCGTTTGCAAGGTGGTATAACTGGTTAGTTTGCTAAGTTTGTTGTGAATAACGTTCCTTTCATTCGTTTATCGAGTCGTAAAGTATGCCTTTTTCATGATGGAAAATATGCAACAATGCTAGATCCCATCGCAAATGAATATGTATACTTGATTTGTTATTGCAAACCTGGCGTTCAGATAACACACTGGACGTATCTTGTTAACGATCTAGCTAGCTTCTGTAACTATATATAGCTTAATTAACTAGCTGTGTGTTCAAAGTCATTTTGCATCATGAGTTGCCTGCGTAGAAACACGTGAACCAACACGGATACAATGTCAACATTGCTAGTTGGCATAGTAGTTAGCTAAGCAAAGATCTTAGTTTACTAACTTGTCAACTGCTGTAGCCAACCGCAATAACAATGCGCTTTGGTAATATGTGAATAAAATAATGAATCTAACTAGGCTAACATTCAACAACCATTAACACCAGTTTGGATTATTTCCCGGTGAGGTTTAAAGTGCTTGGCCTGGCAGAGACGTAACAGTTAGGCCTGTTTGACGTCATGACATGAATGCGGCACGTCTGTCTGAGCAGCAGCATGGTCCGTAGATCAGAGAGTCAGCAGCTGTCATTGAGTTCAGGTTGCCCCATTGTGTGTGTGCTGAACAGAGGGCCTCATCAGTCATTTGTTCTCATGTGGCTCAGTTGGTAGAGCATGGTGCTTTCAACGCCTGGGTTGTGGGTTCCATTTGTCATGGGAGACCAGTACAAAAATGGCCCTAAATGAATCAAAATGTGACGTTTGTTCTGTCAATTCTACCCCCAGTGACGCTAGCGAATGGCACAGGCAACACTTGTTGTGGGACGGACAATTTAATGAACCTGAACCCATTCTGGAGCATGTCTACCAATACTGGTCGTAAGGTAAGGGAGCGCTCTTCCTCTTCTGCACTGAAAGCCAACTTCTGTCAAGTTCACCCAACACACAAGCGAGCTGAAAGACAAAAAAACAGGATCTTCAGAAGTTCCCAAAGAGACCCCCACACATTGAAAGTAAGCCTAGTGTGGTCTGTCTCCCTAATATTTTCCCACAAAGACAGCATGGCTTCCTTGAAGCTTTGTGCATTTTACACCTGTTACCATCTGTCTTTAGTTTGAGAGTAATCTTGGAGGACTGGAATTGTGGCATGGGAATGTTTAACTTGTGGTATCCTCTAATAACCCATTAGGCCTACTCATGCCTTTTCGCAAACTCCTTGCCAGGGACACTCCTTTGCAATCTCATCCCGAAAGAGGACTGTTTCAGGGTCGCCTTTTACTACCTGATGCTCTGTAGTGCTGTGACGATACCATTATCGCAATATTTAAAAAATGAAGACACAAAGCCGACCGAACTCTTTGGTCCTTTAAGCTGCTGTATGTAAAATATTGACCAGAGCAATGGTGAACTTCTCAACTGTGCAGTGCATTTAGTTTTGTTTGCTAATTGCTAAGATTCAGTTGGGTGAAAAGCTGTTTGCCATGCATCTACTGTTTGTTATTGCCATTCTGTTGCCTATGTACCTCAATGACTTCGGCGAGAAAGGGAGGCACCAACTTCTAGTTTAGCATACAGGCGTCACATTGGAGAAGTAGCTCTGCCCCTAGTAACATAGGTGTGACTACTCTCTGTCTTGCCTTGTCAGATGAATGGTTCACTCATTGCTCTGTGCCTCAAAACATTAATACTTCTACAACGTGGTTTGTTTAATGGCACACTGTGTGAACCTGAATTCTTTCTGTAGTTGCCTTGAGGGTTTGTTGCTGAGGTGTTCTTTTGCTTACAGGCATCCCTCCTGCTGTGAACTAGCCTATCCTCCCCTGTGCTTCCCACTGAGCTAGCATTGGCAGGATATGATACAGGCTGTATTTAGGGATGCTCTCTCTCACCTCCTGTGGAACGAGGAGTTTGATGCCAGTCAACTCTATGAAACCTGAGAGGTCATCACCTCATGCCTACTTATTGCCCAGGGCTCAATATGTGCTCTCACTGCTGTCTGTTGTTTTGTAGTTTGACAACAGAGCTTTCCTCTCTCTATGCAGATAGATGTAACTAACAGACTTGCTTGAAATTACTAGTCTGCCTTGTCTCTTGTGATTCTGCAACATGATGAATAAAGTTTGGCAAAGGGGTTTCAAGCTAAACATACTCCCCTCCTTGTAATAATCAATGCTACCAGTTTGTATTTCCTTGACATATATATTGAGTTGTTAAATGCCTTTGTTCACTCTTCTGATGAGCAGAGATCTGATGGTGAGGAACAGAGTGGAGAGCAGCAGCAACAAAGAGCCAGTCCAGCCCGTCCTAGCTTTGGGAAGAAGCAGCTTCCCTCCATCCCCAAGAATGCAGTCCCCATCACCAAGCCTGCCTCTCCTGCCGCCACGGCCCAGTTGGCCAACGGAACACATGCCTCCTACGGTCCATTCTACCTGGAGTACTCGCTGCTGGCTGAGTTGTAAGTACTGGCCCCAGATCAGACTTTATTTTGGGTGGTGGATGTAGTAGACACACTGGCTCTGTTTGAATAGCTTTTAAAATGCGTCATTCCTCCCTCCTTTGCTAACGGTAATCACTGATCTTTGTGACTGGATAAGTGAAGGTAAGATTTGTTTTCACCAGTCCAACCATGTCAGACCTACCTGAAGGAAAGGAAGCATGCATCTTTGATATATTTGAACCACTTATGTAATTAATTTAGAGAAGCTGTTGACAAAACCACACAATTTCCATGTCTATTTTCTGCTGCATTGATTTAATTCCATGTTACCTTGTGACCCACAGCACTCTAGTGATCAAGCAAAAACTGCCTGGAATCTATGTGCAGCCATCCTACAAATCAGCATTGAGTAAGAGCCTAATTTTTATTTTTTATTTTTTTTATTTAACCTTTATTTAACTAGACAAGTCAGTTAAGAGCAAATTCTTATTTACAATGACGGCCAAACTCCGGGCGACGCTGGGGCCAGTTGTGCACTTGTGGGACTTCCAAATACGGCCGGATGTGATGCAGTTTGGATTCGAACCAGAGACTGCAGTGACACCTCTTGCACTGAGATGCAGTGCCTTTGACCGCTGTGCCACTCGGGAGCCCAAATCTGTCATCCTGTTTGACTGCATAATCTATACATAACCTTTACAAAATTAATGATTTTCTCTTCTGTCCAGTGTGGTTCGGGGTCATTTTCATCAGACATGGCTTGTACCAGGATGGAGTCTTCAAGTTCACTGTGTATATTCCAGATAACTATCCTGATGGTGAATGTCCTGTGAGTACTTTTGTGGACCTGCTGTAACACTACAACACAGCTGTTTACACAAAATAAAGCAATATCGTTGGCACATTTCAAAGGTTATTGTGTTCGGCATTTCCTGCTTTGGTGGCAAAGGCTGACACTGATTGGTTTGTGACTGTCATACATTGCATTTGGAAAGTATTCAGACCCCTTGACTTTTTCCACATTGTTGCGCTACAGCCTCATTCTAAAATATAAAAAAAAAAAAATCGTTTTTTTCCCTCATCAATACAAAACAGGTTTACATTTTTTTTGTGTGCAAATTGATTCAAAAATAAAACTATCACATTGACATAAGTAATCAGACCCTTTTCTCAATATTTTGTTGAAGTACCTTTGGCAGCGATTACAGCCTCAGTTCTTCCTGGGTGTGATGCTACAAGCTTCGTACACCTGTATTTGGGGAGTTTCTCCAATTCTCTGCAGATCCTCTCAAGCTTTGTCAGGTTTGATGGAGTGTCACTGCACAAATATTTTCAGGTCTCTCCAGAGATGCTCTGGCTGGGCCACACAAGGACAGAGACTTGTCCCGAAGCCACTCCTGTGTTGTCTTGGCTGTGTCATTGTCCTGTTGGAAGGTGAACCTTTGTCCCAATCTGAGGTCCTGAGCGCTCTGGAGCAGGCTTTCATCAAGGACCTCTGTACTTTGCTCTGTTCATCTTTCCCTCGATCCTGACTAGTTTCCCAGTCCCTGCCTCTGGAAAAACATCCCCACAGCATGTCTGCCACCACCATGCTTCAATGTAGGGATGGTATTGGCCAAGTGAAGAACGGTGCCTGGTTTCCTCCAGACATGATGCTTGACATTCAGGCCAAAAAGTTCAATCTTGATTTCAGCAGACCAGAAAAACTAATTGATGGAGCGCTGCAGAGATGGGAGAACCTTCCAGAAGGAAAACCATCTCCAGAGGAGCTCTGTCAGCTTGACCATCGGGTTCTTGGTAACCTCCCTGACCAAGGCCATTCTCCCCGATTTCCTGTTTGGCTGGGCGGCCATCTCCAGGAAGAGTCTTGGAACCACCCACCAAACTTCCATTTTAAGAATGGAGGTCACTGTTCTTGGGGACCTTCAATGCTGCAGACATTTTTTGCTACCCTTCCCCAGATCTATGCGTCGAAACAATCCTTTCTCTGAGCTCTACGGACAATTCCTTCGACCCCCCCCCCCATGGCTTGGTTTTTGCTCTGACGTCAACTGTGGGACCTTGTATAGACTGGTGTGTGCCTTTCGAAATCATGTTCAATCAATTTAATTTACTACAGGTGGACTCCAATGCGGTTGTGGAAAGCTCAATTTCGAGTGTCATAGCAAAGGGTCTGTAAAGGTATTTCTGTTTTATTTTTCTAAGCCTGTTTTCGCTTTTTCATTGAGGTATTGTGTGTAGTTATTTAATCAAGTTTAGATTAAGGCTAACGTAACAAAATGTGAAAAGTTAAGGGATTTGAATTATTTCTGAATGCACTGTATGGTGGTACATTGAAATGTGGTGTTTTAGTACTGTTAGAATATTGCATAAATACCATGTTCTCTCCTGTACCACCATTTAGAGAGTGGTGTTTGATATCCCAGTCTTCCACCCACTAGTGGACCCTGTTTCAGGAGAGCTTGATGTCAGGAGAGCCTTCACCAAGTGGAGGTCGGTACATGGCTTCTATGCCCAGATCATTACATCCAAATTAATGGGGGCGATTTGGAAATGGGTGTTTGTCTGGTACATGTGGCTTGATATTTTTCCCGTTAGTGTACTGTCTGCTCCACCATGTACTAGCCACTACTACACAGCCTTACACATCCCATGATAGGCTAAATGCAGTTACTACCTTTTTGATCTATGATGTTACTGCATCATGTTGTGATTGATATGTGTGATACAGTGCTGTCCCTGAGAGTTGAACTGTGTGGGGCTGTCTGTAGTGTGCCTTGGTTAGAACTGACATGCGTTACATCAAGGCCCCGTGTTTACTCTGCTGTTCCAGCTCTGTTCCTCATGGCCTGTTTCTTCAGCTGGACAGTGACACAGCCTTGTAAGGTCTTCTCCTCTTAAACCTCAGTCTCTATCAGCTGAAGGCGGATTTATAGGAGCTCGGCACTATACCTTTTAATGAATGGGGAAAGTTGTCCATGACATTCTCACTGGAAACCTGTTTGTCATTATGGTGTATATGTCACACTTTGGCTGTGCACTACTGGTGTTTGAGCAGTGCTACTGTTGGGTATTTCACTAGTCTGAGATGAACCTATGCACCATGGAATGCCTTTATGATACTTGTGTATTTACTGTGACTGGAGTTGTATTTGGTTTGCCATTATGTTGAGAGAATCATAAATGTCTCCTGTCTCCCTGTGGATATGAAGGCGTAATCACAACCACATCTGGCAAGTCCTGATGTATGCACGCACAGTGTTCTACAAGATCAACACTATGGAACCACTCAACCCAGAAGCTGCTGTGCTGTAAGTCTGTTACTGGTTCACTTTATCCTCACAGCCTTCCTTCTCTTCCTTCTGTACATGGAAACTGGGCCACGCATACGTATGTGACTTGGGTCTGTTTTATATAGGTCAACAAGCAAGCTAGTTGTGTTCCTATTGTGTACTGTAAAACTTAAATTAATAGCCCACACATGTATTTGCTTTAATCACTGAACCCAACCAGTGCTTATTAGAGACGGGCTTCTGTTTATTTGAGCCAGGTGTGTATTTCTTTAATGCACACAGCTTTTGCACAAAATGTTGACGACTACCACAATTAATTGTGACCAGTATAAACATAACAAATCTATCGCAGATCATGCACCTCCCGATTTGGCACTTCGGCACCATGGAGAGCTTGAATTTGACGTTTATTTTTGATGGCGAGCAATGTTTTTAATGCACATGACTGGGATTATCAGAGCTATGTCCATGGTAACTTCGTAAACAATGAATTTAGACCCATTGTTTATTTGCTGAAATGTGTGCCGATGCCCAGCTACTAAAAGGGACAGGCGGCTGTTTGAGACTCTCTGTTTAATTGAAATGTTGAGGTATTCTGTTAGGAGTAAAAAAAAATATTAATTCCCTGCGCTAATTAATTAGATTGGCCAGGTGGGGGCAATGATCACTCCACACTGTATTTACTGGCGAATTGTTTGTGTAATCATACTGTTTTTTTCAGGTACGACAAGGATGTGCAGTTGTTTAAAAGCAAGGTGATAGACAGCGTCAAACTATGCAACAGTCACCTCTTCGACCAGCCCAAGATGGACGATCCTTATGCAATAAGGTTGGTAGTAGGAAATGCTCCTCATTCCTGGAATTCCATTACTCATTCTCATAGCTCACGAACAATCTGAACATTCAGTCTTTAATTATTTTTTTTAAACAAACCTGCAGTATATGAAAGGAGATGCAATAAATGGTTGAGAATTTTGTTTCCTTTTGGGGGTTTTTGTGCTTAATTTTCCAGTTTCTCTTCATGGAACCCAGCAATCCACGACGAGGCGAAGGAACGGATGTTCTCACACAAAGTGAGTTTTCTAAACTCCGGCAGTGTGCTTTTCAGACTAATGTAAAAGGACACAGCTCTGAGTCTGTCTGCTATGGCCCAAGGAGTCAGGTTCCCTCTGAGCTCACTCTCCCAAAAGAGGCTTGTTTTACCCCAATGAGAACCAGCAGGGCTGTGATTGGTGAAGCTGTGTGAGCTGCCATTTGTTTCCATGGTGCTAGCTGACCAGTGTGGTAATGCGTGTCTGTTATTCTAGAGACGGCCTGAGGATCACCAGAAGGGGCTGCAGGTGTCAGGACTGTCTTGGGTGAAGCCCGGATCCACACAACCCTTCAGCAAAGATGACAACCCTCCCCAGAGCTGAGCTGAACCTGCAGTCCTAGTCAGCAGCCACTAGAGGAAGATGCAGAGCAGAATGCCATGCCACAGACTAGCTTCAGCAGCCGTTCAGTCGTGTGAATAGGAACTGAACAAGTTGAATGGACTTAATTTTACGTTGCAACACTTGCGCTCAGCTTTAAAAGCATTATAGGCATCTTGTGCTCAAACAGCTATAGAACTAAAAGTGTATATTATGTAAGTAAATCAACAATGATAACTGGTTGTCTTAGTAACACAGACGACAATGCAATCAGAGCTTTTCCCTTTATTTTCCTCTCTGCTCTTTGCACATGCTTGGGTTTGGTCTATGAAGATAACCACTCAAAGCTGGTTGAAAGGTGAGAATAAAAATCAGCATTAATTATAGGTATACTGTATGGGTGGACTATGGATTCGACTGCTTATTAAGGTGGGCTCAGGACAGTTATTGTTTATTATTGGGACTGACAATGGACTCTGACCTTGGGTGTTCTTTTTCCCCCAAACATATTTGACTGAAATCAAATTAGAGCAACACTACATTTTTGGGGCGAGGGAAATGTGCGTTCTTTTGGATTACGGGTTAGTGTCTTATATTTCTCTTTACTGTGTAAACTATAGGTAAGATGGATAATATATATTGCAGACTGAGCAGCAGGCAAGTGTGGTTTTAATTAATATGCTAAGTTAAATAATCATATCCATCTTTACGTTGCTTTTAATTCATTTTGAATGTTCTATTTACCCTTATTGAGCTGATTTAAAGGTTTGTGTAAATATAAAAAATGTCTATGGGAATGGCAGCCCTCCACAGAGAACATTGTTTTGCTCAAAGCTGTTGGATACTTGGCACAATTTATATAGCTGTGAAATTATGTAAACACATGCTGCCGTCTGGACTGTTGAATTTGGCAAAACAATGTGTACTATACTTCTCATTTTGCCTTTCTTATATGGAACACAAACCTCAGTCAACAGTTTGTGCTGTATAGGTAATGAGTTTCGAACGCTTTTCTTTGAAAGGAAATAAACACGACAATGCATACCAATGACTGTGTATATATATATATTTTTTTTTATTTAACCCTTTAACTAGGCAAGTCTGTAAATAAGAATTGGTTCTTAACTATGATGGCCAAACCTGGGACGACGCTGGGCCAATTGTACGCTGTCCTATGGTACAACCTGGAATCGAACCAGGGTGTCTAGTGACGCCTCAAGCACAGATGTAGTGCCTTAGACTGCTGCGATGTACATGTATGTTGTGATTTAGGTTTGAGCTAAGCACTGTTTTCATTGGACTAGCTGTGGCGATCTAAGTAACCTTTATTAATCACATAAGGGTGTGGGTCATGTTGGATTTCCTCACTGAGTGATTTAAACGGTAGATGGGTTACTTATAGACCAGGGGTATTCAACTCTTAAAGGCACTGAATGGTCAATCTGATGTCTGCATTGGTCATGTAGCATTTATGGTGATATGCCTCTTCAGAAGCCAGGGCATTCATACATCCAGAGCTGATGTCAAGGAAGCGAGTTGTATTTAATACGGTCAACCGATCATGTCAATGCGGTACTATATGGAGCCCACTTCATTGTTACATTTGAGCCGCAGGGCAATGTGGTACAGAGCTCCGCAAATGCGTCACACCATCCACACCAGCGCCTTCAACCACATTTTCAGATCAAGCATACGTTTGCTCTAAGTAAATTAACTGGAGAGGTTGATAACCAGGGGTGAACATACTAACGATGTTAGTGTTGAAAAATGAACTGACACGTTTGCTAAGACACAATTTATGCTTCATCTAAAAATGTGTTTGGAGGGTGACGCAATTCGAGGCCAACAGAGGCACGCAGAGGCCAAAAAAGTTGATTAACTTTCCCCAGTAATTCTTTCAGAATTAATGCATGTGCTTTGATTTTACTTTCAGATTAATAAAAAGGAGCGCATGTGTGAAAAATCTGGTTGGATCTCATAGATTTTAGAAAACCTTTTCACTATTTCTGGTCTCATGCTGTCATGCATAGATTTACGGTTCCACGTCAAGACCATAGTGACTTGGTTTAGCAGTACCGTCAAGAGCCATTGGGGGTCACCACACACTAACGACAGGTTGCCATGTTTTTTTTCTCACTATCTCGCCCTTCAGAGTCAACATTACTATCCGGGAGGCTACAGGTTTGTGTAATCAAAGTAAAACCTCCGCGGATTGGCTTCAACCCTACCGCGGCCATCTTGTGTGTCATGCCTTTATAACCAATTTAGTCTAATATTTCTTATTTTATTTTACATATGATGAGTTATTGTGACAAATTTGAATATGACATTTTGTCCATGTGGAACCGGCTCCAAATGTAATCTGAGATTATAAAAATTGAACGAGTCCTCAACTGTCCAATCAGAGAGCAAGTAACTGATATGCAAATTATGTCATCATCGATTCGTCACGCCAGCAGCAGTAGAACCGCCTGTGGTCAACTAGTTAACTTCGCTCTTATAATTTTCAGTCAACGGATTTTGCTTCACTTCGGTAAGTAATAAAATAATTTTCTCGTCATAAATAGAAAGTATTGGCTCCACACAGAGCTTTTAACTCTGGGAGCAAACTGTAATTCTAATGACTGAGAGACAGTGACGCTCAGCTGTGTCACTAACGTTACCTTAGCAGTGGGAATCCCGGTCTGAAAAGCGCCCAACTAGCTACAATATCAATCAAATGGCTCGCGGAACGTTGTAAGTTATACCATTTCCATAGTGGTTTCTCAGAGTTCGAAATATTGCGCTCGTGTTACTAAAGTTATTGACGGCGCTTCGTTATGGTGGTCCTGAACTGACAGCGACCCGGTGTGAGGGTACGAGCCTCGAGCCAGCTCAGCATCGTTAACCATGAATGTGGTAGAAGGTAAAGTGATATAAATCGGGAGTCTCAACGAAACTCGATCGGGTCCATCAACAGCTGGTTTGATTGTCTGTGGTCAATCTATTGTATTGTTCCTAATGAATGACTGTCGACCCCCATCCCTCCTCTCCTACTCATCAGAGGCGTCACGACACCACTGAAGTCGAGAGGAGAGGGGCTTGGATGAAAGACAAGTGGATGAAAGACACGTGTACGATTCGAGTCTCGAGAAGAACAGATGGTGGGAAAAATCCCTAAGGCTTGGCACCTGTCTTTCAGATTCAGAAAGTTAAGATTCAGCTAATTTCTCTAACTAGGTAGCTAGCTACCTGTTGTGACAGGGAAACACATCGAGTGCCAAGCAGCCTTTTACTAGGAGGTGCAGCAAGGCTATTGTGAAGATTCGATGCTCAGATAGCCACGAGCCATAGCTGCACTCAGAGGATGCTGAGGTTAGTGGCCATTACAGACTGGCTTCTTTCTACCATGGGTTCATTGTTACAGATTCTCGCTGTGCCACACAAACCAGGTGTGGTTAATTGAGGGATTCTAGAACCTATTCTAAAGTAAAATTCAACAATGCAATACGATACTTATTAACCTTTCTTACTTCGTAATAATACCGAAATTCTTGGGATTATTCCTATTTCGCGTCATTACAAACTAGTGTAATCAGCAGACAGTTGATTAAAGCCGATTGATGATCATCATGGATGTCCGTTGCACGTAGATGTAGTGTTGTGCAAATAATATTTTGATTCCTGAATCCATGGAGTTGGATCGTCGACAGACGACGGGTTTGTGAGTTTGGACAGTTTGATGCTACATTGTTTCTGTCTCTATTTCGTTGTTGTTGTGGCTGCACTTGTTATCTGTATTTTTTTGTTTAGGGTGCTTAGATAAGTCACCAGGACTCTGAAATTGACAACGCCTATTTGTTTGTTGTGTATAGTGGGTTGGCGATATCATGCTACTTGAGGCAAAGAGGCATAGACTCATGGTAAACAAAGAAAGAAGCAAGCAGCTTGCAGAGGTAGCTAGCCCACTGGGCACAGACTTCAATTCAACGTCTATTCCACGTTGGTTCAACGTAATTTAATTGAAATGACGTGTAAACAACGTTGATTCAACCAATGTGTGACCAGCTGGAGACTAAATGTAAGCAGGAAGCGCAGCACAAACACAAATGCATTTATATTGCACTGACTGTGATAGAACCTGTTGAATGTGCTCTGGAATCAAATCAAATGTATTTATATAGCCCTTCTTACATCAGCTGATATCTCAAAGTGCTGTACAGAAACCCAGCCTAAAACCCCAAACGGCAAGCAATGCAGGTGTAGAAGCACAGTGGCTATGCAAAACTCCATAGAAAGGCCAACATTTAGGAAGAAACTTAGAGGAATGGCCTTGATCAGTTTTCTTGGAGAGTTAATTAATCTCCATTGTCCAATTATGCTTTTTTAACAAAAGAAAAGTTGATTCAGGTGGGGGTCTTTTGTTATTGGTGAACCGGTTATTACCCAATACTTTGAGGGTAGAGCCTACAGATAAACCAGCCAAACAAATAGTCGACATTCGATTTGGCTATGAATTATGTTTTACATTTTAAAGTGGGTTTCACTGTAGCTAAAACTTAACTCCAGAGATTAACTAGAGCTGGTTTCACTGCAGATCTGGGTTCAACGTCAATTTATAAAGACTTTCTAGACAGCATAAAGTCTTCATAAGAACTACAGAGATGCTTCACAAACCTAGCATTTATAAGCAAAGTCATAGCCTACCTACTACATGCAATAAAAAAAAAAAAAATCAAACTAGATCCTGAAGATTCTGGTCTTGATGAGAATAAAAATAAAATAAATGTCTCGATGTTCCCTTCTGCACTGTTCAATCAATCTAGTAAATATGGAGGAAGAGTTAAGATCGATTGTCTCCTTGTTAATTGAAGGGAAGTCGTGTCACAGACTCTCTCTTCCATTTCCCCTGAAAACCGGAATTTACGGTTGTTGGCATCTCTGCTAAAGCTACACCTAATGGTAGTGCTGAGCGATTAAGCAAAATAACTGATTGACAGACGTTGGTTCATTGCATTTAAAAAAAAAATATTATTCGGTGAGATTAATGCGCACATTGCAGTTTCTCTAGAGATAAATCAGTTCTAGCCTGAACTGTTCAATGTAGTAGGGAGTTGTTGTTTCCAACAGGCCAATATTCTACATAGTTTAGTGCATAAAATGTGGTAATTAACTACAGTGACCATAATCCATTGTGCATCTACTAGTCCGGTCTGTGTTTCTTTCACGCCAGCTACTGTAGACAGAAGAATGCACAATCGTGAGGTGATATAGAGAGCAGCTGTTGCTTTGTGCAGTATCTCTACCTGAAAATACATGATCAAAATGATTGATAGTTGGTGTTCAGCAGTCATAAAGTATGTCTTATTTACTTTGAAAAACTACAAAATAGTGATTTTGTCAGACAGCATAGGTTGCAGCTCTATAGAGATGAGATGATGATTTGGAGTAAAATAAAAAAGTCATCAAATAAAACATGTAATATACACAATAAGCAAAACAATTTTGTAAAGCAATGTGAATAAATTATGGATCGCCGTTTGGGTTTTTGCGTCATAAGATTTTAATTTGACACGTCAAATAAAACAATTCTATTATAGAATGTTGTGTGTGCTGAATTTGCACGTGCAAGCCAAGCGCCACCATTACTGTCAAAGCTGTACAATACTGCATTGGTAATAAGGCATTATTTGTTTGACCGAATGAGAAAATATCTGTGTGAGCATTTGAAATTAGATCAGAATCAAACGAGCAGGATCAAAAATGTTTGCAAATACAGTGGAAGTCGGAAGTTTACATACACTTAGTTTGGAGTCATTAAAACTAGTTTTTCAACCACTCCACAAATTTCTTGTTAACAAACTATAGTTTTGGCAAGTCGGTGAGGACATCTACTTCGTGAATGACACAAGTAATTTTTCCAACAATTGTTTACAGACAGATTAATTCACTGTATCACAATTCTAGTGGGTCAGAAGTTTACTTACACTAAGTTGACTGTGCCTTTAAACAGCTTGGAAAATTCCAGAAAATTATGTCATGGCTTTAGAAGCTTCTGATAGGCTAATTGACATAATTTCAGTCAATTGGAGGTGTACCTGTGGATGTATTTCAAGGCCTACCTTCAAACTCAGTGCCTCTTTGCTTGACATCATGGGAAAATCAAAAGAAATCGGCCAAAACCTCAGAAGAAAAATTGTAGAACTCCACAAGTCTCGGTTCATCCTTGGGAGCAATTTCCAAACGCCTGAAGGTACCACGTTCATCTGTACAAACAACAGTACTCAAGTATAAACACCATGGGACCACGCTGCCGCCATACCGCTCTGTCTCCTAGAGATGAACGTATTTGGTGCGAAAAGTGCAAATCAATCCCAGAACAACAGCAAAGGACCATGTGAAGATGCTGGAGGAAACGGGTACAAAAGTATCTATATCCACAGTAAAACGAGTCCTATATCGACATAACCTGAGAGGCCACTCAGCAAGGAAGAAGCCACTGCTCCAAAACCGCCATAAACAAGCCAGACTATGGTTCGCAAGTGCACATGGGGACAAAGATCGTACTTTTTGGAGAAATGTCCTCTGGGATCTGATGAAAAAAAATAGAACTGTTTGGCCATAATGACCATCGTTATGTATGGAGGAAAAAGGGGGATGCTTGCAAGGCGAAGAACACCATCCCAACCATGAATCACGAGGGTGGCAGTGTCTTGTTGTGGGGATGCTTTGCTGCAGGAGGGACTGGTGCACTTCACAAAATAGATGGCATCATGAGGTAGGAAAATTGTGGATATATTGAAGTCAGTTACACCAGCTCTGTCAGGAGGAATGGACCAAAATTCACCCAACTTATTGTGGGAAGTTTGTGGAAGGCTACCCAAAACGTTTGACCCAAGTTAAACATTTTAAAGGCAATGCTACCAAATACTAATTAAGTGTATGTAAACTTCTGACCCATTGGGAATGTGATGAAAGAAATAAAAGCTGAAATAAATATTTCTCTACTATTATTCTGACATTTCAAATTCTTAAAATAAAGTGGTGATCCTAACTGACCGTAGACAGGTAATTTGTACATGGATTAAATGGCTGGAAATGTGAAAAACTGAGTTTAAATGTATTTGGCTAAGGCGTTTGTAAACTTTAGACTTCAACTGTTTCTTAGATACAGAAGTTATTAGCAACTTCTGGGTTAGCTAGCTAGCTTTAGCTTGGTACCTAGCTAGCACCAATCTAACCAGCCTGAAAACAATGACCAGTAGAAACTGCAGTCATTTTCAATATTCTTAACAATGATTAAGGAATCCTTGTTGTTCTCCTATTGAAATAAGTAGCTGGCCAGCTACCAAACCCTGTTGCCCAAAACTAAAGTTATAAGCAGCCTGCTAGCTTCATCTGTTAGCGTTGTACATTGTCACAAGTTATCTAATTCGCTTGAGCAGGCAGACAGGTCTGACTGACAGCTACATTTATTCTCTAACCTGTTGTCTCTCTTTATGCCTAAAGCATTTAGCCTACAGTATCCAACCATGCCTTGACCTCCATTGTTACTTGTATTTGATCAAATCAAAGTGTATTTGTCACATGCGCTGAATACAACTTTACAGTGAATTAAAAAAAAAAAAAAAATTATTTCACCTTTATTTAACCAGGTAGGCTAGTTGAGAACAAGTTCTCATTTACAACTGCGACCTGGCCAAGATAAAGCATAGCAGTGTGAACAGACAACAACACAGAGTAAACATGGAGTAAACAAGTCAATTACACAGTAGAAAAAAATTGTCTATATACATTCTGTGCAAAAGGCATGAGGAGGTAGGCAAATAATTACAATTTAGCAGATTAACACTGGAGTTATAAATGATCAGATGGTCATGTGTAGGTAGAGATACTGGTGTGCAAAAGAGCAGAAAAGTAAATAAATAAAAACAGTATGGGGATGAGGTAGGTAAATTGGGTGGGCTATTTGCGATGGACTATGTACAGCTGCAGTGATCGGTTAGCTGCTCAGATAGCAGATGTTTAAAGTTGGTGAGGGAGATAAAAGTCTCCAACTTCAACGATTTTTGCAATTCGTTCCAGTCACAGGCAGCAGAGAACTGGAAGGAATGGCGGCCGAATGAGGTGTTGGCTTTAGGGATGATCAGTGAGATACACCTGCTGGAGCACGTGCTACGGGTGGGTGTTGCCATCGTGACCAGTGAACTGAGATAAGGCGGAGCTTTACCTAGCATGGACTTGTAGATGACCTGGTGCCAGTGGGTCTGGCGACGAATATGTAGCGAGGGCCAGCCGACTAGAGCATACAGGTCACAGTGGTGGGCGGTATAAGGTGCTTTAGTAACAAAACGGATGGCACTGTGATAAACTGCATCCAGTTTGCTGAGTAGAGTATTGGAAGCTATTTTGTAGATGACATCGCCAAAGTCGAGGATCGGTAGGATAGTCAGTTTTGCTAGGGTAAGTTTGGCGGCGTGAGTGAAGGAGGCTTTGTTGCGAAATAGAAAGCCGATTTTAGATTTTATTTTGGATTGGAGATGTTTGATATGAGTCTGGAAGGAGAGTTTACGGTCTAGCCAGACACCTAGGTACTTATAGATGTCCACCTATTCTAGGTCGGAACCATCCAGGGTGGTGATGCTTGTCGGGCGTGCGGGTGCAGGCAGCGAACAGTTGAAAAGCATGCATTTGGTTTTACTAGCGTTTAAGAGCAGTTGGAGGCCACGGAAGGAGTGCTGTATGGCATTGAAGCTCGTTTGGAGGTTAGATATCACAGTCCAAGGAAGGGCCAGAAGTATACAGAATGGTGTTGTCTGCGTAGAGGTGGATCAGGGAATCGCCCGCAGCAAGAGCAACATCATTGATATACACAGAGAAAAGAGTCGGCCCGAGAATTGAACCCTGTGGCACCCCCATAGAGACTGCCAGAGGACCGGACAACATGCCCTCCGATTTGACACACTGAACTCTGTCTGCAAAGTAGTTGGTGAACCAGGCAAGGCTGTCATTCGAAAAACCGAGGCTACTGAGTCTGCCGATAAGAATATGGTGATTGACAGAGTCGAAAGCCTTGGCCAGGTCGATGAAGACGGCTGCACAGTACTGTCTTTTTTTGATGGTGGTTATGATATCGTTTAGTACCTTGAGCGTGGCTGAGGTGCACCCGTGACCGGCTCGGAAACCAGATTGCACAGCGGAGAAGGTACGGTGGGATTCGAGATGGTCAGTGATCTGTTTGTTGACTTGGCTTTCGAAGACCTTAGATATAGGCAGGGCAGGATGGATATAGATCTGTAATTTGGGTAAAGGAGAAGCTGGGGAGGCTGGGGGCGAGTAGCTGCGGGGGGAGGGGGGGGCGGAGCTGTTGGCCGAGGTTGGAGTAGCCAGGAGGAAGGCATGGCCAGCCGTTGAGAAATGCTTGTTGAAGTTTTCGATTATCATGGATTTATCGGTGGTGACCGTGTTACTTAGCCTCAGTGCAGTGGGCAGCTGGGAGGAGGTGCCCTTGTTTTCCATGGACTTTACATTGTCCCAGAACTTTTTGGAGTACGAGCTACAGGATGCAAATTTCTGCTTGAAAAAGCTGGCCTGGACCTGGACCTGGAAAGTATGACATTACTTTGCAGGCTATCTCTGCAGTAGACTGCAACTCCTCCCCCTTTGGCAGTTCTATCTTGACAGAAAATGTTATAGTTGGGTATGGAAATCTGAGAATTTTTGGTGGCCTTCCTAAGCCAGGATTCAGACACAGCAAGGACATCAGGGTTGGCAGAGTGTGCTAAAGTAGTGAGTAAAAGAAACTTAGGGAGGAGGCTTCTGATGTTGACATGCATGAAACCAAGGCTTTTTCAATCACAGAAGTCAACAAATGAGGGTGCCTGGGGACATGCAGGGCCTGGGTTTACCTCCACATCACCCGCGGAACAGAGGAGGAGTAGTATGAGGGTGCGGCTAAAGGCTATCAAAACTGGTCGCCTAGAGCGTTGGGGACAAAGAATAAAAGGAGCAGATTTCTGGGTGTGGTAAAGTATATTCAGGGCATAATGCGCAGACAGGGGTATGGGGACAGCGGAGGTAAGGCCAGGCACTGGGTGATGATATGAGAGGTTGTATCTCTGGACATGCTGGTTGTAATGGGTGAGGTCACCGCATGTGTGGGAGGTGGGACAAAGGAGGTATCAGAGGTATGAAGAGTGGAACTAGGGGCTCCATTGTAAACTAAAACAATGATAACTAATCTGAACAACAGTATACAAGGCATATTGACATTTGAGAGAGACATACAGCGAGGCAAAGTAATCGCAGGTGTTGATTGGGAGAGCTAGCTAAAACAACAGGTGAGACAACAACAGCTAATCAGCTAACACAACAACAGCAGGTAAAATGGCGATGACTAGGCAGAGAGGGTCGGATTAATTACACACAGAGCCTGAGTTCGCGGCTGGGGCCGACAGATTAAAAAAAACAAAACAGAATGGATTACCGTGATTAATGGACAGTCCAGCAGGCATCAGCTATGTAGCCAAGTGATCATAGTGTCCAGGGGGAATTTAGTTTGCTAGCCGGGAGATGTGCCTGGCTCACGGCTAACTGGTGCTAGCTTCGTGGCAGTGGCATTAGCCACTATATCCAATCAGTAGCAGCGGTGATCCGGTGCCAAGGTCCAGAGTTTACAGCAAGGATTCGGTGGAGTATTGGGCTCTAGCTGTGTATGAGTGGAGTTCGGGTGAACAGCTGAGTAGGCCGGGAGGTGTGCCTCAGGGATAGCTTCGGTACTGGGTACTATGCGCTAGCTAGCTGCAAGCTGTGAGCTAGCTAGCTGCAAGCTAACTGTGAAGATCAGAAGTAGTGGTCCAGGGATTACGGTAGGAATCCGGCGTTGTTGTGGAGAGACAGTCTGATACTGGTAGACTAGCGAGTATTATCCAGACTAAAAACAGGGCTGGTATCTGTGCAAAAGGTAAAAGCCGCTAGCAGTGGCTAACAATGACTTAAATAGCTTGTAGCTAATTAGCTGGTTAGCTTCTGGAGGTTCTTGAATGTGTTCTAAAATTTTAAATAATATCGATTCCGTATCACATTGGGTGAGGCAGGTTACCGGAAGGTATAATTGAAATAAAAATCGAAAAGAGATTGAAAATAAATTGAATTATATATACAAAAAATACAAAAAATACAAAAGTACACGAGAGGACAAACAAACATGTCTTCACTGCTACGCCATCTTGGTGGGAAGAAATGCTTACTTACAGGATCTAACCAATAGTGCAAAAAAAGGTGTGTGTGTGTGTAGGTAAGTAAAGAAATAAAACAACAGTAAAAAAAAATACATTTGAAAATAAGAGTAGCAAGGCTATATACAGACACCGGTTAGTCAGGCTTATTGAGGTAGTATGTACATGTAGGTATCGTTAAAGTGACTATGCATATATGATGAACAGAGAGTAGCAGTAGCGTAAAAAGAGGGGTTGGCGGGTGGAGGGACACAATGCAGATAGCCCCTATAGCCAATGTGCGGGAGCACTGGTTGGTCGGGCCAATTGAGGTAGTATGTACTTGAATGAATAGTTAAAGTGACTATCCATATAAGATAAACAGAGAGTAGTGGCAGCGTAAAAGAGGGGTTGGGGGGGTGGCACACAATGCAAATATCCAGGTAACCATTCGGTTACCTGTTCAGGAGTCTTATGGCTTGGGGGTAAAAACTGTTGAGAAGCCATTTTGACCTGGACTTGGCACTCTGGTACCGCTTGCCATGCGGTATTAGAGAGAACAGTCTATGACTGGGGTGGCTGGGGTCTTTGACAATTGTTAGGGCCTTCCTCTGACACCGAATGGTGTAGAGGTCCAGGATGGCAGGCAGCTTTGCCCCAGTGATGTACTGGGCCATACGCACTAGCCTCTGAAGTGCCTTGCGGTCAGAGGCCGAGCAATTGCCGTACCAGGCAGTGATGCAACCGGTTAGGATGCTCTCGATGTTGCAGCTGGAGAACCTTTTGAGGATCTCAGGACCCATGCCAAATCATTTTAGTTTCCTGAGGGGGAATAGGCTTTGTTGTGCCCTCTTCACGACTGTCTTGGTGTGTTTTGACCATTCTAGTTTGTCGTTGATGTGGACACCAAGGAATTTGAAGCTCTCAACCTGCTCCACTACAGCCCCGTCGATGAGAATGGGGACGTGCTCGGTGATCCTTTTCCTGTAGTTCACAATCATCTCCTTAGTCTTGGTTACGTTGAGGGATAGGTTGTTATTCTGGCACCACCCGGCCATGTCTCTGACCACCTCCCTATAGGCTGTCTCGTCATTGTTGGTGATTAGGCCTACCACTGTTGTCGTCTGCAAACTTAATGATGGTGTTGGAGTCGTGCCTGGCCATGCAGTCGTGGGTGAACAGGGAGTACAGGAGAGGACTGAGCACGCACCCCTGGGGAGCTCCAGTGTTGAGGATCAGCGTGGCAGATGTGTTGCTACCTACCCTCACCACCTGGGGGCGGCCCGTCAGGAAGTCCAGGATCCAGTTGCAGAGGGAGGTGTTTAGTCCCAGGTTCCTTAGCTTAGTGATGAGCTCTGAGGATACTATGATGTTGAACGCTGAACTGTAGTCAATGAATAGCATTCTCACATAGTGTTCCTTTTGTCCAGGTGGGAAAGGGCAGTGTGGAGTGCAATAGAGATTGCATCATCTGTGGATCTGTTTGGGCGGTATGCAAATTGGAGTGGGTCTAGGGTTTCTGGAATAATGGTGTTGATGTGAGCCATTACCAGCCTTTCAAAGCACTTCATGGCTATGGACATGAGTGCTACGGGTCTGTAGTCATTTAGGTAGGTTGCCTTTTTGTTCTTGGGCACAGGGACTATGGTAGTCTGCTTGAATTATGTTGGTATTACAGACTCAATCAGGGACATGTTGAAAATGTCAGTGAAGACACCTGCCAGTTGGTCATCACATGCCCGGAGCACACGTCCTGGAAATCTGTCTAGCCCCTCAGCCTTGTGTATGTTGACCTGTTTAAAGGTCTTACTCGCATCAGCTACAGAGAGAGTAATCACACAGTCGTCCGGAACAGCTAATACTCTCAAGCATGCCTCAGTGTTGCTTGCCTCGAAGCGAGGATATAAGTGATTTAGATCGTCTGGTAGGCTCGTGTCACTGGGCAGCTCGCGGCTGTGCTTCCCTTTATAGTCTGTAATAGTTTGCAAGCCCTTCCACATCCGACGAGCGTTGGGGCCGGTGTAGTATGATTCAATTTTAGCCCTGTATTGACGCTTTGCCTGTTTGATGGTTCATCGCAGGGCATAGTGGGATTTCTTGTAAGGTTCCGGGTTAGAGTCCCGCACCTTGAAAGCCGCAGCTCTACCCTTTAGCTCAGTGCGAATGTTGCCTGTCATCCATGGCTTCTGTTTGGGGTATGTACGCACAGTCACTGTGGGGACGACGTCCTCAATGCACTTATTAATAAAGCCATTGACTGATGTGGTGTATTCCTCAATGTTATCGGAAGAATCCCGGAACATGTTCCAGTCTGTGATAGCAAAACAGTCCTGTAGTTTAGCATCTGCTTCATCTGACCATTTTTTTATAGACCGAGTCACTGGTGCTTCCTGTTTTAATATTTGCTTGTAAGCAGGAATCAGGAGGATAGAGTTGTGGTCGGATTTACCAAATGGAGGGCGAGGGAGAGCTTTGTTCGCGTCTCTGTGTGTGGAGTACGGGTGATCTAGAATTTTTTTCCCTCTGGTTGCACATTTAACATGTTGATAGAGATTTGGTTGAATTGATTTAAGTTTCCCTACATCAACACCCGCTGAATTGGATCATTTTCATCAACACCCGCTGAATTGCAGCGCGCCAAATTCAAATTAAATTACTAAAAATATTTAATTCTCATGAAATCAGAAGTGCAATATAGCAAAACACAGCTTAGCTTGTTGTTAATCCACCTGGGGTGTCAGATTTCAATACAGCTTTTCGACGAAAGCATAACAAGCGTTTATGTAAGAACATCTCTCTCAGTAGACAAAATATTACAAACAGCTAGCAGCCAAGTAGATTGGTCACGAAAGTTAGAAAAGCATTAAATTAAATCTCTTACCTTTGACGATCTTCAGATGTTTGCATTCACGAGACTCCCAGTTACACAATAAATGTTTATTTTGTTCCAAGAATATTATTTTTATATCCAAAATACCTCCATTTGTTTGGCGCGTTATATTCAGAAATCCACAGGCTCGAGCAGTCACTACATCGCAGACGAAAATTCCAAATAGTATCCATAATGTCCACAGAAACATGTAAAAATGTTTTTTATAATCAACCCTCAGGTTGTTTTTAAAATATATAATCAATAAAATATCAACTGGGACTGTAGCTTTTCAATAGGAGAGGGAGAGACAATGGCTGCCCCACTCTGTTGAGCAAGCAAAACTCTGCGAACACCCAGTTATCCACTGATAGTGATCTTTCTCGCTAATTTTTCAAAATCAAAGCCTGAAACTATGTCTAAAGACTGTTGACACCTTGAGGAAAACACAGGAAAAGGAATCTGGTTGATATCCATTTAAATGGAGGCAAGGCATCCAATGGAACAGAGAGTTTTCAGGAAAAACAGCACTTCCTTGTTGGATTTTCCTCAGGTTTTTGACTGCAATATCAGTTCTGTTATACTCACAGATAATATTTTGACAGTTTTGGAAACGTTAGAGTGTTTTCTATCCTAATCTGACAATTATATGCATATTCTAGTTTCTGGACCTGAGAAATAGGCAGTTTCAAATGTTTTTTAGCCAAAAACGAAAATCCTGCCCCCTGCACTCAAGAAGTTAAAGTCTCCGGCCACTAGGAGCGCCGCCTCTGGGTGAGTGGTTTCCTGTTTGCTTATTTCCTTATACAGCTGACTGAGTGCGGTCTTAGTGCCATCATCTGTTTGTGGTGGTAAATAAACAGCCACGAAAAGTTTAGCTGAGAATGAGAACTCTCTAGGCAAGTAGGCCTGCAATTTATCACAATATACTATCTTCAGGCGAGCAAAATCTTCCTTAGATTTTGTGCACCAGCTGTTGTTTACAAATATGCACAGACCCCCCCCTCGTCTCGTTGTTATATCCTGCCGGTGCAGCATGTATCCCGCTAGCTGAATATCCATGTCTTCATTCAGCCACGATTCTGTGAAACATAGGATATTGCAGTTTTTGATGTCCCGTTGGTAGGATATTCGTGATAGTACCTCGTCTAGTTTATTGTCCAATGATTGCACGTTGGCGAGTAATATTGACGGTAATGGCAGCTTTCCTACTCGCCTTCTGCGGGTCCAGGCGAGGCATCCGGCTCTTTGTCCTCTGCGTCGCTTCCTTTTGAGAATAATTGGGATGTCTGCCCTGTGCTGGTGTTGAATAAATCTAATCTAATCCGAGGTGAGTGATCGCTGTCCTGATATCCAGAAGCTCTTTTCTGCCGTAAAATACGGTTGCAGAAACATTATGTACAAAATAATTTACAAATATCATGAAAACCCCCCACATAATAGCACAGTTTGTTAGGAGACAGTAAAACGGCGGCCATCTCCCTCGGCACCATCTTGTAATCAAAAAAACATAACTGGCATGCAGGTCAGTAGAAATTGTAAGATAAAATGACATTTCACTTCAGAAAGATTACAGACTCGTGTAGCCTATTACCGGCAACTTCAGGAGAGTAGCTGCAGAATCTGCAAAAGCCAGTAGGAGCGGGAGGAGGATGGTCAGGTTAAGTTTTTCTTCTTCTGATTATCTTCATCTCTGGCTCCCTCTTGGGTCATTTGTGTCTTATTTAATCAAAAACTTATCTTAAAGCATCAGACAAGCTCAATGCATATATAGTTGATTGTATTAAAATACATTGGGTGTGTCTATATATGGAAAAATACACATTTAAAAATTACAACTTTCGGTCTACCAAGCTATTATTTAGTGTGGGACAGCCCTAGTCTCAACCATAGACAGCCTATAACCGGTTGTATTGTACATCATATAGCTTAGGTTCTACAGTTCATCATTGGTCCCAACTAATACAAGACGAAGAATCAGCAGCAGGAAAAACTCTATGCGGCTCAGATAAGCTACCTAACCTACCCCTGATTACTCATTCAGTTTGTTGAGCGGCCCGGGTAGGATTCTGGTCTGATGTTACCTCTAATTGAGTGATCAGATTTTCCTGTCTGTTTGGGAGAATTAGGCCTGGCCATTCTGCTCATTGTCAGTTACAATGGAGCCCTGCTAAGTGACAGAGCGATGGGAGTTCTCTTTTCATGCCTAGCCTGCCCTCAGCTGTAGGTCTGTGTTGCAAGAGAAAAGAATACTCTCCTACTCCTGGGCTGGCTGCTAGTCACATGAGAACAGAGCTCTAGTATAGCCAAGAGCTGGGCATGGGATATGATCTGGCCCCTGCTATCTGGTGTTCCTGTTAAACACAGTTCTAACTGCTATAGCTGTCCATGTTGTTATGGAATGGAGGTCCAGCACAACTGTCATTTATGAAAATGAGTAAGGCTACATTAATGATTCACAGTAACCATGTTAGGGTTAAGTCTTGATGCTTCCTGTATGAATCTTGTGTATTGTCTTGGTTGTGTGCTTGTGTCATACTGGGCCTTTGTAACAATGAGTAAAAAGTAAGGTTTCATCATAGCCAAGGACAGCCCCACTACTAGGGCTGGGCAGTATGCAGATTTTCATATCTTCATATCATCCTTCTCTCATCCTGAGATGTACGGTTTTACCATGGAGGCTGCTAGCTAAATATGCTAACAAGCGCAAATGGAAAAAAATTATATTGCAAAGACAGGCAGCTATAAAGTTATACATCTATACGTAAGAGCTACTGAATGTAATTTTTTGTGAGTTTGGACATTTACAAACAAATGTGACCGAGAGACATTGTGCAATAAACAGTACTGGCTCTGGAGCGGCATGTGTACGTGCTGTATCTGTCTGGAGTCTGGAGTCTCTAGGGCAACAGGCCTGCTTGCTCTGCTTAGAGGAAGAAGACAGGCTGAGAACGGAGAGGAGAAAAAAACACAAGGAAATCAAAAGACAGCAGTGGCAGCTGTACAGATAACTCATCCAAAGGGCTTTGACTTTTCAAACATGGCAGAAAGCCAACACAACATGATGGATGCCATGTCACCTTATTCATTTTGCCACTTACTTAGATAACCATCAAGTTAAACTTGAGTCACGTTAATAAAGAATTCTTCGCTTTTCCATGCAGGAAGAAAAGATACAACGCATAAGAAATATATTGCTGCATTTTGTAAACGCAAATCTAAAATGCTCCATTATTTCTACATGGCATCAGAGTCATTTTGTGCTTCAGTTGCACTTCTCCACCTGGAAGAGAATTCACTAAGAGCGTTCAATCAGCAGACGGCGTTCTGATGTAGCTATTTTTCTGTGGTGCTTTTCTCAGTGTAGCCAGCCTACTTTTCTCCAGATTAACTTTAAGAAAAACATTAGGAAATGTAGCTAGCCACATTCTTTCTATAATAAACAGAAATATGATGGCCATGCATTATTTTTGCAAAAAAATACCTTGCATGTTCATTGTAAGCTCATTTAGCCTACTTGTGTGACTGCTAGCCAAATAGCGTTGCTCTTCTGTTGTCATCTGATGAAAATGAAGCTATATTCTGCCGAATGTGTTGCAGTAATGCATTTTCTGTGAAGGAAAACTATAGTTGCACTCTATTGAAGCAAAAAAACACTTGCCTTTCAATATAAAACTCAGCCCCTGTCAATACACAGCTGGACTCACCTGCTCCCGCTTTGTGGCATTTACAAACAAACACGTGACGGCTCAACTGTTCTGGGGAACTACGGTGAGCTTCATAATGTTAAATAATGTGACAAGTGAAATGAAGAACTCTTTATCTTCTAACATATTGCCCAAGTTGACTGAAAGTATTTACTTACAAAGTAGCTACAAATATTAAATTATATTGAAAAATTTGAAACAAATTGTTAATAGAATTGAAAACCCATCCCGTGGCTATTTCCAAATACCCCGGTATACTGTATATACGGTATACTGCCCAAGCCTACTCACTACCCCACTTAACCTTAGCAGAGGTTCACGAGTTGTGGTTGAAGCATTGGATCTCAGTTGTATGCCCCCCCTCTGTATCAGAAGACTTGTGAGAGCCATGACTGTACATTCAGGAAGGCATGTCAAAGTGTTTGTAGTGAGTTGAGTGTGTGTGGTGAGTATGAGTCAGCAGGTCTTGACTAACACAAGTGTTCCTTCATCTTCTATTGGTCATTGGTCTGTGGCTAGATGCATCCTGAGCTAACCTCCTTGGCTGTTGACACAAACAGCATCAGCTGTCTATCTGTCTGTCTGCACCTTCCTCCCACACATTCAGTAGCTACTAGCAGACAGACGGCTCGGTAGATAGCAGCCACAGCACAGTCACAGGGCTGAGGCTGATTGCATCAGGGGGCTTTAAACCGAGGAAGACTAGAGGCACCTGGCTGTTGGTCTGTCTGGCAGTTGATTCAGTTTAGATCAGATCAGATGTGTTACCACACAACTACCTGCTGCCAACCAGAGATAATTGACAGTGCCAAATTTATCCCAGGCCTGTCTGACCTAGCCATTACTTGGCTTTTTGGTAGCCGCTGTTTTCACTGATGACGTTTACGTGGCTGAGAGTGTCTGTTATGGTAATAAATTGCTTATTGTAGTGTATATGAGGTAGAGGTGTATGGAGATATTGAAAACAACTAGAAGTGTATTGATTTGAAAAACACAGGATGAACATCAAAGAGACAGGCTAAATTCCGTAAAATCTATTTGACAACTGAAAATCTCTTTATTGTGCAGCCCACACACAGCTCAGTATGAACGAGACATGTTTAAAGATGCATGTTTTTCTTCTCTCTGTTAAATCTGACTTGAGGTTTTGTCTTAGTTTTTCTCTCCAGAGCCAGTCTGTGATGGACATACTGTAGCTCAGTAACACGTGGCGCTCCTCAGCACCAGCTAGAACCCAGCAGAGGTCCAACGTGGGGGACTGGTCTCCGGAAGACTGACCCTGGCCCCTGGGCCATGACAGATCCCATCATGGACTTCTTTGACGACCCCAACCTGTTTGTGGGAGGGCTGGACGGGTTGGCTGAGGAGGGCTTCCCCCCTGGACCCTCGCTGGTGGATGAGCTCAACCTCAGCGCAGGCTTTGAGCCTCTACAGGTGGAGCCAATGGGGGCAGGGAAACACCCCGGGATGATACCCACCTCCACCCAACAGAGCATGGCTTATGGGCAGCAGATGGGGAGTTTTCCAGGCATGAAGGCCCAGAACTCCATGGGACAGCCCTTCGCTAGCTCTGAGGGTGTGGGTGGTGGAGGGATGATAGCAGCACAGCATACCCACTTCCATGGACGCTCAATTGGTCAGGCACCCCAATCCAACGCGTTGTTTTCCAACAGCAGCCCCATGTGGGGCAACCAGGACCAGAACGGGAACCTCTACCACTCAGTGCCCCAGCAACAACAACAACTACATCAACAACAGCAGCAGCAACTCCACAACCAACAGCATCACCTCCGACAGCAACAGCCACAGCAGCAGCACCACTCTTGTCAACAACAACTTCAGCAACAACAAGTGCAGCAGTTACAGCAGCAACACCAGCTTCTGAACCAGCGGCAGCAGCAGCACCTTCATCAACAGGTAGTGAACCCTCAGTCTCTGCCCCAGCAGCACCACAGCTTCCCCTTCCACCAGGCTAACCAACAGCCAGCTTCCCACAACCAGCAGCTTACCACCGGGGGGACCCAGTTCCACTCCAGGGCTGTGCCTAACTCAGGGGCTCTGGCCACAGCTAATGTGGAAACTCCCAATGCCTCGCTGGCTGGAACCCCACCACAGCAGGGTGGCTACCAGCTGGTGCAGGGGGCCTTTCCTGGGGTAGGGCCAGAAGACTCTAGCATGTCCTTCTCCATGCAGACCTGCTCCCCCATGGCTCACACCCTGTCCTCCTGCTCAGTGAGCTCCACCACCACCTACCCTCCCTCCCAGTACTCCTTCCCTGGCCAGGGACAGCCTGGCATCTCCAGCCTGAGCCAGCCTCTCTCTTTAGCCCCAGTGTCCATGATCACCACCACCACTCCCCTGCCCTCCTCAGTGCCTGAACTCTCTCTCGTGGGAGCTGGATGTGCGTTTTCGTCTGCTCCAGGGATGACTCGGCATCATCAGCCCAAACAGGTCCCAGTCAGCCAGGCTGAGGACGAATGTCCCTTCCGGGCTCTGCGCTGCTCCAGGCAGACCTTAGGGAACTACGACTCATCTGAGATGTTTGGCCAGGCCATGAGCTGCTACCCCAGTGCAGTCAGCCAGCTCATTCCAGACCAGCACCAGCCCCAGAACTGTGGATCTAACTTGGAAGTTACCAGACCTCCGGCCAGCACCACTACCACTAACGGCTACGTGTCTCTAGAGGTAAGCCTGGCAGGGCTGCAAGGGGAGGTGGAGGCCCAAGGAGGGGGCTTTGAGGGCCTGGAGGCTCCGGACCTGCTGGCTGATGAGCTGCTGCCTCAGCTGGAGGCTGCCCTCAGTCAGCACGATCACCATGACTCCAACTGTTCCTGGACCAATGGTGGGGATGGAGAGAGGAATGGAAAGGGAGAGGAAGAAGAAGAGATGAAGGAGGAAGAAAGGATCTCCATATCCATGGACTACAAGATACAGGTAAACCCATTGGGCCATTAACACTTGCTTTTAGTCTGAGGCTGGCTAGGCTGACATATGCTGACAGAAAGGATGATATGGATGAAATGCCTAGTTATCCAGATTCTGCAGAGTTCTCCTTCATTCATCTATTTAAAGACGCACTATGCAGAAATCGCTCCACCATTTCCTGGTTGCTACAATTCTAATTTCAGTTTGTGACAAAACAAGCAAACATAGTCACTGTACCATCTAAACCACTGTGAAATATATTTCCCATAACCCAAAATATTGTATTTTCAGCTGTTTGAAGCTGGTGTACAAAAACGTAAGTAAAAGACGCAGAAATGAAATGTAGAAATAGCCCACATAGAACAGATCTACGACTTCTTGCTTTCATTGAGAAGATCTATGTCACAGTTCTGTGTGAATTTGGTCAGGTCATTCAAAAAGTTACATTTTGCAGCTTTAATGTATTACTACAGGGGAAGAAATACACATTGCGAATGTATAGAACAGTTGTGGTTGTTGGTGCTAATATTTGGCCTTCCCCTTGACCACATGGGCAGGAGGTGAAATTATTTCTCATTTCATTCCCATTTAAATCTAGATCTGCATCTTATCCAGGTTGTTTTATCTATTCAGTTCCAACTATGTTGGAAATGAATGGTAAGAATTGACAGTGAGACATGTATTTGTGACAGCTACGTTAATGGATAAATCTCTTGCACAGACGGAGAGAATAGAGAGAATAGAGAGAGCCTTGCCATGCTTTCACTCCTCTCAGCAGCCAGACGCCAGCCAGCCACCTACCCATGTAATGTTTAACTAGCCCTGGAAGAGCATGAGCATATTTGGTGCACCTGCAATCAGGGGGAGGTGGAGGGAGGGAGTGAGGGAGGGGAAGGAGGCTCAGCCCTCCTTTAAATTATAATAATACAGCCTATTCTAGCTATCCTTCCAGTATTGTGTCCCAAATGACACCCTTTTCCCTATATTTGACCAAAGCCCTGGTCAAAAGTAGTGCACTAAATAGAGAATAGGGTGCCATTTTGGGACATAGGCAGACAACAGGTAATTACAGTAGCCTAGCTGTGTCCCAGGGCCTGATTAATAGTGACAGCAGTGTCTCCAGGACTTACAGTAACTAAGCGTACTCAAGGCTATAGATGTGGGTCAGGGCAGGCTAGAGGCTAGAGACACTGCCTGACTCTGTCTGTCTTGCTGCTGCGCACTGCACTCACTACATGGCTAGATAGAGTGTGGGGGTGGTTGCTGTTGTGGTTTTCTCTGTGTGTGTGTCTTTGAGTGAGAGAGAGGGAGAGGAGAGGGGAGAGAGGATAGACATGGACAGAGAGAGTAGTGAGGCAGAGGAGGGGGAGGGAGAGGGGATAGAGATGGATGGATGGAGGGAGTGAGTGAGTGAGAGAGAGAGGAGGGGGAGGGAGAGGGGATAGAGATGGACAGAGAGAGTAGTGAGGCAGAGGAGGGGGAGGGAGAGGGGATAGAGATGGACAGAGCGAGTGAGTGAGGGACAGCTTGGGAAGGAGAGAGCGAGAGAGAAGGAGGGAGGCTAATGACAGACACAGAGAGAGGTAGAGAGTGCATTAGTGTGCTGCTCTGGCTCTGACAGGCACAAGGCGGATCCTGGGGCAGAGCTGGCCAGTAGCATAGCAACATCCATCCACACACCTCTCTTAGCCTGGCTCCACAGTGACGCAGACAGCCAGGCAAAGAGGACCGTCAGCAGCAGTCTGTACTGTATGTCAGACCTGGGTTCAAATACTATTTGATATTATGTTAAATACTTAAACTTTTCTTGATTAATGGAACCAATAGAATAGTCCCAAAACTACTAACCCCACCCATCTGGAACTCCAGGCAGGCTAAAGACTTCAAATGGTGTTTGAACCCACATCTGATCACCAGCAGCACAAGTGTGTCAGTTCCCTTCCATGGCCCTGGTGCTGGCACATGCAGCTCAGCACTCATCAGAACTCTCTCTGAATGGCTCTGTAAACTGTAAACAAGTGCACGCACACACACACACACACAGCTACTCTGTGGTGAGTGGTGATTCACAAGTCGCTAGGTCTTTACCCCGTCTCTACAGCATAGCTCTGCTTCTCTCAACTCTACCACTTAGACTTACAGGTAGGCTGAATTTTTATTTTATTTGACCTTTATTTAACCAGGTAGGCCAGTTGAGAACAAGTTCTCATTTACAACTGCGACCTGGCCAATAAACAAACGTACAAACCCAATAGAAAAAAAATAGAAAAATCTATGAACAGTGTGCAAATTTAGTACGATTAGGGAAGTAAGGCAATAAATAGGCCATAGAGGCGAAATTATTACAATTTAGCATTAACACTGGAGTGATAGATGACGATGTGCAAGTAGAAATACTCAAGCACAGACTGGTGTTTTGACCCAGCAGCCAATTTGTCCATCCGCTAATTGAAATGGGACATGGAACACCAGCGAACAGGCCCAGCTTCCCTACAGTCTGTGTCAACATCCACCCTTGTGTTGATGCTTATGGGTAGACTGCTCTATTCATATCCACTTGTGTGTGAAGAGCCAACAGATAGTGTGTTTGCTGAACAGGCAAGGCATCAGGGGATAGAGTGGTGCCCACCCCCCTGTCCTAGTCTCACTGCCTGTCTCTGGTCGTGTCTCACTCCCTGGTCCCGTCTCTGGCCCTGTCTCACTCCCTGGTCCTGTGTCTGGCCCTGTCTCACTCCCTGGTCCCGTGTCTGGCCCTGTCTCACTCCCTGGTCCCGTGTCTGGCCCTGTCTCACTCCCTGGTCCCGTGTCTGGCCCTGTCTCACTCCCTGGTCCCATCTCTGGCCCTGTCTCACTCCCTGTGTCTGGCCCTGTCTCACTCCCTGGTCCTGTCTCTGGCCCTGTCTAACTCCCTGTGTCTGGCCCTGTCTCACTACTGGTCCTGTGTCTGGCCCTGTCTCACTCCCTGTCTCTGGCCCTGTCTCACTCCCTGATCCTGTGTCTGTCCCTGTCTCACTCCCTGTCTCTGGCCCTATCTCACTCCCTGGTCCTGTGTCTGGCCCTGTCTCACCCCATGGCCCTGTGTTTGTCCAGCGATTAATATGCAAACCATAATCCAAAGAAACAGTCCAAAAAGGAGAGGTGCCGGATGTTTCGTTCCGGGACATATTTGTCCGGATCCGGTACCTCTCATGGGATGAAAAATTGTTTTCACTTTTTGCAATGTAAAAATTTGAATAAAAGCGATCAAAGTTCATTCAAGTTGTCTCTTCGTTAGTTATCCTACCCCCCAGCCCGGGCCTGATTTGGGTTGGGCTTATGGTTTGTGCAAAATTGTAACCCATGTTTGAGACCAACGCGTGGCTGTGCCTGTGTGAGATGCGCGCCTGTGTCTCTCACAGAACTGGAGCGAGATTCACTTTCTATGATCTCTCTCCCTCTCTGCTCTGATAGACATGAATGAGCCTGCAACGCTGATCTCTCCAGTGTTGCACTTCATCATTTATTTCCTTATAGAATCATAGCCGTGCGAAGGGTTCTGGAGGAGCTGCAGCACCCCTGATACATTTAAATACATTTGCCAAAGTTATAGAGTTACTGCTGTCTGTTCAGAAAGAAATGAAATAATTCAGAATAGCCTAGTACACCATGAGAAAGCATATCATTTAGCCACAGAGGAACATCATCAGCGTCTTTAAAAAAAATGTGCCTAACTGATATGTAGCCCAATAACAAGGCATAGCCTACAGTTTGAACGTGCGGGAAATCGGTCAGTTAATAAACAGCATGCAGACAAAAAATGCCTTTTGCAATACTTCAAATAGAATCGCTGGAAAACACAGATTGGAAAGCAAATGGCTACTGCTGAAAAGAGAAGACTCCAAATAGACCTATTGTTTACAAAATAAAACGAGAGAGAGGCTTTTGGCACGAGTGCATCGGCCATCACCAGCCAGTGAGCTGCACATCATTGGGTGAATCAGTGAAACAGGAAAGCATTTTTAGGACTATAATTTCTTTCTCACATTGTAACCTACAATATGTGTCTCCACACACCTAGGCCTGGACTATTGATGGATTCAAGACAGGGTCATTTTTATTGATTTCAGTTTGTCAGTGTCAAAGTAGCCTGTCACTTCTGTCATTTGGGTGGTATTATGGTGCTTTCATGACAACTGGGAACTCTGGGGAAAAAACTAAGTCAAATCATGACTTTTTCAGGTCGGAAAGTCGGAGCTCTAGAAAGAGGCCCGAGTTCCCAACTTGGAATTCCGAGTTGGATGACCTTTCAAATCAAATTTTCCCATTCGGAGCTTGTTTTTTTCCCCGAGTTCCCAGTTGTCTTGAACACACTGAAGTCGGAAGTCAGAGATTTCCCATTCCCGAGTTCCCATGTTTTGAATGCGGCATTAAAAAGATTCTGCCAAAATCTCCAGTCACGTAAAATGATGTAGAATTGCATGAAATGCATTTATAAAAGTACATTTTATTCCCAGATCCTAGGCCACTAAAAATGTTATCCATGTGTGCAACTTCTTCTGTAAGTGCCTCTACTCTACTGATCTATACCATTACACAAATGTGGTGATATGCATGCAATGCTTTACTATAAGGGATTTTCTTCTTTCTGTAATGTGTTCTGGTACCTCAGAGGTCCCTAGATCACCACCCTCTCGCGCTCACATTTTGTTCCGGCACCTCCCAATTGACAAATGAAGCACTGTGTCTGTACCTAGCCTGCACTGCATGTGGCTAATTAGGATTTCCGTCTGTCTTTAATGATGGAGACCTGGATGGATTCTGTCTTGTTCTTGAGGCCCAGCCATGATCAATGCTGCTCTGGTCCTCTTGCCGAGATAGCAAGCAAATGTTTTGCATTGCACATTATCACTACTAATGAATAATATGTTTTTTCACCCCAGTACTATAAAGTAGGGCTGGGCGATATGGCCAAAATATCATTTCACAATATGTTTCACATTTTTGACGATATTTGAGGTTTTTGAATGTTGGAATGTAGTGGGCACTTTTGAAAACAGTGTTGTTTGACATAACAACAAATGAAAAAGCCAGGGAGGGGTTATTGTGACACATGGGAGGAACCAAAGTGTTGGTCAGTGTTTCCTAGTGGACCCTAATTAATGTTACATTAAATGTTTTCTCTTACTGTAGCTTTGATATAGCTAAAATGTTCATGCTTTACCAATTCTTCTCTGATTTTAGAATATACCGTTGCACAAACAACGTGCTGATGTAGGCCTACACCAGCACTGGTATCAGGCTGTATTAGCTAGCTTTCTACCTACGTTTGCTGGCTAACTAGCCAACTAACTAGCAATTAGTATTAGTAGCTAACATAATTTATTTTAGCCACAACTTGCTAAGAAAAGACAAACTAGCTGTTTGCAGACAGTAAGATATATGCAGACTGTCACTGCAAGTGGTTGTTGTGACTCGTGGTAGCGCAAAAACTGTTCTGCTTGAGTGACAAGATGTGGGGCTTGGTGTGTGTGGAAGGAGAGAGGGAGAGAGATGACTCAAGTAGCAAACGGATTAAACTGCCATTATTACACGCGGCTGAGTGGCGTAACACATTTAACAAACCAAACAATAATATATAGCTTTACAAGGTAAAGTAAAAACCCAAACCGGTCCGTGCATCAATACCGGTATATAATAAAATATGGTATACCACCCATCCCTAGTCTCCAGACAGTTGTAGGCCTAGACCTTGGGAGCTAGTGCTTGGCTGTGACATGGGCTGGTTCTGTTCACTGTTAGTCACACAGAGAGTGACTTCTAGACAGAGGGCCTTTGTTCCCAGTCATTGTGAAGACAGCAGTATGATAAAGGGTGTTGGAGCTGGATATGAAAGGGCCTGGTTGGATATGGTCATACCAAGGCAATTTGAATTAGTCTTTGCTTGGTCTGTTCGAAGATGTACTCAGTGTGCCTATGTACAGCACACTGCCATAGGGTTATCGATGGGACAGGCACAACCCTTTAGAGTAGTAATAACCTGATTCAGTATTTTTCTAAATAGAGACAATTTTATAGACCAGGGTTTCACAAACTCGGTCCTGGGCACTGCCTGGGTGCATGTTTTGGTTTTTGCTCTAGCACTACACCGCTGATTCAAATAACCAAGTCATCATCATGTTTTGGTTTTTGCCCTAGCACTACACCGCTGATTCAAATAACCAAGTCATCATCATGTTTTGGTTTTTGCCCTAGCACTACACCGCTGATTCAAATAACCAAGTCATCATCATGTTTTGGTTTTTGCCCTAGCACTACACCGCTGATTCAAATAACCAAGTCATCATCAAGCTTTGATTATTTGAATCAGCTGTGAGGTGTGAGGGGAAAAAGCAAAACATGATGATGAGCTGCTGTGCAGTACAGCAGGTGCCTCCTGTCTGACTCAGTGCATCAGTGGTTTAGGTTTATTCTGTGACTCTCCCTCTCCCCTCACCCCCTCCTCTGGCCTCTGGGGGCATTGAAACTAGAGTGGGAGTGGTGGTGGTGGTGGTGGTGGTGGGGGGGGGGGGGCGTGTGTGAGGCCGACTCAGCTGAGGGTGTCTATGGCTGTGGGCCCCCACTGAATTGCTGTCTTTGTTGATTCCTGACCTTCCTGGGTGAAGTTTATGTAACTCCCAGCCAGCCAGGCAGAGAGTGCCGCAGTCAGCCTTGAAACCTGACACCAAGTCACTGCTCTACTCTCCGAAGGGGGAGGGGTTCCTGCCATGGGAAACCTGCCCTCCATGAGGCTGAGATATGATTGGCTGTTTCTCTGGCTGCTGCTGGTTCTCTCTCTGGTCTGTAGGTCTATCAGTCTCTCTTGATCTCTCAATTCAATGTTCAATTTAAGGGGCTTTATTGGCATGGGAAACATATGTTTACATTGCTGAAGCAAGTGAAATAGATAATAATCAAAAGTGAAATGAACAATAACAAATTGACAGTAAACTCCAAAAGTTCCAAAAGAAAAAATACATTTTAAATGTTATATTATCTCAATATACAGTGTTGTAATAATGTGCCAATAGTTAAAGTACAAAAGGGAAAAGAAATAAACATAAATCTAGGTTGTATTTACAATAGTGTTTATTCTTCACTGGTTGCCCTTTTCTTGTGGCAACAGGTCACAAATCTTGCCGCTGTGATTGTAAACTGTGGTATTTCACCCAATAGATATGGGAGTTTACCAAAATGTATTTGTTTTCAAATTATTTTTAGGTCTGTGTAATGTGTCTCTAATATGGTCATACATTTGGCAGGAGGTTAGGAAGTGCAGCTCAGTTTCTACCTCATTTTGTGGGCAGTGTGCACATAGCCTCTCTCGCTTTCTCTCTCTAGCTCTTTCTGACTGCCTCTCTCTCTTTCTGACTGCCTATCTCTCTCTTTATGACTGTCTCTCTCATCCAGCCTCATCGGCCTGCTGGTAGTGGAGGCCTGCCAGGAGTGGGTGGGATCTAGTGGGGGGGTCAAAGGTGAACAGGAAGTCAACTCTATTTAAAGTGGGGAGGTCTTGGCTGTGGACGGAAGGGGCGGGCTGTGGGGGGACAGTAGGGGAGGAGGAAATGGGTGGCTAGTTTGTAGAGGGAGGGGTGAGAGAGTTGTACTTGGATTTAGCCTAGACTGTGAGGAACATGTGGGAGCCTTGCCAGCCCCAAACTGCACAGTAGGTCTGAATAAAAACCCATTCTCTTTTATTCTGCATTTTTTCTCTCTCTCCCCCGCTCACAGGGGATTAAATAGCTTTGACTATGTTGGCTGGCTAGGGGTTTGGAGAGGAGCGTGCGATAGCCAGCGGGTTCAGTGCTAACATGAGGTTTTGTGTGAGAGGAATGTGAGGGGTGACACAACCCAACATAACCTCTTCCTTGAGCTGCAGTCAGGTTAACCTTTCACTGGCTGACAGGAATGAACTCAGCTCAATCACCAGGCAGCCCGCTGAACGCTAGCCTGCCTAGCATAGTCTGTCTCTGGGGAGAGAAAGTGGAGAACAGATTTACACAGTCTGCTCTACAGGGACTCTAATGAGACTTTCAGTGGCTCTCATTCAGTTAGACTTAGTTTAGCACTAAATAGGGAACCCAGCACTAAATAGGGCAGGGGGAATAGGGGAAAGGCATTTGGACTGTGGATCATGCCATTATGCTTTTAGCCAGCAGAACCGGCCCGCTTGCTTACAGCTGTGCTAGGGTCGGACAGCATGACTGTGTAGATCAAGACACTGGGGAGTTAGCGTGAGATATGGCTCAGAAAACCTACCTCAATATAGGGATGAGAAATGCAGTGCACTCAAAATTGTCCCATTAACCCAACTGTTATACCGGGAAGTTTGAACGACTGCTAGTTTTTCTGGAAAGCTGCCCTTTTCGTCCCCATGCTAGGTAGCAGAAGCCACATTAGCCATTTTGAAATAGCGCTAGAATGTAAGTTGATCATCAAACGATTGTCAGCCAATCGGGCTCCGTGCAAACTACGTCATCGAGCTGTGGAAATGTCAAAATAAAAGTTGCGGAGGGCCTCCTGGGTGGCGCAGTGGTCTAGGGCACTGCATCTCAGTGCTAGCTGTGCCACCAGAGACTCTGGGTTCGTGCCCAGGCTCTGTCGCAGCCGGCCGCGACCGGGAGGTCCATGGAGCGACGTACAATTGGCCTAGCGTTCCGGGTTACGGAGGGTTTGGCCGGGTTGGGATATCCATGTCTCATCGCGCACCAGCAATTCCTGTGTCGGGCCAGGCGCAGTGCGCGCTAACCAGGTCACCAGGTGCACAGTGTTTCCTCTGACACATTGGTGCGTCTGGCTTCCGGGTTGGATGCGCGCTGTGTTAAGAAGCATTGCGGCTTGGTTGGGTTGCGTTTCGGGGGACGCATCGCTTTCGACCGTCGTCTCTCCCAAGCCCATACGGGAGTTGTAGCGATGAGAAAAGATAGTAACTACTAACAACTGGATACCACGAAATTGGGGTAAAATTTAAATAAATAAATAAATAAATAACAAACAAAAAATGTAAAGTTGCGGTTGGGGAATGGTTTATTATATTGCCACATTCAAAAACACTGGAAATTCTGACATTTCAGAATTCACTGCGTTCAAGACAACTGGGAACTCAGAAATGTTTTTTGAGTGGTCATCCAACTGGAATTCCAAGTCGGAAACTCGGGCATCTTTCTAGAGTTCCAAGTTGTTTTGAAAGGACCATAGGTCAAACTTTACCAAAACTATGGATAATTTTCTGAAGTACAATAATGAATTGGTAATCCATGTCATTGCTGTCAAGGGTGGATTAACAAAGGCAATAAACAGCCACACACTAGAAAGTTGTTGTGTTTGTCTTTCAATAATTTATTTCTTTGTTCCAACAATTTTGCCTTTGTTAATGCACTCTTGACAACATTGACATAGCCAATTATCAATAAATTATTACCAATTAATTATATTATGGTACAGCCATAGTTTTGGTAGAGTTTGACATATACAAAGCCATTCCCCACACAACTTTTATTTTGATATTATAACAGCGCGACGACGTAGGCTGACTATCCTTTGTGGTTCAACACACGTGGCTTCTGCTACGTAGCATGAGGAGGAAAGGGAAGCGTTCTGGAAAAGTAGCAGTTATTCAATCTTGTAACAGTTGGGATAATAGCACAACTAGGAATACAACTCGTTTCTCACCCCTGGATTGAAGTACATTTTCCAAGCCGGCTCCACTGTGTCCTGATCTACACGGTTGTGCTGTCCGACCCTAGTGCAGCTATAAGTAAGCAGGTCGGATCTTCTGGCTAATTGTGGTTTATGTGGCGGCTATACTTCACACAGTGTGCCTCTTTTGCCTTTATGTCTAAGGAACACTTGTTGGTTTGTGTTTGTGTTAGCTTAGCTATTCCATGGAGAGTTGCTTTATGTGTGTGTGTGATAGTTAGTTAGTTTGTGATTTTTCACACAGGAGTCTCAAAGCGATCAGACAGGTTTGTCAGGTAGCTGCTGGTTCCTAGCCGGTTATGTTCACTGGTTTCCATGGCGCTGGGCCCTGAGTCAAGGGTTTGTTTACACAGAGAAACACTTTATTTCACAACATTACACTGACTCTGTGGAAAGGGACAAAATGTAGGCTAACACTATCCTCTGTCTGCCTTGGATAAAGTTTAGTTTTATACCTCTAGTCTACAACACATGCAGTTGGCCTACTGTCACTAACCATGCACACTATGACTCATGTTTACAGAGACTGCTGCCACCATTAAGTTAATGTTTTAACATTTCAAAGTACAAAATGGAGTGTTGCTCTTTTCTCTCAGAATGTTGTAGGCATACGTCCTACTTGGATGACCAAGGTGAATATGTTGGAAGAATCCTGTGAATTCCTTCCTATTTAACTCAATCCTCTGCTGCTCAGTGCAATTACTAGGCTGCAGGTTTCAATGTTTTCACTGGCCTATTGGTCTGTGGCATTTGGCCTTCATATACATTAAATCAATCTCTGTGGAATGTTGAATCACATGGTTGTTTTCACTATACTGCCACAAAGCTGCTGTTATTTTGTATGCCTTCACCTCAAGACTGTCCTGTCTGCTGAGTTGTCAGTATGAAATGCTTAGTGTTGTGGCGTGGATCATTCATTTTATTTATAGACTTTCTTAACATTCCTGCTCAGAACAGAACTACACGTCTGTCTGTTGTCCTCAGTTGAATGTGTGTGGCCATAGTTGGGAGATTCCAAGCCAGCTTAGGCGGAATTTTTTTCCCAACGATCTGATTGTTCTGTCAATTCTCACATTAGAAACTTAATTGGGAGGAAGGATGCAGGACATGCTTTTAACATTTGTACCACAAACCCTTTTCTAGAAAATTGGCAATTTTAGGCCCTTTTTTAGACCTATACATGCCTCCTGTAAGACCTTGTGATCTGTACATGATACAGACAACATCTTGCTGTCATTATACTTTTTATAGTGTTATCTCAAATGTGGAGTATGTGTGTAACCTTTATTTAACTAGACAAGTCAGTTAAGAACAAATTCTTATTTACAAGGACGGCCTACCGGGGAACTGCCTCGTTCTGGGGCAGAAGGAGAGATTTGTACCTTATCAGCTTGGGGATTCGAACCTGCAACCTTTCGGTAACTGTCCCATCGCTCTAACCACTAGGTTACATGCCGCCCCTAGATTCTGAAAAAAAAAAAACACATTCATTTATTCAACATAAAATATAAATATCTCAAAAGTACCCTTTTTGATTTTGCTTGTTTTAAAAAAAATATTGTTTAGAACAATGTACTTGTCAAAAATGTCAAATTTCCAGAGAGAGCTCTCTGGTACTTTTGTAGATATGATCAATTTTATACGTAGAAATGTACATTATAGGTCATTAACCAATCACAGCCCTTTCAATCCATTTTCCCATTCACCGTGTTGGCGGTGCTCATAAAATATATCACAACTTCAGAATTAGCAGAGAACCCACTGGAAATGTCATGTATGTCAGGGTACTTTTGAGATATTCATATGCATGTTTTTTATATTGAATGAATTAATGTGAAAATGTGTATTTCAGAATCTAGACATTCTCCATTTGTTAGAGTCTCTATAAGGAGTATAATGAACCAATTTGTTGTCTGTATCATGTACGGTTCAAGGATCATAAGGTTTTACAGGAGGCATGTATAGGTCTAAAAAGGGGTCCTAAAATGTCCACTTTCATCATGATTTAAATGTAAAAAGCATGTCAAACATCCTTCCTCCCAATAAAGTTCATACAGTGGGGCAAAAAAGTATTTAGTCAGCCACCAATTGTGCAAGTTCTCCCACTTAAAAATATGAGAGAGGCCTGTAATTTTCATCATAGGTACACTTCAACTATGACAGACAAAATTAGAAAAAAAATCCAGAAAATCACATTGTAGGATTTTTTATGAATTTACAGTGCCTTGCGAAAGTATTCGGCCCCCTTGAACTTTGCGACCTTTTGCCATATTTCAGGCTTCAAACATAAAGATATAAAACTGTATTTTTTTGTGAAGAATCAACAACAAGTGGGACACAATCATGAAGTGGAACGACATTTATTGGATATTTCAAACTTTTTTAACAAATCAAAAACTGAAAAATTGGGCGTGCAAAATTATTCAGCCCCTTTACTTTCAGTGCAGCAAACTCTCTCCAGAAGTTCAGTGAGGATCTCTGAATGATCCAATGTTGACCTAAATGACTAATGAGGATAAATACAATCCACCTGTGTGTAATCAAGTCTCCGTATAAATGCACCTGCACTGTGATAGTCTCAGAGGTACGTTAAAAGCGCAGAGAGCATCATCAAGACCAAGGAACACACCAGGCAGGTCCGAGATACTGTTGTGAAGAAGTTTAAAGCCGGATTTGGATACAAAAAGATTTCCCAAGCTTTAAACATCCCAAGGAGCACTGTGCAAGCGATAATATTGAAATGGAAGGAGTATCAGACCACTGCAAATCTACCAAGACCTGGCCGTCCCTCTAAACTTTCAGCTCATACAAGGAGAAGACTGATCAGAGATGCAGCCAAGAGGGCCATGATCACTCTGGATGAACTGCAGAGATCTACAGCTGAGGTGGGAGACTCTGTCCATAGGACAACAATCAGTCGTATATTGCACAAATCTGGCCTTTATGGAAGAGTGGCTAGAAGAAAGCCATTTCTTAAAGATATCCATAAAAAGTGTTGGTTTGTTTGCCACAAGCCACTTGGGAGACACACCAAACATGTGGAAGAAGGTGCTCTGGTCAGATGAAACCAAAATTGAACTTTTTGGCTACAATGCAAAACGTTATGTTTGGCGTAAAAGCAACACAGCTGAACACACCATCCCCACTGTCAAACATGGTGGTGGCAGCATCATGGTTTGGGCCTGCTTTTCTTCAGCAGGGACAGGGAAGATGGTTAAAATTTATGGGAAGATGGATGGAGCCAAATACAGGACCATTCTGGAAGAAAACCTGATGGAGTCTGCAAAAGACCTGAGAGATTTTTCTTCCAACAAGAAAATGATCCAAAACATAAAGCAAAATCTACAATGGAATGGTTCAAAAATAAACATATCCAGGTGTTAGAATGGCCAAGTCAAAGTCCAGACCTGAATCCAATCGAGAATCTGTGGAAAGAACTGACAACTGCTGTTCACAAATGCTCTCCATCCAACCTCACTGAGCTCGAGCTGTTTTGCAAGGAGGAATGGGAAAAAAATTCAGTATCTCGATGTGCAAAACTGATAGCGACATACCCCAAGCGACTTACAGCTGTAATCGCAGCAAAAGGTGGCGCTACAAAGTATTAACTTAAGGGGGCTGAATAATTTTGCACGCCCAATTTTTCAGTTTTTGATTTGTTAAAAAAGTTTGAAATATCCAATAAATGTCATTCCACTTCATGATTGTGTCCCACTTGTTGTTGATTCTTCACAAAAAAATACAGTTTTATATCTTTATGTTTGAAGCCTGAAATGTGGCAAAAGATCGCAAAGTTCAAGGGTGCCGAATACTTTCGCAAGGCACTGTATTTGCAAATTATGGTGGAAAATAAGTATTTGGTCACCTACAAACAAGCAAGATTTCTGGATCTCACATACCTGTAACTTCTTCTTTAAGAGGCTCCTCTGTCCTCCACTCGTTACCTGTATTAATGGCACTTGTTTGAACTTATCAGTATAAAAGACACCTGTCCACAACCTCAAACAGTCACACTCCAAACTCCACTATGGCCAAGACCAAAGAGCTGTCAAAGGACACCAGAAACAAAATTGTAGACCTGCACCAGGCTGGGAAGACTGAATCTGCAATGGGTAAGCAGCTTGGTTTGAAGAAATCAACTGTGGGAGCAATTATTAGGAAATGGAAGACATACAAGACCACTGATAATCTCCCTCGATCTGAGGCTCCACGCAAGATCTCACCCCGTGGGGTCAAAATGATCACAAGAACGGTGAGCAAAAATCGCAGAACCACACGGGGGGACCTAGTGAATGACCTGCAGAGAGCTGGGACCAAAGTAACAAAGCCTACCATCAGTAACACACTACGCCGCCAGGGACTCAAATCCTGCAGTGCCAGACGTGTCCCCCTGCTTAAGCCAGTACATGTCCAGGCCCGTCTGAAGTTTGCTAGAGAGCATTTGGATGATCCAGAAGAAGATTGGGAGAATGTCATATGGTCAGATGAAACCAAAATATAACTTTTTGGTAAAAACTCAACTCGTCGTGTTTGGAGGACAAAGAATGCTGAGTTGCATCCAAAGAACACCATACCTACTGTGAAGCATGGGGGTGGAAACAGTTTTTCTGCAAAGGGACCAGGACGACTGATCTGTGTAAAGGAAAGAATGAATGGGGCCATGTATCGTGAGATTTTGAGTGAAAACCTCCTTCCATCAGCAAGGGCATTGAAGATGAAACGTGGCTGGGTCTTTCAGCATGTCAATGATCCCAAACACACCGCCCGGGCAACGAAGGAGTGGCTTCGTAAGAAGCATTTCAAGGTCCTGGAGTGGCCTAGCCAGTCTCCAGATCTCAACCCCATAAATCTTTGGAGGGAGTTGAAAATCCGTGTTGCCCAGCAACAGCCCCAAAACATCACTGCTCTAGAGGAGATCTGCATGGAGGAATGGGCCAAAATACCAGCAACAGTGTGTGAAAACCTTGTGAAGACTTACAGAAAACGTTTGACCTCTGTCATTGCCAACAAAGGGTATATAACAAAGTATTGAGAAACTTTTGTTATTGACCAAATACTTATTTTTCACCATAATTTGCAAATAAATTCATAAAAAATCCTACAATGTGATTTTCAGGATTTTTTTTTTCTCATTTTGTCTGTCATAGTTGAAGTGTACCTATGTTGAAAATTTCAGGCCTCTCTCATCTTTTTAAGTGGAAGAACTTGCACAGTTGGTGGCTGTCTAAATCCTTTTTTGCCCCATTTGTATGTGAGAATTGCCAGAACAATCTGAGATAGCAAAAATATTTTCTGCCGACGTTGGGGTGCAATTTCTCAGTTGCAGCACTGATGTCTGCTTTTTTTACTGCTAGCAACCTGCCTTCTCCTGATTTAACTTCATATTATGGAGAACTATAGCATGGCAATGAACCCACCAATTGCTAATTTGCATGCATAAATGATACTATTTTGTATATTACCTCCAGGCAATGCTGGTTAATTTCTCAGTTCTCAAGCAAGGAATAGGCCTATGTTTAGAAATGTATGAAAATCCCTTTTGTCTAAATTATGTGATAGAGGCAATTTGAAAATCCTTTCCCTCTCGTGTCCCTGCCTGTGTTTCTGGGATGGTTTTCATCCTCCCTGTCTCTTCCTCGCCCCCCACAGCCATTCCTTCGCACAGGCCCCTGTCTCCCTCTGCTCTGTCCTGCTCTGGAGGAGGAAGTTAAACCCAGCCTTTCTCTCTCTCTCACTGTTTGTGACGTGTGTGTTTGTGTCTGTGTGTGTTTGTGCTTTTGTGTGTAAATTTGCTTATGATCTGTGTGTGCGTGCACAACACATGTGTATGCATGCACAGCTGTCTCAGTATGCACTTGTGTGTGTGTGCCTGTGTGCGTGTGTGTATCTCCTAGCCAGCAGCTATACTCCTTCTTTCCAGAGCTTCAATAATGAAGGAACTATAAAGGTCTAACAGTGATGTGAGCCCCCTGCCGTTTCCCCCACCTACACCTCTCTACTCCGTCATAGCCAAACGCCAGTGGAGGCTGCTGAGGGGAGGACGGCTCATAATAATGGCTGGAATGGAGCCAATGGTTCCTATGGAACTACAAGTCCGTACTCCCCATTTATGGTGCCACCAACCACCTGTGCCTAACGTTGCAGACCCATAGGGACCTCCACCCTGGCTCTGCGCTCTGAAGCTCATAGTTCCAATTATACATTGAGTCTTGGGGGTGCCCAACATCGCCTGTGGGTGCCTATGACCATATATTTGACAATTGTGGGGGAACACCCATTGATAGATGTTTTCATTCTTATGTTCTCCTGAATCAGCTCAGTCCATCATAGAGGGCCATGCAGTCTGCTGGGAGCTATGCTGAAATGAACCTGTCGGTCAGGCTGACAGATGATGGGGCTGTGGTTACACTGTTACATCTAGTGATTGTGGAGGAGAAATCCTCTAGATGAATTGGCTCTCAGTTTCTCTCTCATTTTTCTCACACACACACACACACACACACACATACATATACACACACACACACACACACACACACACAGACCTGCCTATGCCAGCCTTAAAATGCCCTCTTAAATTTGCTTGACTGCACCGCTCTCTCTCTCTCTCTCTCTGAACAAGCAGTAAAGATGAGTTGGTCACAGTTGGTTTTGCCTCGGGACCCAAATTGAACCAGGTTGTCTCAGTTAGGAGCCAATATTCGCATCGTGAAAAAGAATATCCAAATTATAATATGGGAAACAATTTTGAATGCTCTATTGATAGTACCGTAATTTCCGGACTATAAGCCGCTACTTTATTCCCACGCTTTGAACCTTGCGGTTTATACAATGACGCGGCTAATTTATGGATTTTTCCCACTTTCACAAGATTCATGACCCCAAAAAACTGAGCACCGTCACATAATGTGACGTAAATCAAGCACGCTCAAACTTCCCATCATTCTGATTACGGTAGTCATTTTGGAGAAACGGAGAAATGCATATGATGCAGCTTTTAAGTTGAAGGCGATCGATCTAGCTGTTGGAAAAGGAAATAGAGCTGCTGCACGGGAGCTTGGCCTTAATGAGTCGATAAGACGTTGGAAACAGCAACATGAGGAACTGACGTGTTCAGTGGGAGGCTTGGATGACAAGTGGGGAGAAATCCTTCACTAAAACGGGCCGCATGCGAAGAGCAACTTATGGTCAAGTCTGCCAGTGGGTCCTGACAGCGTGGAGCATTGTCAAAAAATCCACTATCATCAACGGGTTTCGAAAGGCTGGACTGCTGCGTGTTGAAGAGGGCAGCATGAGCTCCGCGGGGAATTTGCCTCCGGATGAAAGTGACGAGAGCAACAATGAAAACGATCCAACATCGGATGAAGCAATTCTGAGGCTAGTCAAATCCGACACCGAAGGAGATGACTTCAGTGGTTTCAGAGCACAGGAGGAGGAAGATAGTGACCAATGACTTTCTTGGTAGGCTACTGTTTACTGCTATTTTTTAAATTTTTGTTACAAGCCGTGTTTCGTTTAAAAGCCAATTTATTTTTGTTACAAGCCGTGTTTCGTTTAAAAGCCTATTTATTTTTGTTACAAGCCGTGTTTCGTTTAAAAGCCTATTTATTTTTGTTACAAGCCGTGTTTCGTTTAAAAGCCTATTTATTTTTGTTACAAGCCGTGTTTCGTTTAAAAGCCTATTTATTTTTGTTACAAGCCGTGTTTCGTTTAAAAGCCTATTTATTTTTGTTACAAGCCGTGTTTCGTTTAAAAGCCTATTTATTTTTGTTACAAGCCGTGTTTCGTTTAAAAGCCTATTTATTTTTGTTACAAGCCGTGTTTCGTTTAAAAGCCTATTTATTTTTGTTACAAGCTGTGTTTAGTTTAAAAGCCTATTTATTTTTGTTACAAGCTGTGTTTCGTTTAAAGTTCATTTGTTTCAAAATACCGGTAGGCACCTGCGACTTATAGACATGTGCGGCTTATTTATGTACAAAATACGTTTTTTTTTTTTATTCAGTGGGTGTGGCTTATATTCAGGTGAGTTTAATAGTCCAGAAATTACGGTACATGTATCAATTATATGAAAAGGAAACAACATTCCCACCTCTTTCATTGTCAATAATTACATGGACAGAATGTTAATAAATATGTTGAAAACAGAATGTTGAAGAATGTTAATAAACTCACTGGTTTGAGACCCAAATACCGCTGCTAATAGCTCTATATTGAAAATGCTGTGATTGAAGACAATTTGTTCAGAGATTATTTTAAAATGTAAATTCATTATAATTTCTACACACTTTCTACCGGGTTTAAATTGGTTAAGTTCAGACTGGACAATCTTTTTCATTTATATTTCATTTTTTGCTCAGACATCCTGCGCGAGACCCATTCAAAACCTCCCACAACCCAAATTAGTTGAGAATCGCTGGTCTAAGCCCTAAGGGAATCACTGTTGTTAGAATCCCCTCCCCGGTAAGTAGGCTGCTCATACTGTGCTAATGAGAGATACAGCATCATCTTCAATGACCCCAGACTGCCCTCTTCCCTCTGTCACCCCTCTGCTATCCTATAGAATCCCTAACGACCAGGCCCAAACTACCTTACCTTACCCTGCCCAGTCCCAGTCCATCCATGAACTACTCCTATCAGAGATGCAAATGGCCATCGCATCCCTCTCTTAATGAAATGAAGGAGTCAGTTAACTGAATGACTAATGGCAAGCTAATAGGTGGCTGTTAGTAAAGCTTCTTCATTGGGAGCTATTTGAGGATGTGTAATGGGTGTGATGGTGCAGCCCTCTCTCTCTGCCATGGCAGGTACGGCTAATGATATCATAACCTATGTGAATTGCTAATCGCTGCATTTGCAAGGAATTACATGCCAAGCTGTGTGTGTGTGCCTGTGTGTGTGTGTGCAAGTGCCTGCGTGTGTGTGTGTCTTGGCCTGGGCCTTAGAGCTTTCTGGGTAATAACTATAAATATCTCCAACAGAACAGAGAGGGAGGCCCACACACACAGCCTAGCGTACTAGGAGTGTGTACTTGGTTGAAGCTATAGTTCTCCTGTGTATAGATCTACAGTGTTTAATACCATTATACCACCTAGTAGTGTAAGTGCATTTCTTAGGAAATGAGGCCTAGACTTATACAGTATAATATGTAACTTTGGACTGGGAACATAATGTTATTCATGTTTATACCATGGCATTGTTGAATACTTGTTTCTGATTGGCTTGAAGGGCATTCTAGAGTGTGAGTTATTTTAGTGATAATGCCGAGAAGCCGGTGTTTGGAGGAAAAATTGGCGCTGGTGTTGTCAGGCCCGAGACCAAGCCAATATATCCTCTAAACACCGGCTTCTTGGGCATTATCACTTTTATACAACCAGTTACCAACATATTCAAATAATGATTGACAAATTTTCATTAAAAACATTTTCATGAATTTATTCATACTATTTCATCCTTCCACAAGATATAGTCCCGACACAAATCTAGGGTTGCTACCCATGCCGGCTGGTCGTTTGTTCTATCGGTTCGGTTGCCAGAGACGCGACTCAGTCGTTCTGTCTTTTTGTTCTGTATCTACAGTATGGACGCGACCCAGTCGTTCGTTCTAAATGTTCCATTGCCATAATGGCTGGTAAAGTTCTTATCTCTTGCTTGCTAGTTAGCCAACTACGGCTAACTTACAGTCACGTCAAAAAGTGCAGCCAGAATAACAGCAAAGTAGCTGCATTTGCATTTGTTTACACAGTTTTCTAGTGACATTTATTTGAACACATCCATAACAATGAGCTAATGAGGCGGGATTTTTCCTGGCATAGAAAATGTGCTCACTCGTCAGGACACTGTTGTTCAGAGGAGCAAGCCAACAACACAGCTAACACAATCACCTCAAATTGAATCTGGAAAGACTGCAAACTAGCTTCACTTTTTACATTTTTTCAATTTACTTTTCTTTGTATATATCCATAAAATTATGCCAGCTTCCTCATGATTTCGACTGGCTGAAAAACGCTGCCTGTCTGTCTGTCTCGTCCCGACTCCCGACACGTTCATTACTATGGGACAGCTGGAGATTGAATTTGAATATTGAAGCAATGTTGCAAATGTCGGAGAGACAGACAGCAAGGTTTATACAAATCTCCACTGTTGAAAACTAAATGTTAGTCTAAAATAAATGTGAGAATGTCTAGATGCTTTTCATAGTGGAGATTAAGTTTATAAATTGCTTGGCTGGGTTGACGAGACAGTGAATTGCGCAGTCAGATGGAACAGAGTAATTAGGCATTTTAACTTCATAGATTTAACCGGTGGTAACTTGTGGAATAGACACCAAATGGAATGCGGTTTTAACCAATCAGCATTCAGGATTAGACCCACCCGTTGTATAATTCCTTATATTAGCGCGGTAGAACTCAATGGCTATAGTTCATTCTTACATGTTCTATGTTTGAGCTGCTTTTTAAATCAAAACTTGAATTGAAAACTTTACTGGCATTGTTGAATCAGATTTTCATAATGGCAAGCTAGGACTGATGGTTTGGTTAGCTAAACTAACAAGTTTCTTTGAGCGGCAAATGTGTTAAATTATAGCCGTGGTATAAAAGAGATAATCGAAGAGGGGCTATGCGTTCTCAGGAAAATAATGCAACTCTTTTGAAGGTCAGTTTCACTTCGCTAGCGCATTTTGGAACACACCTTCCACGTCATCCATTATTTTCCATAGAACGCATAGCCCCTCGATTATCCCTCACATAAGGAATAAGAACACTAGATTTTTTTAATTCAATACAACTTTATTGATAGTGTTTCTATACAGAATGGATAATTCCCTGTAGTTTCCCCCTTCCTAATCTGTAGGCCTAGCCTACCACACATGGGCTGCAGAACATTAGCCTAATTAGGCTATGGTATTAGACTTAACTCTGTAATATGTCCGTCCTTCTGCCACCCACATTTCTCCACCTCCGCTCCTCCATCCAGATACAGGCAAGCAGTACCCTTTTCACACTGAGCCAAACTAATCTGAGCTGTACTGGGCTGGCCATTTGCCTGGTTACACATCCAACATACCACTATTTTCTTATTCTATCAGAGCCAGACAGTATGGTTTGGGTCAACCCTATGTGAATACAGCCCAGTTAAATGCCACATATTGTACTACTGCAGCTCTGCCTAAGGCCCTGCTGCCATGTGACCTGCTAGAGCTGTGTGCCAGCCAGGCTGTGACAGCACAGGTCAAAGTGGACCAGGTCTGAGAGTGAGGAAGGAGGACCTGTAAGCCCTGTTAGCCCACTGAGTGTCACTTCTGTTATTAGCCTCTCCCCGGGACAAGAGGTTGGCGCCAGCACACCTTACCTTCCCTCTCCTACCCTGTGAAGGATCATTAAGGCCTGATGCTCTTTTTAATTGGTTCAGGAAGCATCACCGTGCAGTGTGCCCCCTTTCATTTATCAACTACACCTCTCTACCTCCCCCTCTCTATCTCTTTCTCTCATACACACACTCCATCTCTCTCCTCTCTCTCCTCTCTGTCTCTTTCCTCACTCTCCATGCATGACTTTAAATTGGTCCACAGCCATAGGCCTAATTAACAGGCCTAATCTCTTCCCCACCTCCTGACAGACTAATCTATATTCCATTAACCCGGCAGTAGGTTTGGTCTCTGGTTAGGCTATGGTTGGGAACTGGGAAGGTGAGTAGTGTTGTATACTGCTGGTATTATCCCTCTCACAACACAAGGCCAATAACAGTTTTTAGGGACGTTACGCACAAAGATACGACACACTTTGCTGTGAGGAGTGATTTTAAGGAAGAGTCGACGTCAAAGGTTGACTTCTAGGTAGACTTCAGATATTTTTAAAAGGAAAACGTTTAGGCAAAGGCTGAAGTGAGAGAGAAGCAGTGGATCATCTCTATTATTCCTGTACTATGCACTTTATTAGTCATCAAAAGAAAAGTAGGCTGTCATTGATTAAAGTTCTAGGGACCAGTACCACACACTGTCTCCTATATTTGCTCTGAAGGAACACTGTTCACTTGCTCAGCTCTCTCTGTTACAACAGATGCACTCTCCTACTAGCTTATACATCCAGCATTACAGCACTACCTAGTGGGTGAAAATATAGGCTAACTGTTGATATGGTTAGTTTTGTGGGCTCTATGATTGGCTATGTGTGTGCACAGTTATAGTGCGGGTTCCATCCTGTCCTAGGATGATAAATGTCAATTTCTCTAACAGCGTTTTAGTGGAGTCCTACTCAAAGGCCCTCAGGGGGAGGCAGAAGTAAGAGTGGCAGGCACACTAATACAGGCTCTGAGTCTGTGATGATGTTATAATGGACTGTTTAGACTCACACCTGTGCCTCTGACTCCCTCAGTATCTCTTTCTCTCTCTCACTCACTCACTCACTCACTCACTCACTCACTCACTCACACACACTTTAGAGGGAAGCCCCCCCAGCACACTAATTTCTCTGCCGGGAGGCCTATTTGCATGTTAACCGTTGGGTTGCCAAAGCGCCACAGCTCCACCAAGCCATGTGACCATTTAAGCATGTGTGCCTGGCTGCCTCCTATTTCTTCCTTGTTTTCACCAACACATCCTCAGCCTAGAGAGACAATACACCCTGTGCAGAGCCAGTCGCTGGCAGCTAAAAGCCTTCCTGTGTATGAATCTACGTATACATGGGTGTTATCTCTCTCTCTCTCTCTCTCTCTCTCTCTCTCTCTCTCTCTCTCTCATTGAACAGCCTGTTATGTAGTCTTTTGCATTATGATGTCGTCCCAGACTTAAAGGATACTGTCTGTCCGTCCCAGTGAACCCCTCAGTGTACTATACATCAGCGCACTGTACTCCATATCAGGTGATCAGGTGTTCAAATGTTCATGCTCAACATGCAGTACATAACATCGCTGCATACTGTTTAGGCCAAGTCTCTGAAAGAACTGTTGTTAAAATAGCTCCCTGAATTACACTATACATACAGTATTTTTTTTACCTGTGTTCTTGACAGTGTTCTACAGCTGTGCATTGATCGTTTTCAGGGGCTCTGTGAGAGTGAGGCTCTGTCTCTGTGAGAGTGAGGCTCTGTCTCTGTGAGAGTGAGGCTCTGTCTCTGTGAGAGTGAGGCTCTGTTTCTGTGAGAGTGAGGCTCTGTCTCTGTGAGAGTGAGGCTCTGTCTCTGTGAGGGTGAGGCTCTGTCTCTGTGAGAGTGAGGCTCTGTCTCTGTGAGAGTGAGGCTCTGTCTCTGTGAGAGTGAGTCTCTGTCTCTGTGAGAGTGAGGCTCTGTCTCTGTGAGAGTGAGGCTCTGTCTCTGTGAGAGTGAGGTTCTGTCTCTGTGAGAGTGAAGTTCTGTCTCTGTGAGAGTGAGGCTCTGTCTCTGTGAGAGTGAGGCTCTGTCTCTGTGAGAGTGAGGCTCTGTCTCTGTGAGAGTGAGGCTCTGTCTCTGTGAGAGTGGGGCTCTGTTTCTGTGAGAGTGAGGCTCTGTCTCTGTGAGAGTGAGGCTCTGTCTCTGTGAGAGTGAGGCTCTGTCTCTGTGAGAATGAGGCTCTGTCTCTGTGAGAATGAGGCTCTGTCTCTGTGAGAGTGAGGTTCTGTCTCTGTGAGAGTGAGGCTCTGTCTCTGTGAGAGTGAGGCTCTGTCTCTGTGAGAGTGGGGCTCTGTTTCTGTGAGAGTGAGGCTCTGTCTCTGTGAGAGTGAGGCTCTGTCTCTGTGAGAGTGAGGCTCTGTCTCTGTGAGAATGAGGCTCTGTCTCTGTGAGAGTGAGGCTCTGTCTCTGTGAGTGAGGCTCTGTCTCTGTGAGAGTGAGGTTCTGTCTCTGTGAGAGTGAGGCTCTGTTTCTGTGAGAGTGAGGCCCACTGCCACTATGCTAAAGTTTATTCCTGTTGTATGGGATGCTCCCCTCTGGCATGTGACATGTTCTTGCTCCACTGCAGGGACGGTAATTGACATGTTGTGTCATTTAATTCCCTTCGTTCCGTCTCTCCTAGAACAGCAGTCCAAACTCCCGAGGCATACACGGACACATGAATGCGCACACACACACGCGCGCGCACGCACACACACGCGCGGCACAGCACAGGCTTATTTATCTAGAGATGGGCATGGGGACAAACACATGAGTTAACACAACCGACTGTGTACATTGTGACCTCCCACACATACTCTACGTTGGACTTTAACCAGTCTTATGTTATTCCTACAGTTGTACAGTTCAATGTTTTGTCGTGTTTGTAGTTCCAATGTTCTTCCACAGAGTTAGGTGTCTGGCAGGTTTTTTTAAGAGAGTTGTGCTCAGACATCGGCTGGAGATAGCAGAGCCAAATGATATTGCAGCTAAGCTGTTGTATATTTAACCAGTCAGGAAGGAGGGCTTTCCTTTTATCTTTCACCTTTGTTTGCCACGACTGATGAGAGGTTAAATACATCAGTCAGTCTCTCTTTATTTCCTACCTCTCTCTCCCCTTCTCTTTCTCTGTAATTTCCCCAACGCCTAACGGAAAGCTAGGAATATTGACATAGATTCTGACTTACTTAAGGCCTACTAATCATACTAGTCTACTTATTAAACCGATAAAGCAACACAGATCAGCTAAGTGAACTAGGCCTTTGTCCTTAAGAGCTCAGTGCCCCTTTCAGCTATTATTTCAGCTATTATCCATGTGAGATAATTCTGCTCTAATATCATTAAACAGTGTTACATTTCAGCCAGGGAGAGAGCTGAGGCTCTGCTGCAAATGTCACATAGCCACATAGCCATGTAGCCTTTAGCCTGTAGCTTACTAGTCTGTAGCTTCAGACCTGTTACTGTTATTTCTAACTAGCAGGGAGCTAACTATCCATCTCCAGGTACTTGGCCTCCCCCTAGCCACATAGCCATGTAGCCTTTAGCCTGTAGCTTACTAGTCTGTAGCTTCAGACCTGTTACTGTTATTTCTAACTAGCAGGGAGCTAACTATCCATCTCCAGGTACTTGGCCTCCCCCTAGCCACATAGCCATGTAGCCTTTAGCCTGTAGCTTACTAGTCTGTAGCTTCAGACCTGTTACTGTTATTTCTAACTAGCAGGGAGCTAACTATCCATCTCCAGGTACTTGGCCTCCCCCTAGCCACATAGCCATGTAGCCTTTAGCCTGTGGCTTACTAGTCTGTAGCTTCAGACCTGTTACTGTTATTTCTAACTAGCAGGGAGCTAACTATCCATCTCCAGGTACTTGGCCTCCCCCTAGCCACATAGCCATGTAGCCTTTAGCCTGTAGCTTACTAGTCTGTAGCTTCAGACCTGTTACTGTTATTTCTAACTAGCAGGGAGCTAACTATCCATCTCCAGGTACTTGGCCTCCCCCTAGCCACATAGCCATGTAGCCTTTAGCCTGTAGCTTACTAGTCTGTAGCTTCAGACCTGTTACTGTTATTTCTAACTAGCAGGGAGCTAACTATCCATCTCCAGGTACTTGGCCTCCCCCTAGCCACATAGCCATTGAGGCTAGCCATAGCCTGTAGCTTACCAACCTGTTCCGGGTTACTTCTGACTAGCAGGGAGCTAACAGTCAACCCCCAGGCTATGTAGCCCTTTGTGTAACCTGAGAAGGGGCTTATATGTTGTGCACAAGGTTTCAAACGAGAGTTCACTGTGAAAACACAGTCATGTGCTTTAGAGCAAGGTGAATGGCTCTTTAAGTTTGTGTGTGTGTGAGCGCGTGCATGCGTGCGTGTCTGTCTGGTGATGTGTGTGTCTCCACTCTGGGACCTAACCCTGTGCCAGGCAGGCTCCAGGCCAGCCAGGCATGTCCGTGTGTTCCCCTCCCAGCACCATGTGCCTGCTGGAGCACATGGCCCTTGCATCATGTTCCAGGGAGCCCCCTCCCTCTCTTCCATTGCCCCTCCAGTGACTGTCAGTCATGGAAGGGAGAGAAGGCTCGTCACGGCCTATCCTTTCACATCTCGCATACATTTGTGTGTGTGGGGGGCTATCCTGTCACCTCTTTCGAGAGCGATTCTCTTCCTGTGTGGCTGGGTGGCCAGCATCTATCTGCGTCTCTCTTTCCCCACCAGAGTGTGTCTGAGATCACTGCTTTACTGACCGTCTCTGGGAGTGTTAGTGTGCTGTACTAGGGACAGTGCTCTGGCTTTTTAGCCTCATGTTTTCAGGGTTTTGCACACGTTGGTTGTTTGCTGTTTGGACTTTTAATATTGTATTGTTTAGTTTTATCTCATAGTGGATTTTCATGTTATGATTCTGTACAACATAAAATGATGTCATTCAGTTTCTTGTGTATACTGTTTTTTATGTATAGAGCAATTTGCAACACATGCGAGCCTGCATTCCATTTATGTTAATCCATTTATGTTAATCTCTGTGCTTGTGTAGAAATTCAGTGCTTTTGGGGTTAAGTTGTGAAAGTTAATGTAATAACTGCTAGCACCATCTGCTGGCCTACTTCCTCACAAAGAGAGAGAGAGTGAGAGAGAGAGAGAGAGAGAACGAGTCTGGATTTTAACGACATCTCTAATATTCATGCTGATGCATTTTGCTGCTTTGTGCTGCTTTCATTTTCCACCGCTCTGCTGCTGGAGACTCCAGCTCCTCGCCATACACACCCCAACACGGGAGAGGGAGGGCAGAGAGGGAAGAGGAGAGGAAAACTAGTGGAAAAAGGAAAACAACCAAGCCCGCTAGCTAGCTCAAAACCCTTTTTGTGTACAAAGGAGTAGCCTACCTTACCCTGGGATGTAAGAGAAAGAGGCACGAACGAAGGGAAAGAAAAAGGAACGAGTAGAGCGAGCGGACGGAGAGAGCACGGGATTGCTGGCGGAGGGGAATCAATGAGAAGGGAGGGAAGAGAGGAGGGTAGAGCGAGAGACACTCACACCACAAACCGCACGCAGTAGCAGCAGAATGAGACGAGCTTCCTGGACTGCCACTGCCTCGCACCTCTTCTGGCGCAACCAGCCCTGCTCCCAGTTCTCCCAGTGATCTAACAGCCCAGCCCCATGCACTCCTACTGAGCCTGAGTCCTGCCCGCTAGGGGAGGAGAGGAGTGGAGAGGAGGTGAAGGAGAGGAGGCTCCACCGCCCGCCTGTACGCTGCCTGTGGAGGGGGGAGGGGGTGGACACGCAGCTCAAGCAAGACAGACCATCGAACGAAAGAGAGAGTGAGCGAGCGAGAAAGAGAGAGAAAAAACCCGGCAAAAGGGCAAGGCTTTTGTTAGGTGGTTGGAGAGAGAGGGGGAGGAAGAACAAAAAAATAGAAAAAAACATGTCTACAGTGAAGAGGCCAAGAGGAAGGGTAAGTGAGCTGCACAGAGAGAGAGGAGGGGCCGGACGACAGGAACTGAACAACCTCCTCTGCTACTGGCTCATGCTGCCTGCCAGATGCAGCTCCACTGTCGCCATCTTGAACTCCTTGTTGCTGCTCTTTCCCATACTAATTTGCTTAGCTGTGCTAGCTACGCTCTCCCTTCACTATCCCCCTCCTTTCACTTTATCCCTCGTTTTCTCATCTCCATAGATTCCTCCCCATCTCTGGTTCGATGCAAAAGGCGATGTGTTTGTGTGTGTGTGTGTGTGTGTGTGTCACATAAGATGAGTACATCAGTCACACAGCGTTCTGCATGAGGAACTGAGGGAAGTAAGGGGTTAGTGAGTGAGTGAGCGGACTAACTGTCCCAAATGTCCTGGCTAGCTCTATCTCTCTGTAGTCTTTCCTTACTGTAACAGTGCAGAGTGTTTTCATGGGAGCTTGTGGTGGCAGAGAGAGAGATTGAAGTCACTGCAGTGCTGGCAGCCTGTAATTTCAGTTATTTATAGTCGTATTACACAGCTGCAGAGCACTTGGTTTTGGTGCATTTTTCTTCTCTCTCCCTTTCTCACTCACTTTTTATACAAACTCTCATTCCTGCTCTCATTCCCGCCCTCTGCCTTTGCTCCTTCCCTCTTTTCCCTGTTCTTTACCATGACTTTCTCTTTCCTCACCCTCTTTTTTTTTACCTTGAACTTGAATAATGAGAATATTTCAGTTCTGGGCAATGATTTCCAATAATAGCCTGGGCATCACAGCACACGTTAAACATATAATTCTGTAGCTACAGCTCTTGTTTATCTTCCAAATGAACTGTCATTTATATCTCCCCTCCCCCTGCTTTGTTTGTGGCAGTTCAAGATAATTCTCTTTATTTAGCAGTCAGGAAAGCAACTGGCTGTGCCGTGCTGTGGCTCGGCCTCGGGTCATGTAGCCATCCACTCTGACTGCAACACGTTGAGATTAGCTCCTCCATTTATAGGCTCTGGGCCCACCCGAAGGGAATAAACCTCAGCCCATGTGCCGGTCCTGCCTGTCTCTTGTTTCTTTCTTCCTGTCTTAATGAAAGTTTGTGCTGCTGCAATCTATGTGACTAGGGGGGGAAATGTGTGGCTAGCAGAAAGTTCAGAGAGCAACACTTTCAGTATGTCTGTGAGGTAGTGGGGTAGAGACACAGCAGCAGAATGGGATATTCTGGTGACTGGTTGTTTGTCTTTAAAAGGCTATCAATCCTATGTCAAGGCTATATCATTATCAATCCTATGTCAAGGCTATATCATTATCAAGCCTATGTCAAGGCTATATCATTATCAAGCCTATGTCAAGACTATATCATTATCAAGCCTATGTCAAGACTATATCATTATCAAGCCTATGTCAAGGCTATACCATTATCAAGCCTATGTTAAGGCTATATCATTATCAAGCCTATGTCAAGACTATATCATTATCAAGCCTATGTCAAGGCTATATCATTATCAAGCCCTATGTCAAGGATATATCAGTATCAAGCCTATGGCAAGGCTATATCATTATCAAGCCTATGTCAAGGCTATATCATTATCAAGCCTATGTCAAGGCTATATCATTATCATGCCTATGTCAAGGCTATATCATTATCAAGCATATGTCAAGGCTATATCATTATCAAGGCTTAGAGGGTCTAATAAGAGAGGTACAGACAACTAGCTAACAGTGTTGTTGTGACTTCTGCTGTGTGTGTTTTCTAGACCAGCTGGCTGTTGTTTTCAGTGTTCTGTTTTCTAGATCGATCAGTGTAACTTCCCTTTCAACAATCACATTGATATCATACGGCCTTTAGAGTGCAATGAAAATGTGTACTTTTCCTCATCTGCCATTTCTTGGAAATTATGAGTTAAACTTCCTGAGAAGGCTGATTTCTGAGTATGTCTCTCCTCTGTCAGCTACTGCTAAAGGCTACGACTACAAACTACACATAGCTCATAGCATGTTGCTTCATCATTTCTAGTCTTTCTCTGTCAATGTCTCTCTCTCTCCCCACGTCACTAAGCAGCAGTGTAAGTATACAGCTTGATTGTTATGCACATGGGGTTTTTCAGAGCTTCACTGATTCACTTTTGTAATCCCATTCCTTTGTGTTTACAACATTTCCTTATTGAGCCTGACTGGGTGACTTGACTCTCATTCCAGGCAGCAAAGCTGATATGGTACATTTCACACTTCTGTTCCTGAGGGGGAAGATGATGTGTGAGAGAGGCTGTGGAGGGTTAACTCAGGGGGAAGATGATGTGTGAGAGAGGCCGTGGAGGGTTAACTGAGGGGGAAGATGATGTGTGAGAGAGGCTGTGGAGGGTTAACTGAAGGGGAAGATGATGTGTGAGAGAGGCGGTGGAGGGTTAACTGAAGGGGAAGATGATGTGTGAGAGAGGCTGTGGAGGGTTAACTGAAGGGGAAGATGATGTGTGAGAGAGGCTGTGGGGGGTTAACTGAAGGGGAATGTGAGAACTAGGAGCTAAATGATCTAACTATTCAGTCTGAGATTCAGGAATGTAGGTTTGGTTTGGCAACATGAGAACATGAGCATAGTGGGGGGGATTAGTGTGTGTGTGTGTGTGTTAACGACCACAAGATCATCCACTTCGCAGGAAATTACATTAAGATCAGGGCGACAGTCCTTTGTAATACACAGCTCTTTCCAGTCTTGCTATTAATGCAGATGTATGTATGTTATAATGACATCATCCTGTTGGTATATATGTTCCCTCAGTCTGATTAATATCCCCCCTCCTCTCTCTCCTCTTCTCTCCAGCCTCCCAAGAACAAGAATGCTAATGGTCCCAACAGCCACACAGCAGCGCGGGTCCTCAGCCCCCCGATGAAGAGCAGCTCATCCTCCTCGTCTTCGTCCTCCTACAGCTCGTCGTTGGAGAAGCGGGCCCAGCGGAGGCTGGTGAAGGAGCAGAGGGAGCAGCAGCAGCAGCAACTGATGGAGGAGGCTGGGGAGGACAAGCAGCAGAAGGCTAACAGGATCATCCATGAGGCCATTGCTAAGGCCCGGGAGAGAGGAGAGAAGAACATCCCCAGGGTTATGAGTCCAGAGAGCTTCCCCTCTGGGAGCTCCTCGGCCCACAGGAGAGAGAGGGAGAGGGACAGAGACAGAGACAGGGAGAGGGACCGTGGCAACAAGACCAGGACCAAGGCCTCCAAGAAAGCCCGCATTGTGCCCTCGTCCAAGCCCAAACAAAAGGCCAAGATCGGGTAGGTGTCTCACTGACCTTGTTCTCATATGCCTCACTATGCCTTTATAACACCACTACCTGTATGGCATGACATAGGACCACGGTGTTGTATTTGTTTTGAAAAGTAGTTTCAGTGGCCTTCCACATTAAATCTACCATTTTGTTTTTGCTCTGCATCCTGTCTAAAGTAAGTTGTGTCACACTGTCAATTCTCCTTTACGGCTTGGCTTCCTTAGTGCCCATTCATTTCTGGAGCACAATAGAATAGCTAGTTGACTATCTGCTAGCAGCTGCCAGCTTGACAGATATAGCTGCTCGTAAAATAGTAGCTGCCAAGATGGCAGCTCAAAGTTCATTTTAAAATTCATGACACATACAGACAGGAAGGAGCAACAACTGCTCCTGTTAGCATTTCGGCTAGCTTGTTGAAAATAGGACAGCTAGGTTATGACAGATACTTGTGGGTATAGGGATTTAGTATATACTGTATGCAGTTCCCTTCCCCCTGTACAATGAAACTGTGTTGTTATACTGTAAGCCACACCCAGTGTGAGGTCATGTAATATCTGAGGCGGAGAAAGACAGGCAGCCAGGCTTGGAGACAGGAAGACGTGCAGGCAGGCTGGGAGTCAGGAAGACTGGCAAGCTGAGAGGCAGAAAGACGTACAGGCAAGCTGAGAGGCAGGAAGACATGCAGGCAAGCTGGGAGGCAGGGAGACATGCAGGCAAGCTGGGAGGCAGGGAGACGTGCAGGCAAGCTGGGAGGCAGGGAGACGTGCAGGCAAGCTGGGAGGCAGGGAGACGTGCAGCCAGGCTTGGAGACAGGAAGACGTGCAGGCAGGGTGGGAGTCAGGAAGACTGGCAAGCTGACTGGCTGGGAGGCAGAAAGACATGCAGGCAAGCTGGGAGGCAGGAAGACATGCAGGCAAGCTGGGAGGCAGAAAGACATACAGGCAAGCTGGGAGGCAGGAAGACATGCAGGCAAGCTGGGAGGCTGGGAGGCAGGAAGACATGCAGGCAAGCTGGGAGGCAGGGAGACATGCAGGCAAGCTGGGAGGCAGGGAGACATGCAGGCAAGCTGGGAGGCAGGAAGACATGCAGGCAAGCTGGGAGGCAGGAAGACATACAGGCAAGCTGGGAGGCAGGAAGGCAAGCTGGGAGGCAGGAAGACATGCAGGCAAGCTGGGAGGCAGGGAGACATGCAGGCAAGCTGGGAGGCAGGGAGACATGCAGGCAAGTTGGGAGGCAGGGAGACATGCAGGCAAGCTGGGAGGCAGGGAGACATGCAGGCAAGCTGGGAGGCAGGGAGACATGCAGGCAAGCTGGGAGGCAGGGAGACATGCAGGCAAGCTGGGAGGCAGGGAGGAGGAATGTGTATATTGTCACTCAGGTCATCACCAGGGCGGTTATGGAAGCTGTGAAATGAACCAACCAGGGATAGAGAGAGACACTAGTTTCATATTCTCATTAAGCGAGCAGGGCTGAGAACAACATAATGGCCGACTATATTGTCTCCCTGCCTGCTTCCTTGCTTCATGATTAATGATTATATGAGCTCGGTTGCTGCATGTGGAAATGGCAGTAACAGATAATGGATTTTGCTCTGTTTGTGAGAGATAGCGTGTTGCAGATGTTAATGAGGGAGAATAGACATCTGTCAGGAGGGTTGGGCTGAACCGGGTCTGTATGATTCATACTCAGGAAACCCAATGGGCCTGATGTTGAACACTAGAGATGGAGGTTTGAAATAATTTCACTATTAGAATAGTATCATGAATGTTTGTCAGATATTCATTATTATTATTATATATATATATTTTTTAAAGTTTTTAACCTGAGTACTGCTGCGCGAGGGAGAGAGGCTGGTGCTCTATAGCTGCAGCTGCAGAGGGGGCGGTGTTTGTGAAATGGGAGTGAGCAGACGGACTGAAAGAAAGAGACGTCAAGGCGCCAACTAAGTTACAGCCAAGACTAGCTAACTTGTAGCAGCCACAATGATATTTATCATCCCATATAACAGTGCCGGTCTTGACTGGAGTAGCCTAGAGAAGCTAGCTAGCTGGGCTAATTGAGGCCACATGCTGTGCTTTCTCTCCAACCCCATTCAGATCAAACAACAGCCTACATATCTGTTGGTTGCTCCTTGTAGCCTACTACTTCCCATTTGCTAAATTTTAATTCTGTCATTTGTATTCCATCTTGCATTGCATTAGTGAACTCACTCCACTTGCTACACATTGAGCCTATATGCCGCTTTGATTGGCCAACATAAACAACAAATCAAATCAAAATGAAATCACATTTTAAACAACAGGTGTAGACTAACAGTGAAATGCTTACTTACGGGCTCTTCCTAACAATGCAGGATAAAAAAATAAATATAATATTTAATAAATACACAATGACCAATTATAGCTTGGCTATATACATGGGGTACCAGTACCGAGTCTGTGCAGGTGTATGAGGAAATTGAGGTAAATATGTACATATAGGTAGGGTTAAAGTGACTATGCAACAGGATAGATAACAGACAGTAGCAGCAGGGACTGTGATGAGTGTGTAAGTGTTTGTGTGGCGACAATGTGCCTGTGTATGTATACGTGTTGTGTGAGTAAGTGTGTGTGTTCATGTGTATGTGTTGGAGTGTCAGTGTGAATGTGTGGGTAGAGTCCAGTGTGTGTGTACAGAGTCAAAAAGAGTTAGTGCAAAGAGGGTCAATGTAGATAGTCTGGGTAACTATTTAGCACTCTAATGGCTTGGGGGTAGAAGCTGTTCAGGAATGTTTTGGTCCCAGACTTAGCACTCCACTACCGTTTGCCGTGCGGTAGCAGAGGGAACAGAACTGGGGTGGCTGGGTCTTTGACAATTTCTTGGGCCTTCCTCTGACACCACCTGGTATAGAGGTCCTGGGTGGCAGGGAGTTCGACCCTAGTGATGTACTGGGCCGTTAGCACTACCCTATGTAGTGCTTTGCGGTCGTATGCCAAGCAGTTGCCATAGCAAGAGGTGATGCAGCTTGTCGAGATGCTCTCAATTGTACAGCTGTAGAACGTTTTGAGGATCTGATGGCCCATGCCAACTCTTTTCAGCGTCCTGAGGGAAGAGGCGTTGTCTTGCCTTCTTCATGACAGTGTTGGTGTGGGTCCTTAGAGATGTTGACACAAAGGAACTTCAAGCTCTCGACCCACTCCACTACAGCCCCGTTGATGTGAATGGGAGTGTTCGGCCTTCAGTTTTCTGTAGTCCACAATAAGCTCCTTTGTCTTACCCGCATTGAGGGAGAGGTTGTTGTCCTGGCACCACACTGCCAGGTCTCTGACCTCCTAAATATAGGCTGTCTCATCGTCATTGGTGATCAGGCCAGCAGTTGTGTCATCGGCAAATTTAATGATGGTGTTGGAGTCGTGTGTGGCCACACAGTCGTGTGAACAGAAGGGAACTAAGCACGCACCCCTGAGGGTCCCCGTGTTGAGGGTCAGCATGGCGGATGTGTTGTTGCCTACCCTCATGCTTTCTCTGAATAAGCGTTGTTGTACAATTTGACACTGCATTTCAAACAGTCAGCAATAATCTAATTCAGGGATTGTGAAGTTATACTTAGGCTAAATGTAAGCCTTCCACAACCATAAGACCCAATAATAATTTAATTATTTTATCAAAATAGTTTAACCTGCTTTTTTTTGTTGCAATAATCAATGATCTGGCTTTCAAGTCCGTCTATGAAAAGGCAATTTTTTTGTTACAAGTTTAACCATGACTAATGCACATTCACTAATAACGACTAACTTCTTGTAGCAGGCTTTAGGCTATAGATAATTAACACAGGTCTCATCAACAATCTCTCAAGTCCACGTGTTAGTGAATTGTTAGTGAATTGTTATGAGCACACCCTTCTGTCTCCAACTGTTTAAACAGCATGTTAGGCTGTCCACTTTATTCAGATGTTGAAATCAAGTGGTCTACCTTAATTCTCAGAATGAGATTGAGTTGACAGTGCTATATATAATTGTGTTTTATGCTTATTGCACATATATAAAACACAGACTAGACAGCTAGTATAACAGTCTGGCTAAAATGCTGCTTGCTAGCTGTACCCCGACAAACTGAGCATACATTTTCAAAATGTACCAAGGAAGTGAAGCTACAGTATTAGCATTTAAACCCACAATATTTGTTGTATCGCTGGAAGCTGACTTAGGCCTATTTATTTGAACTTTTCCCTATTCTCATATTGAAAGGTGTTATTTATTTGTCATGTTTGAGATTATTACTAACATCACTAAGTTAGTAATATGCCCTAGCCTTATTTTATATGATATAACCTAACCTATTTTTACACAATGTAGAACTTGTAAAGCAAAGGTCTGATTTGTGAAACTAGGCTAAACACAGAATTAAACCTAGCCTTTCCACTATTGTTTCAATGCTTCTTTCATGAAGCTTGTTACGTCATACATTCCAACCATTTTGAAATATCCAAGTATATCAAAGCTCCTTACTCTTTCTTTTAACATGTAGCGTCATCTCTTACATACCTTAGTCTAAATTCATTATAGTTAAGTGTTTTGGCCTGTACATAATGTTGCTAAATGAAAAACACATTTAGTCCTGTCCTGCATCTAAAGAATGAACTTCCTTCAGTACAGGTTGATCCATCCCAGAGTTCCTCAGTCTCCACTCTGACTTGTAGGATTGTGCTAGTGATGCTATCAGACAGTCCCAAAGCCTTCCTCCCCAAGTGTCTGATTTACAGTAGTGTCTGTGGAGATCTGTCCAGAGCAGGGAGAGCAGAGAGGGGCTGACACCCCAGTGCCAGGCCATACACTAGAAAACCAGGCATGGACTCTGTCCGCTATCGGGAGGGATGGTCACTGTAGGGATGTTGTCTCAATGCAGAGGTGTGAAGAGGATGTTTTACTATGACCGACCCCTCTCGCAAGGCTTTTGCCTTTGTTTATATGTGTGTGTGTGTGTGTGTGTGTGTTGAAGACTGTTGTTCTACAGTGTGGTCTATATGAAAGGATGTTTTCGTTGCTTTGAGTGGGTTGGCACAGTAGCATAGCATGTGTTTGTATGTTTGTGTCCTCTGTTCTGTCGTCGTTGCTACGTACCTGTAGGCCTATATGTTATGTGGTGAGTTTGTGTTTGTGCTTTCTGTTGTCGCTGTATGCCAATGTGGCTAGTGTACATGTGTGTGCCAGTGCAGTGTGTGTGTGTGAGGTGCGGTGCAGTACAGTGTGAGGGATCATCTTCGTGCAGGGTAATGAAGACAGCAGGAGTACATGGTGCTCTGGGGAGGTTTCATGCAGACAGAGGAACCACAGTGTGTGTGTTCTGCCCTCCCAGGGTCTTCTCATGTAATATTAACGCTCAGCCTTCTCCCTGTCAGCACCCGCACCGCTGCAGAGGCACTTACCTTCCACAACAGTGCCTCTGCTGTGTGTGTGTGTGTGTGTGTGTGTGTGTGTGTGTGGTGTGTGTGATGTGTGTGTGTGTGTGCGCGTAATTGTTTCTAGATGTGTTCTTGAATGTGTGTGTTTAAATGGTAGTTATACAGTATAATATAAGGGTGTATGTACGTGATTGTGTGGGACCGTGTGTGTGTGTGAGTATAATCCACAACATATGCGTGTGTGTGTCTGTGTGCATGCATATGTGGCTACATGTTTCTCTGCCATGTGAATAGCATGCTTGTCTGAGTGGGGGGTTGGGACTGAGCTAATAGTATTATCTGGCTGGCTGTAGGAGCCTGCAGGGGGGAGTAGCCTGTGTCTGTAAGACCACCCCAGCACAATGATTGTTAAGGTGTCAGCATGCTTCAGCAAGGCTGGCTTCTAGCTGAACTCGGCTAGCTGAACAGAACGAGTGTGCTCACATACTCCCTTAAAAGACCTTCGGTTGAAAAACAAGAAAAAAACGCAATAGTACTGTTTGTCCATTTTGAGATGCCGTAGCCAGTATACACTTCCTGAAAATAGTATTAAACTAAGATAACTCATGACATCTGTCATTAATTTAGACGTTTTTGCAGAGGAGATAGATCTTAGTCACACAGTCTAACTAAGATGTTTGGTGCAGTATTTCTCCAGTAATTTTACATCTAACTAAGATGTTTGTTGCAGTATTTCTCCAGTAATTTGACATCTAACTAAGATGTTTGGTGCAGTAATTCTCCAGTAATTTTACATCTAACTAAGATGTTTGGTGCAGTATTTCTCCAGTAATTTGACATCTAACTACGATGTTTGGTGCAGTATTTCTCCAGTAATTTGACATCTAACTAAGATGTTTGGTGCAGTATTTCTCCAGTAATTTGACATCCAACTAAGATGTTTGGTGCAGTATTTCTCCAGTAATTTGACATCTAACTAATATGTTTGGTGCAGTATTTCTCCAGTAATTTGACATCTAACTAAGATGTTTGGTGCAGTATTTCTCCAGTAATTTGACATCTAACTAAGATGCTTGGTGCAGTATTTCTCCAGTATTTTTTTTGGTATGTAAACAAGTTGTCTCTTAATTGAAGAGTCTACTGTTGACCAATCATTGACGAAGGGGCATAGATTTCAGCCACCGACTTCAGCTTGCCTCAAGAAAAAATGTAATGTGCATAAACAGCCGAAAAACCCTTGCCGAAGACTTCCGGCGCCGACAGAGATGGCCGCCTCGCTTCGCGTTCCTAGGAAACTATGCAGTGTTTTGTTTTTTTACGTGTTATTTCTTACATTAGTACACCAGGTCATCTTAGGTTTCATTACATACAGTCGAGAAGAACTACTGAATATAAGATCAGCGTCAACTCACCATCAGTACGACCAATAATATGTTTTTCGCGACGCGGATCCTGTGTTCTGCCTTTCACCCAGGACAACGGAATGAATCCCATGCAGCGACCCAAAAAAACGACTCCGAAAAAGAGGGAAACGAGGCGGTCTTCTGGTCAGACTCCGGAGACGGGCACATCGTGCACCACTCCCTAGCATTCTTCTCGCCAATGTCCAGTCTCTTGACAACAAGGTTGATGAAATCCGAGCAAGGGTAGCATTCCAGAGGGACATCAGAGACTGTAACGTTCTTTGCTTCACGGAAACATGGCTCACTGGAGAGACGCTATCGGAGGCGGTGCTGCCAGCGGGTTTCTCCACGCATCGCGCCGACAGAAACAAACATCTTTCTGGTAAGAAGAGGGGCGGGGGCGTATGCCTTATGGCTAACGAGACATGGTGTGATGAAAGAAACATACAGGAACTCAAATCCTTCTGTTCACCTGATTTAGAATTCCTCACAATCAAATGTAGACCGCATTATCTACCAAGAGAATTCTCTTTGATTATAATCACAGCCGTATATATCCCCCCCCAAGCAGACACATCGATGGCTCTGAACGAACTTTATTTGACTCTTTGCAAACTGGAATCCATTTATCCGGAGGCTGCATTCATTGTAGCTGGGGATTTTAACAAAGCTAATCTGAAAACAAGACTCCCTAAATTTTATCAGCATATCGATTGCGCAACCAGGGGTAGAAAAACCTTGGATCATTGTTACTCTAACTTCCGCGACGCATATAAGGCCCTGCCCCGCCCTCCTTTCGGAAAAGCTGACCACGACTCCATTTTGTTGATCCCTGCCTACAGACAGAAACTAAAACAAGAGGCTCCCACGCTGAGGTCTGTCCAACGCTGGTCCGACCAAGCTGACTCCACACTCCAAGACTGCTTCCATCACGTGGACTGGGACATGTTTCGTATTGTGTCAGATAACAATATTGACGAATACGCTGATTCGGTGTGCGAGTTCATTAGAACGTGCGTTGAAGATGTCGTTCCCATAGCAACGATTAAAACATTCCCTAACCAGAAACCGTGGATTGATGGCAGCATTCGCGTGAAACTGAAAGCGCGAACCACTGCTTTTAATCAGGGCAAGGTGACTGGTAACATGACCGAATACAAACAGTGCAGCTATTCCCTCCGCAAGGCTATCAAACAAGCTAAGCGTCAGTACAGAGACAAAGTAGAATCTCAATTCAACGGCTCAGACACAAGAGGCATGTGGCAGGGTCTACAGTCAATCACGGACTACAAGAAGAAATCCAGCCCAGTCACGGACCAGGATGTCCTGCTCCCAGGCAGACTAAATAACTTTTTTGCCCGCTTTGAGGACAATACAGTGCCACTGACACGGCCTGCAATGAAAACATGCGGACTCTCCTTCACTGCAGCCGAGGTGAGTAGGACATTTAAACGTGTTAACCCTCGCAAGGCTGCAGGCCCAGACGGCATCCCCAGCCGCGCCCTCAGAGCATGCGCAGACCAGCTGGCCGGTGTGTTTACAGACATATTCGATAAATCCCTATACAAGTCTGCTGTTCCCACATGCTTCAAGAGGGCCACCATTGTTCCTGTTCCCAAGAAAGCTAAGGTAACTGAGCTAAACGACTACCGCCCCGTAGCACTCACTTCCGTCATCATGAAGTGCTTTGAGAGACTAGTCAAGGACCATATCACCTCCACCCTACCCGACACCCTAGACCCACTCCAATTTGCTTACCGCCCAAATAGGTCCACAGACGATGCAATCTCAACCACACTGCACACTGCCCTAACCCATCTGGACAAGAGGAATACCTATGTGAGAATGCTGTTCATCGACTACAGCTCGGCATTCAACACCAAACACCATAGTACCCTCCAAGCTCGTCATCAAGCTCGAGACCCTGGGTCTCGACCCCGCCCTGTGCAACTGGGTACTGGACTTGCTCACGGGCCGCCCCCAGGTGGTGAGGGTAGGCAACAACATCTCCACCCCGCTGATCCTCAACACTGGGGCCCCACAAGGGTGCGTTCTGAGCCCTCTCCTGTACTCCCTGTTCACCCACGACTGCGTGGCCACGCACGCCTCCAACTCAATCATCAAGTTTGCGGACGACACAACAGTGGTAGGCTTGATTACCAACAGGAAAATCAGGAAAATAACCTCACACTCAACGTCAACAAAACTAAGGAGATGATTGTGGACTTCAGGAAACAGCAGAGGGAACACCCCCCTATCCACATCGATGGAACAGTAGTGGAGAGGGTAGCAAGTTTTAAGTTCCTCGGCATACACATCACAGACAAACTGAATTGGTCCACTCACACAGACAGCATCGTGAAGAAGGCGCAGCAGCGCCTCTTCAACCTCAGGAGGCTGAAGAAATTCGGCTTGTCACCAAAAGCACTCACAAACTTCTACAGATGCACAATCGAGAGCATCCTGGCGGGCTGTATCATCGCCTGGTACGGCAACTGCTCCGCCCACAACCGTAAGGCTCTCCAGAGGGTAGTGAGGTCTGCACAACGCATCACCGGGGGAAAACTACCTGCCCTCCAGGACACCTACACCACCCGATGTTACAGGAAGGCCATAAAGATCATCAAGGACATCAACCACCCGAGCCACTGCCTGTTCACCCCGCTATCATCCAGAAGGCGAGGTCAGTACAGGTGCATCAAAGCTGGGACCGAGAGACTGAAAAACAGCTTCTATCTCAAGGCCATCAGACTGTTAAACAGCCACCACTAACATTGAGTGGCTGCTGCCAACACACTGACACTGACACTGACTCAACCCCAGCCACTTTAATAATGGGAATTGATGGGAAATGATGTAAATATATCACTAGCCACTTTAAACAATGCTACCTTATATAATGTTACTTACCCTACATTATTCATCTCATATGCATACGTACAGTGCCTTGCGAAAATATTCGGCCCCCTTGAACTTTGCGACCTTTTGCCACATTTCAGGTTTCAAACATAAACATATAAAACTGTATTTTTTTGTGAAGAATCAACAAGTGGGACACAATCATGAAGTGGAACGACATTTATTGGATATTTCAAACTTTTTTAACAAATCAAAATCTGAAAAATTGGGTGTGCAAAATTATTCAGCCCCTTTAAGTTAATACTTTGTAGCGCCACCTTTTGCTGCGATTACAGCTGTAAGTCGCTTGGGGTATGTCTCTATCAGTTTTGCACATCGAGAGACTGAAATGTTTTCCCATTCCTCCTTGCAAAACAGCTCGAGCTCAGTGAGGTTGGATGGAGAGCATTTGTGAACAGCAGTTTTCAGTTCTTTCCACAGATTCTCGATTGGATTCAGGTCTGGACTTTGACTTGGCCATTCTAACACCTGGATATGTTTATTTTTGAACCATTCCATTGTAGATTTTGCTTTATGTTTTGGATCATTGTCTTGTTGGAAGACAAATCTCCGTCCCAGTCTCAGGTCTTTTGCAGACTCCATCAGGTTTTCTTCCAGAATGGTCCTGTATTTGGCTCCACCCATCTTCCCATCAATTTTAACCATCTTCCCTGTCCCTGTTGAAGAAAAGCAGGCCCAAACCATGATGCTGCCACCACCATGTTTGACAGTGGGGATGGTGTGGTCAGCTGTGTTGCTTTTACGCCAAACATAACGTTTTGCATTGTTGCCAAAAAGTTCAATTTTGGTTTCATCTGACCAGAGCACCTTCTTCCACATGTTTGGTGTGTCTCCCAGGTGGCTTGTGGCAAACTTTAAACGACACTTTTTATGGATATCTTTAAGAAATGGCTTTCTTCTTGCCACTCTTCCATAAAGGCCAGATTTGTGCAATATACGACTGATTGTTGTCCTATGGACAGAGTCTCCCACCTCAGCTGTAGATCTCTGCAGTTCATCCAGAGTGATCATGGGCCTCTTGGCTGCATCTCTGATCAGTCTTCTCCTTGTATGAGCTGAACGTTTAGAGGGACGGCCAGGTCTTGGTAGATTTGCAGTGGTCTGATACTCCTTCCATTTCAATATTATCGCTTGCACAGTGCTCCTTGGGATGTTTAAAGCTTGGGAAATCTTTTTGATCCAAATCCGGCTTTAAACTTCTTCACAACAGTATCTCGGACCTGCCTGGTGTGTTCCTTGTTCTTCATGATGCTCTCTGCACTTTTGACGGACCTCTGAGACTATCACAGTGCAGGTGCATTTTTACGGAGACTTGATTACTCACAGGTGGATTGTATTTATCATCATTAGTCATTTAGGTCAACATTGGATCATTCAGAGATCCTCACTGAACTTCTGGAGAGAGTTTGCTGCACTGAAAGTAAAGGGGCTGAATAATTTTGCACACCCAATTTTTCAGTTTTTGATTTGTTAAAAAAGTTTGAAATATCCAATAAATGTCGTTCCACTTCATGATTGTGTCCCACTTGTTGTTGATTCTTCACAAAAAAATACAGTTTTATATCTTTATGTTTGAAGCCTGAAATGTGGCAAAAGGTCGCAAAGTTCAAGGGGGCCGAATACTTTCGCAAGGCACTGTATATACTGTACTCTATATCATCGACTGCATCCTTATGTAATACATGTATCACTAGCCACTTTAACTATGCCACTTTGTTTACATACTCACTTCATGTATATACTGTACTCGATACCATCTACTGTATCCTGCCTATGCTGCTCTGTACCATCATTCATTCATATATCCTTATGTACATATTCTTTATCCCCTTACACTGTGTATAAGACAGTAGTTTTGGAATTGTTAGTTAGATTACTTGTTGGTTATTACTGCATTGTCGGAACTAGAAGCACAAGCATTTCGCTACACTCGCATTAACATCTGCTAACCATGTGTATGTGACAAATAAAATGTGATTTGATTTGAAAAACAAACATAAACATCACAAAATGTTGTCGTAATATATGCACAAACTGTTCCGAACTGTTTCGGATGGGAAGCATGCGGACGCCTTTAGACATGGGTTTGGGACCAGAGGACAAGGTGAAGGAGGGGTTTGGGACCAGAGGACAAGGTGGGGGAGGGGTATGGGACCCGAGGACAGGGTGAGGGAGGGGTATGGGACCAGAGAACAAGGTGGGGGAGGGGTATGGGACCAGAGGACAGGGTAAGGGAGGGGTATGGAACTAGAGGACAAGGTGAGGGAGGGGTATGGGACCAAAGGACAGGGTGAGGGAGCGGTATGGGACCCGAGGACAGGGTGAGGGAGGGGTATGGGACCAGAGGACAGGGTGAGCGAGGGGTATGGGACCCAAGGACAGGGTGAGGGAGGGTTATGGAACCAGAGGACAGGGTGAGGGAGGGGTATGGGACCAGAGAACAAGGTGAGGGAGGGGGATAGGACTAGAGGACAAGGTGAGGGAGGGGTATGGGACCAGAGGACAAGGTGAGGGAGGGGTATGGGACCAGAGGACAGGGGAGGGGTATGGGACCAAAGGACAGGGTGAGGGAGGGGTATGGGACCAGAGAACAAGGTGAGGGAGGGGTATGGGACCAGAGGACAGGGTGAGGGAGGGGTATGGGACCAGAGGACAAGGTGAGGGAGGGGTATGGGACCAGAGGACAGGGTGGGGAGGGGTATGGGACCAAAGGACAGGGTGAGGGAGGGGTATGGGACCAGAGAACAAGGTGAGGGAGGGGTATGGGACCAGAGGACAGGGTGAGGGAGGGGTATGGGACCAGAGGACAAGGTGAGGGAGGGGTATGGGACCAGAGGACAGGGTGGGGAGGGGTATGGGACCAGAGGACAGGGTGAGCGAGGGGTATGGGACCCAAGGACAGGGTGAGGGAGGGTTATGGAACCAGAGGACAGGGTGAGGGAGGGGTATGGGACCAGAGAACAAGGTGAGGGAGGGGGATAGGACTAGAGGACAAGGTGAGGGAGGGGTATGGGACCAGAGGACAAGGTGAGGGAGGGGTATGGGACCAGAGGACAGGGGAGGGGTATGGGACCAAAGGACAGGGTGAGGGAGGGGTATGGGACCAGAGAACAAGGTGAGGGAGGGGTATGGGACCAGAGGACAGGGTGAGGGAGGGGTATGGGACCAGAGGACAAGGTGAGGGAGGGGTATGGGACCAGAGGACAGGGTGGGGAGGGGTATGGGACCAAAGGACAGGGTGAGGGAGGGGTATGGGACCAGAGAACAAGGTGAGGGAGGGGTATGGGACCAGAGGACAGGGTGGGGAGGGGTATGGGACTAGAGGACAGGGTGAGGGAGGGGTATGGGACTAGAGGACACGGTGAGGGAGGGGACTGACTGAACCCCCCCCCCCCCCCCCCCCCTAGAGGACAGGGTAAGGGAGGGGTATGGAACTAGAGGACAAGGTGAGGGAGGGGTATGGGACCAAAGGACAGGGTGAGGGAGCGGTATGGGACCCGAGGACAGGGTGAGGGAGGGGTATGGGACCAGAGGACAGGGTGAGCGAGGGGTATGGGACCCAAGGACAGGGTGAGGGAGGGTTATGGAACCAGAGGACAGGGTGAGGGAGGGGTATGGGACCAGAGAACAAGGTGAGGGAGGGGGATAGGACTAGAGGACAAGGTGAGGGAGGGGTATGGGACCAGAGGACAAGGTGAGGGAGGGGTATGGGACCAGAGGACAGGGGAGGGGTATGGGACCAAAGGACAGGGTGAGGGAGGGGTATGGGACCAGAGAACAAGGTGAGGGAGGGGTATGGGACCAGAGGACAGGGTGAGGGAGGGGTATGGGACCAGAGGACAAGGTGAGGGAGGGGTATGGGACCAGAGGACAGGGTGGGGAGGGGTATGGGACCAAAGGACAGGGTGAGGGAGGGGTATGGGACCAGAGAACAAGGTGAGGGAGGGGTATGGGACCAGAGGACAGGGTGGGGAGGGGTATGGGACTAGAGGACAGGGTGAGGGAGGGGTATGGGACTAGAGGACACGGTGAGGGAGGGGACTGACTGAACCCCCCCCCCCCCCCCAGTCAGTCTCCATGTGCAGTGTTACACAAGGGTCAGTAAAATGGGGGTGGGGGTGGGGAGGGGGGTGCAGGGAGGGGATGGAGGGTAGGTAGGGAGGGGATGGAGGGTGGGTAGGTAGGTAGGTAGGGAGGGGATGGAGGGTACGAAGGGGATGGAGGGTAGGTAGGGAAGGGATGGAGGGTAGGGAGGATATGGAGGGTAGGTAGGGAGGGGATGGATGGTAGGGAGGGTAGGTAGGTAGGTGATGGAGGGTAGTTAGGGGATGGAGGGTAGTAAGGTGATGGAGTGATAGGGAGGGGATAGGAAGGAGGCTAGAGGGGATGGAGGGATAGGGAGGGGATGGAGGGATAGGGAGGGGATGGAGGGTAGGGAGGGGATGGAGGGGAAAGCCTCAAATCAAATGTCCTGAGTGGGTTACAGCTAGAAGTCAGGGTTGCCTGATCACACACTAGTTTCTGAAATTGCATGGTGTTTTTATAGCTACCTACCTGGTGAAAAACAAGCTCATCAGGAGATGAAACCATTATTGTAAAGCACCTTCCTCTTTATTCCTATTCTCCTCTCCTCCTCCCTCCCTCTCTCCCTAGTACATTTTTCTAAATATTCCTCCCCAGTTTTGGTTTCTTCCTAACATGCTGGGGGCTGTTAGCAGAAAGCTTCCTCCGTGTGTGTGTGTGTGTGTGTGTGCATGTGTGCAGGGCAGCAGGCGTGATCTGAATGTGCTGATACTACACTGTTGTCTACTGTGAAACATCTAACAAAATGGTGCAAGTGAGATCAATTACAATATAAAATGGGGGTTTAGAGTAGGCCTATAGACTACAGTAGAGTCAGTGTAGAGCGGGTTGGGTTCATATCTCCATGCCTGCCTGCCACGCAGCATAGTCTTCCTATCTAATCCTCTTCACTCACACTCTGATTAAAAAATCCCAAAGCTGTTTTCTTAATTAAGTGTTTTTTATAATCCTTTGTGTGTGTGCATGCGTGTGTGCGTGCGTGTGTGTGTGGGCATGCTAATGTTGTGTGTGTGTGTGAATGCTTTTTCTTGTGTGTATGCGTGCGTGTGTATGTGTGTGCGTGTTTTGTCAATATGTTAGTGTGTGTGTGAGCTCATATGTCGACTGCATGCAGAACAAAGCATAAATCCGTTGTGCAGGTTCCTGCACTCTGCTGATATTTTCCATCACCAAGCTGTGTGTGTGTGTGAGTGTTGGAGAGGGGGAAGATTACACGGCCATTCATAAGGAGGGGGATTTTCTCACGGAGCCCAGGCAGCACAGGGCCTGCAGCACCACTGTCACTGTAATCCCCTCAGGATAGGTTCCACTGTGTTACACGCACACACACACACACAACACACATTCTACACACTCCATCCGCTGCCGGAGGTTCATTCATCTCAGTCCATCTACAAACACGTAGCCTTTTAGCTATACAGTTGTAATGTTGTACCCTGAAAGGGGGAATATGAGAACTGATTCACACTGACACGTAGCATCAGTGACTGTTCAGTCAGTTCTAATGACCAATGACATAAAATCATCAACTCTTTACTAGAGGTCGACCGATTATGATTTTTCAACACCGATACCGATTATTGGAAGACTAAAAAAGCCGATACCGATTAATCGTCCAATTTTTATTTATTCTATTTGTTATAATGACAATTACAACAATTTTTTTTTACCTTTATTTAACCAGGCAAGTCAGTTAAGAACAAATTCTTATTTTCAATGACGGTTAACTGCCTGTTCAGGGGCAGAACGACAGATTTGTACCTTGTCAGCTCGGGGATTTGAACTTGCAACCTTTCGGTTACTAGTCCAACACTAACCACTAGGCTACACTGCCGCCCCTGAATGAACACTTATTTTAACTTAATATAAGACATCAATAAAATCAATTTAGCCTTAAGTAAATAATGAAACATGTTCAATTTGGTTGAAATAATGCAAAAACAAAGTGTTGGAGAAGAAAGTAAAAGTGCAATATGTGCTATGTAAGAAAGCTAATGTTTCAGTTCCTTGCTCAGAACATGAGAACATATGAAAGTGTGTGTGTGTGTGTGTGAATAATGTATGTTTATGGTGTATACCAGGGGTACTCAACTCTTACCCTACGAAGTCCGGAGCCTGATGGTTTTCTGTTCTACCTGATAATGAATTGCACACACTTGGTGTCCCAGGTCTACATCAGTCCCTGTTTAGAAGGGAACAATGAAAAAAATGCAGTGGAACTGGCTTCGACATCCAGAGTTGAGTTTGAGGGCTGTATATGAAGGGACCTGATCTGAGCCATAATGGAGACTAGGCATCTACCACCCCACTATCAGATTAGAGGAGAAATGGAGCCTATGTTTTTTGTCCACCCTTTGGTTCTGAAATCACCATAACCCACTAATTAACTTGTAATTTATGCAGATTAAGTGTTTGAGCTAGTAATCTATCAATATTCATTGTTTACAAATTAGCAATGACATTGCTAATGAATATATAGCACAACTTTGGATTTCACCCCATCTCAAATTTGAATGTTTTGGACCATTTGAAAGTTTTTAGTTTGCTTCTTTTCTCCTCCCGCTTTGGCATGCAGTGCGCCTCACAAAAGTGATTCCTCGTTATGAAATTGTCAACTTTATTCTGTATATAAAATACACTGACTGTTTAAAGCAAAACTACCAAAACTATTGCTGATGGTGAACCTGAACAATACAAATAAAATCAATTGTCAGCCGGTATAGCCAGATGAGTGTTGTTTCCAGTAGCTTACTTTTATTCCAGTAAAACACAGTTTTCAACAGCGCATAGGTAGCAAATTACATAGGTTGTCACTCAACTAATAAAGCCTAATATCACGCAAGACATTTTAGCATTTGAATACTGAAGGTGCCGGGCAGATGTGCAAGAACAGGAACATGCCGCCTAACTTGCAGTGCGCAGTTTGACTAGGCTACTGACATTCCCTAGGGTTGTTTGGAATGCAAAATGACTTGTAGATTAATAACTGTCACCACAGTTGCATGCTTAGTTCCACACTGAAGGAGACGACGCATCAGTTGTCACAAAATATTAGGTGTTTTTGCAAGGTAGAAAGGAAGTAATATGAGCAAAAAATGTAAGTGAATCGGTGATTCGTAATGTTTGAATTGATTTTCTGACTGATGCGTGTTATATGTGGATCGGTTTGGGCTACACCGACCAATGATGTCCTATCTTAAACATTTGAATCAAGTACGATGTGTATCGATGAATCGTTACACCCCTAATGAGTATAGATTTTCTCAGGGTACCCTACGTGGGGCCCCGACCCCAAGTGGGGCCCCGACCCCAAGTTTGGGAACCACCATAGTAATCTCTCGCTCTGCTTGCTTCCTCTCTCTCTCTCTCTCATCTGCTTCCTCCTGCATGCATTTCAGGCTGCCTCAGCCTCTCCTCTGAGTACCACATCACTGTCTGTCTAAGTAGCCTACTCTCTGTACAGCAAAGTTAATATGAGAACTTAGTAGCCTATTTAGGTAGGCTCCTTTTAACGTTCGCTTCTTACTTCATCCTTCTAGCTGGGTAAGTAACACTATCCAGAGCCCTTCAACGTTACTGCAATAGAAGTCTCTGCTGGCATCTAGCCACCTGACTGACTGAGCGACTATTTATCAGTCGGGCACTCATTCTCCCAGAGTCTGTTTTTGCATCTCGCAAACACACTGTCAGCAGTGTCTCTCGTTGCCCATTTGAGCCGACTCTGAGCTGGGGTAGTTTGTTTCACATCTCACGCCGTCGGGCCTGTGCCGAGAGAGGGTGGAGTTAGCCGTTTGAGAAAGTGGTGAATAATGCTGTTCAAAAGGCAAACCAGGGAGGAAAATCAGGAGGAGGGGAACATAACAAACAAACCACTGTTCATGATTCCACTCGTTCGCAAAGAGGCAGGCGCGATTAGAACTCAGTCAGATCAAGAATATAATCATTGTGATCTTTGAGGTGATGGCAGCAGATGAATGGCACAACAATGGGCCTCAAGACGATCCTGCAGGTGAAGAAGCTGGATGTGGAGGTCCTGGGGTGGTGGGGTTACACGTGGTCTGCGGTTGTGAGGCTGGTTGGACGTACCGCCAACTTCTCTAAAACAATGTTGAAGGCGATTTATGGTAGAGAAATTAACATTAAATTCTCTGACAATAGCTCTCGTGGACATTCCTACTAGATGGCATTGTGTTGTGTGACAAAACTGCACATTTTAGAGTGGCCTTTTATTGTCACCAGCACAAGGTGCACCTGTATAATGATCGTGCCTTTTAATCAGCTTCTTGATATGCCACACCTGTCAGGTGGATGGATTATCTTGGCAAAGAGAAATGCTCACTAACAGGGATGTAAACATTTGAGAGAAATAAGCTTTTTGTGCGTATGGAACCTTTTCTGTGATCTTTTATTTCAGCTCAATGATACATGGGACCAACACTTTACATGTTGAGGACCTCTGTGTCTTGTTATGTAGGTACTGCCCTGGCTACAGTGAACTTGGGGGTAACACTGGCACCTTGTGTAGGCTGGTCTGTCCCAAGTTCTCATTCCTCATGGGGGACCCTGGAACACGTCAGTGTGCCCTCGGCCTACAAAATACTGTCACACTGTTCTCCCTCCAAACACACAGAATGGTGGGTGGTGTGCCAACTAGGACAGGGCAGTGCTGGGGGGCTGAGCATGGAGAGGAGAATGCTGGGTTATTAGGCATCAGGCAGGATGAGGATCTGCTCATGGGAGCCAAACGGGGCCACTGCCAGAACTAGAAGTACAGCTCTCTCTGGGAATCACTGTAACACTCCATCAGACTATCTAGCCTATCTGCTGGAGTGAAGGCCAAACTCACCTACCATAGAGGGGACAGCTGGACTTGAAAGGAGAAGGACATGTAGAGAGAAAGAAGATGAGAGATGGCACCGCTGTAGTTAAGTATTGGGTGCCTGATTGGTGCTTGTGTGGTTTCAGTAATAGTGCTATTGGTCTGTTATTTACTCTATGTGCATGTGTTGGTGCGTCCCTGTGTATGTATCAACTGCAATACCTATGAAACGTCTGTAGTGGTGGTATTAGTAGTAAACTGTGGGTGGGAATGTATAAAGCCAGTCTGTGGTCTTGGTTGGGTTCTGAGGCTGTAAAGCCTGTGTGATGTTGGATGTGCTCCACATGTGTATCTGCGTCACGCCTCCTCCGTTCCTCCTCGTCCTCCCATCATGCTCTCTGTTTTTCCCTCTAAGGGCTTGCTAAACCTCCGTTACACATTCCAACAACAATGACGCACATCACAGCTGCCAACCCGTAGGATGCTTCCTCCTAGGGCTGGGCGGAATACCGTATTTTATGATATACCGGTATTGATGCAGGGACCGGTTTGGGTTTTTACTTGACCTTTTTACCGCTATTTGAATAGTTGGTTTGTTAAATGTGATACGCCATGTGTAATGTCAATTTTTATAGTTTACTTTGCTACTTGAGTCATCTCTCTCCGCTCTTTCTCACTGTGGCACTTTCCACACAGACCTAGCCACGCCCCCTGTCACTCAAGGAGCGCATTTGATGTTCCTCAACTACGAGACACTTGCGTTCCTTCGGCATGGTCAATGCAGCACATGCAACAATGTTGATGACAACAATGATGTTTCACTTTGCTTCTTAATATAAATCCACCAGCGATCTATAATGACACTATTAGTTTGTGTTTCTTACATAAGCAAACAGCTAGTTTGTCTTTTCTTAGCAAGTTGCCCTAAATCTTGTGAGATGCTAATTGTTAGACATTAATGCTAATAGCTAGCTAGCTAATAAACGTACTGAGTAAGCGCAAACGTAGCTAGCTAATACAGCCTAATAATACCAGTGATGGTGTAGAGCTAAATCAGCATGTTTTTTGTGCAACAGTGTCTTCTAAATCAAATCAAATTTTATTTGTCACATACACATGGTTAGCAGATGTTAATGTGAGTGTAGCGAATTGCTTGTGCTTCTAGTTCCGACAATGCAGTAATAACCAACGAGTAATCTAACCTAACAATTTCACAACAACTACATTATACACACAAGTGTCAAGGAATGAAGAATATGTACATAAAAATATATGAATGAGTGATGGTACAGAACGGCATAGGCAAGATGCAGTAGATGGTATCGAGTACAGTATATACATATGAGATGAACAGCATTCTCACATAGGTATTCCTCTTGTCCAGATGGGTTAGGGCAGTGTGCAGTGTGGTTGTGATTGTGTCGTCTGTGGACCTATTGGGGCGGTAAGCAAATTGTAGTGGGTCTAGGGTGTCAGGTAGGGTGGAGGTGATATGGTCCTTGACTAGTCTCTCAAAGCACTTCATGATGACGGAAGTGAGTGCTACGGGGCGGTAGTCGTTTAGCTCAGTTACCTTAGCTTTCTTGGGAACAGGAACAATGGTGGCCCTCTTGAAGCATGTGGGGACAGCAGACTGGGATAAGGATTGATTGAATATGTCCGTAAACACACCAGGAGGCTGGTCTGCGCATGCTCTGAGGACGCGGCTGGGGATACCGTCTGAGCCTGCAGCCTTGTGAGGGTTAACACGTTTAAATGTTTTACTCACGTTGGCCGCAGTGAAGGAGAGTCCGCAGGTTTTCGTAGTGGGCCGTGTCAGTGGCACTGTATTGTCCTCAAAGCGGGCAAAGAAGTTGTTTAGTCTGTCTGGGAGCAAGACATCCTGGTCCGTGTCGGGGCTGGTTTTCTTTTTGTATTCCGTGATTGACTGTAGATCCTGCCACATACCTCTTGTGTCTGAGCCGTTGAATTGCGACTCTACTTTGTCTCTATACTGACGCTTAGCTTGTTTGATTGCCTTGCGGAGGGAATAGCTACACTGTTTGTATACGGTTATGTTTCCGGTCACCTTGCCCTGATTAAAAGCAGTGGTTTGCGCTGTCGCGTGAATGCTGCCATCAATCCACGGTTTCTGGTTTGGGAATGTTTTAATAGTTACTGTGGGTACGACATCGCCGATGCACTTGCTAATAAACTCGCTCACCGAATCAGCGTATTCGTCAATGTTGTTGTTTGACACAATGCTTAACATATCCCAGTCCACGTGATCGAAGCAATCTTGAAGGGTGGAATCAGATTGGTCGGACCAGCGTTGAACAGACCTGAGCGCGGGAGTTTCCTGTTTTAGTCTCTGTCTATAGGCAACAAAATTGAGTCGTGATCAGCTTTTCTGAAGGGAGGGCGGGGGAGGACCTTATATCCATTGCGGAAGTTAGAATAACAATGATCCAGGGTTTTACCAGCCCTGGTTGCACAATCGATATGCTGATAGAATTTAGGGAGTGTTGTTTTCAGATTGGCTTTGTAAAAATCCCCAGGTACAATGAATGCAGCCTCAGGATATGTGGTTTCCAGTTTACATAGAGTCAAATGAAGTTCGTTCAGGGCCAACGATGTGTCTCTCCATATGTGGCTGTGATTATAATCAAAGAGAATTCTCTTGGTAGATAATGGGGTCGACATTTGATTGTGAGGAATTCAGTCAGGTGAACCAAAGGACTTGAGTTCCTGTATGTTGTTATGATCACACCACGTCTCGTTAATCATAAGGCATACCCCCTGCCCTTCTTCTTACCAGAAAGATGCTTGTTTCTGTCGGTGCGATGCGTGAAGAATACAGCTGGCTGTACTGACTCCGATAGCGTGTCTCGAGTTAGACATGTTTCCCTGAAGCAAAAAATCGTTAGTCTCTTATGTCTCTCTGGAATGCTACCCTTGCTCGGATTTCATCTACCTTGTTGTCAAGAGACTGGACATTGGTGAGTAGTATGCTGGTGAGCCAAGTACAATGTGCCCGTCTCTGGAGCATGACCAGAAGACCGCTTCGTCTCCCTCTTTTACGACGTCGTTGTTTTGGGATCCGATCCATTGTCCTGAGTGGTGGGCAAAACAGAGTATCCACTTCGGAAAAGTCATATTCCTCGTCGTAATGATGGTGAGTTTACGTTGCTCTTATTTCCAATAGTTCCTCCCGACCGTATGTAATAAAACCTAAGATTACCGGGGGTACCAATGTAAGAAATAACACGTAAAAAAACAGAATACTGCATAGTTTCCTTGGAACGCGACGCGAGGCGGCCATCTCTTTTGGCGCCGGAAGTCATTAAATCAGAGGGATATGCAATGCAAGAATATGTTAGCTACATGAAGTAGCGTAAGAGAGAACACGCAATGTAGCCAAAGCTTATAGGGTCCCCTAGGAAACACATATCAACACTTTAGTTCCTACTCTGTCACAGTAACTCCTCCCTGGCATTTTAATTTGTTGTCATATCAAACAACACTGTATTCAAAGTTCCCACTATTTTATTCTAACTATAGAATTAGAATAGTCATTATATTCCCATGAATCAAATCGCAATTGCAACATTTGGTTAAAAAGAAGTCCTAGATTATTTGCGGGAATTATCTTAATTGAGCAGTGGTGTAAAGTACTTAAGTAGTACTAAAAGTATTTTTACTTAAGTAGTTTTGTTTTGGTATCTGTACTTATTTTTTTTATTTTTGACTACTTTTACTTTTACTTCACTACATTCCTAAAGAAAATACTGTACTTTTTACTCTAAACATTTTCGCTGACAGCTAAAAGTACTCGTTTCATTATGAATGCTTAGCAGGACAGTAAAATGGTCCAATTCACGCACTTGTCAAGAGAACATCCCTGGTCATCTATTGCCTCTGATCTGGAGGACTCACTAAACACAAATGCTTTGTTTGTAAATTATGTGTGGAGTGTGCCCCTTGCTATCCATAAAGAAAAAAGAAAATGGTGGCATCTGGTTTGCTTAATTTAAGCTTTATGAAATTATTCACTTTTACTTTTGATACTTAAGTACATTTTATCAGTAACATTTACTATTGATACTTGAGTACATTTAAAACCAAATACTTTTAGACTTTTACTCAAGTAGTATTTTACTGGGTGACTTTCGCTTTTACTTACATTTTCTATTAACGTATCTTTACTTTTACTCAAGTATGACAATTGTGTACTTTTTCCACCACTGCAATTGAGTGCAGGAAATGCAGAAATGATAAAAGTGCTGAAATTTGTTTTGGTTGAAGTTGAATTGAACAGTATAAAACAATCAGAATGGAGAAAGACTCATTGAAATCACATAGAATGTGTGTTGCCACCCTAGGCTCACTCACTACTCATAAAGCAACTTTTATTATTAAAAAACAAAAAATACTGTCATACCGTCCAATTTGTTTTAAATACCGTGAAATAATATTTTGGCCAAATCGTTTCCAGCCCTACTTCCTCCCCCTCTCTCAAATCAACGATTTCACAGTAAAGTAAACTGAAGAAGTGTCACTAATTTCACAGTTTAGTAATCCTGTTGTTTTGCTATAGTCCAGTACGCTCTTGACAGTCACCAGTATGTAATAGCCTCGTTAGGTTAAGATAAAGCAAGTGCGTCTTGCTAAGGATGGGTTAGCTCACAACATCACGAAAACCATGTGCACGCTTCAATGGGGCAGAAGGCCTTGTGTTGTGATTCTGGATGGCCAGATTAGAGGTCGACCGATTTTATGATTTTTCAACGCCGATACCAATTATTGGAAGACCAAAAAAAAGCTGATACCGATTAATCTGCCCACATTTTTTTTATTCATTTTATTTATTTGTAATATGACAATTACAACAATACTGAATGAACACTTATTTTAACTTAATATAATACATTAGTAAAATCAATTTAGCCTCAAATAAATAATGAAACGTTCAATTTGGATTTTCATTTTGGCAAAACAAAAATTACCCATTTGAAACTGCCTATTTCTCAGGCCCAGAAACTAGAATATGCATATAATTGTCAGATTAGGATAGAAAACACTCTAACGTTTCCAAAACTGTCAAAATATTGTCTGTGAGTAAAACAGAACTGATATTGCAGGCGAAAACCGGAGGAAAATCAAACCAGGAAGTGCTGTTTTTCCTGAAAGCTCTCTGTTCCATTGGATGCCTTGCCTCCATTTAAAGGGATATCAACCTGATTCCTTTGCATATGGCTTCCTGAAGGTGTCAACAGTCTTTAGACATAGTTTCAGGCTTTGATTTTGAAAAATGAGCGAGAAAGATAACATTGCGTCAGTGGATAGCTGGGCGTTCGCAGAGTTTTGCTTGCGCAACAGAGTGGGGCAGCCATTGTCTCTCCCTCTCCTATTGAAAAAGCGACAGTCCCGGTTGATATATTATCGATTATATATTTTAAAAACAACCTGAGGATTGATTATAAAAAAAAACGTTTGACATGTTTCTGTGGACATTACGGATACTATTTGGAATTTTCTTCTGCAATGTCGTGACTGCTCGAGCCTGTGGATTTCTGAACGTTACGTTAGCGCCAAACAAATGGAGGTATTTTGGATATAAAAATAATATTTTTGGAATAAAAGGAACATTTATTGTGTAACTGGGAGTCTCGTGAGTGCAAACATCCGAAGATCATCAAAGGTAAGCGATTTAATCTATTGCTTTTCTGACTTTCGTGACCAATCTACTTGGCTGCTAGGTGTTTGTAATATTTTGTCTACTGAGAGAGGTGTTCTTACATAAACGCTTGTTATGCTTTCGCCGAAAAGCTGTATTGAAATCTGACACGCCAGGTGGATTAACAACAAGCTAAGCTTTGTTTTGCTATATTGCACTTGTGATTTCATGAAAATTAAATATTTTTAGTAATTTAATTTGAATTTGGCGGCTGCAATTCAGCGGGTGTTGATGAAAATGATCCCGCTAACGGGATGGGTGCGTCAAGAAGTTAAATAATGCAAAAACAAAGTGATGGAGAAGAAAGTAAAAGTGCCATATGTGCCATGTAAGAAAGCTAACGTTTAAGTTCCTTGCTCAGAACATGAGAACATATGAAAGCTGGTGGTTCCTTTTAACATGAGTCTTCAAAATTCCCAGATAAGAAGTTTTAGGTTGTAGTTATTATAGGAATTATAGGACTATTTCTCTCTATACCATTTGTATTTCATATACCTTTGACTATTGGATGTTCTTATAGGCACTTTAGTATTGCCAGTGTAACAGTATAGCTTCCGTCCCTCTCCTCGCTCCTACCTGGGCTCGAACCAGGAACACATCGACAACAGCCACCCTCGAAGCAACGTTACCCATGCAGATCAAGGGGAACAACCACTCCAAGTCTCAGAGCGAGTGACGTTTGAAACGCTATTAGCGCGCACCCCGCTAACTTTCACACAAGTCATAAACAGCGCAATGCTTGAAGCACAGGGAAGAGCTGCTGTCAAACGCACGAAAGTGCTGTTTGAATGAATGCTTACGAGCCTGCTGGTGCCTACCACCGCTCAGTCAGACTGCTATCAAATCATAGACTTAGTTATGACATAATAACACACAGAAATACGAGTCTTAGGTCATTAATATGGTCGAATACGGAAACTATCATCTCGAAAACAAGACGTTTATTCTTTCAGTGAAATACGGAACCGTTCCGTATTTTATCTAACGGGTGGCATCCATAAGTCTAAATATTCCTTTTACATTGCACAACCTTCAATGTTATGTCATAATTACATAAAATTCTGGCAAATTAGGCGGCCCAAACTGTTGCATATACACGGACTCTGTGTGCAATGAACGCAAGAGAAGTGACACAATTTCACCTGGTTAATATTGCCTGCTAACCTGGATTTCTTTTAGCAAAATATGCATGTTTAAAAATATATACTTCTGTGTATTGATTTTAAGAAAGGCATTGATGTTTATGGTTAGGTACACATTGGAGCAACGACAGTCCTTTTTCGCGAATACGCACCGCATCGATTGTATGCAACTAGGGCACGCTAGATAAACTAGTAATATCATCAACCAAATGTAGTTAACTAGTGACTATAATTGATTGATTGATTGTTTTTTATAAGATAAGTTTAATGCTAGCTAGTAACTTACCTTGGCTTACTGCATTCGCGTAACAGGCAGGCAATGTAATCAGGTGGTTAGAGCGTTGGACGAGTTAACTCTAAGGTTGCAAGATTGACTCTCCGAGCTGACAAGGTAAAAATCTCCCCGAGCTGACCCCCGAGCTGACAAGGCAGTTAACCCACCATTCCTAGGCCATCATTGAAAATAAGAATGGGTTCTTAATTGACTTGCCTAGTTAAATAAAGATTAAATAAGGGGGGGGGGAATAATTAAATAAAAAATCGGCCTAATTGGTGTCCAAAAATACCGATTTCCGATTGTTATGTAAACTTGAAGTCGGCCCGAATTAATCGATTAATCCATTCCGATTAATCGGTCGACCTCTAGGCTAGATAGCTAGCAACAATGAAAAGAAACTGCCATGTGGGGAATCGTTGATGACTCGTTTCAGCTAGTTTCATCTTGTTCTTGATACCATGTCTTGTTTGGACTGATTTTATATCGCTGCTAAAATTAGCTAGCTAGCTAGCTAACTCACATCAGTAACAATGTATTTGAGAGACAACACGTGCTCTTTGTGCAAATTTATTTATGTTTTCAATAAACATTGGAAATGAAATGTAGTTACGTGTTGTCAACAATCTAAGCCAACCCTGTCTGTTTTGCCCCATAGTCGCGCACGCGTTGGTTTTGTTGCTAAACAACCAACATGTCTATAGGAGAGAATATAGTATGGACTACTGTTTGATGATAGGAGATGAAACTGCTGGATTTCTCTATTTCAGTCCTGCCTGTGTGTGGGAGAACATTCTGTTGTTTCCATATTTCATGGACTGGTTAATATTAGAGCGGTCTTGTTGCCGTTTCATGTTCTCCTCAGCTGCTCATTGCGTAGCAGAGTAGAGCATTTGCTCCATTGCCACTCATAGGAAGTGATGTCACATCAACCGCCCACGCTGCCAACTATACTCCCTGGGGCACGTTGCCAGGCAACCCCAAAGTGTCATTGTGGATAGGATTATGGAAGTGTAATATCATCCGGAGGAGTAAAGTGAGAAAGATAGCTTTAGTCCCTACAACAACACAACATGTTCAAGGAGACCATGAAAGCTCTAGTATTGGCAGACAGTGGGAGAAACGTTCAGCCTCCTACAAACCTGTGTGTGTGTGTGTGTGTGTGTGTGTGTGTGTGTGTGTGTGTGTGTGTGTGTGTGTGTGTGTGTGTGTGTGTGTACACATAAATGCATGGTTATTTGTATAGATAACTGTGTGTGCTGTGTGGTTGTGTGTATGTTTCGTGCCTTCTCTCTAGCACCCTCTCTCTCCCTTTGTCTCCATCTAAACCATCACAGCCAATATCAGTCCTGATTTAGTGGGAAATGTCCAGAGGGGATAGTGTATCCTAGACCTAGCATAGTGTGTGTCCTATCCTAGACCTAGCATAGTGTGTCCTATCCTAGACCTAGCATAGTGTGTGTCCTATCCTAGACCTAGCCTGACGTGTGGCCGAGAACCAGTGTGAGGCCGAGGCCAGCTTAGTGTGACTGAGACAGGCTAGGCTGTGGTAATGGCTGTAAGCACTAGGCAGGATGAATGCCTGCCTGGCTGGTTGAATGACTGGCTCGAGGACTGACTTGCTGGCTGGTTTTCCTGGTTCCACTATACTGTATTGGAGCATGGGCCCAGAAGGAGTCTTCAATCGCTTAACTAGAGACAGGCTAGCACTGTCACAGCACATACAGTACCCTCTGTAATTATTAGGACAGTGAAGCATTTCTTCTTTGGCTCTATACTCCAGTTTGGATTTGAAATCGAACAATGACAACGAGGTTGAAGTGCAGACTGTCAGCTTTAATTTGAGGGTATTTTCATCCATATCAGGTGGAACGTTTAGAAATTACAGCACTTTTTGTACATAGTCCCCCCATTTTAGAGGACCAAAAGTATTGAGACAAATTCACTTATGTGTATTAAAGTGAGAAAGTTAGACGCACGAATATCATACCCCCAACATAAGAACCTCTCACCATTATAATAACGGGAGGTTAGCATTTTTCTGTAACTTCCCCACTCGTCATTATTCACGATTCATTCAGGATTATCCATAATCATGGTAGCAGCCACATTAATTTAGAAGTATTTAGAAACATATTCTATTCTTAATTACAATTAAAGTGACTCCAAAATGACACAATACCTTATTTACCATTAATTTCTAATGGGCACAAGATAATCAGAAACACAACCAAAACAAACACCAAATGCATCCAACAAGTGTCTAGAGTCACAAGCTTGATGTAGTTATTGCGTGCTATGAATAGGGGACCAAATACTTAACTTTAATACACATATGTTAATTTTTACCAATACTTTAAGTCCCCTAAAATGGGGGGACTATGTACAAAAATGCTGTCATTTCTGGGGCCTCCCGGGTGGTCTGCAGTGCTAGCTGTGCCACCAGAGACTCTGGGTTTGAGCCCAGGCTCTGTTGCAGCCGGCCGCGACCGGGAGGTCCATGGGGCGACGCACAATTGGCCTAGCGTCGTCCGGGTTAGGGAGGGTTTGGCCGGGAGGGATATCCCTGTCTCATCGCGCACTAGTGACTTCTGTGGCGGGGCGTGCGCAGTGCGCGCTAACCAGGTCGCCAGGTGCACAGTGTTTCCTCCGACACATTGGTGTGGCTGGCTTCCGGGTTGGATGCGCACTGTGTTAAGAAGCAGTGCGGCTTGGTTGGGTTGTGTTTCGGAGGACGCATGGCTTTCGACCTTCGTCTCTCCTGAGTCCGTACGGGAGTTGTAGCGATGAGACAAGATAGTAACTACTAACAATTGGATACCACGAAATTGGGGAGAAAAGGGGGTAAACATTTTTTGTTGTTGTAATTTCTAAACTGTTTGCCTGATATGGATGAAAATACCCTTAAATTAAAGCTGACAGTCTGCGCTTTCACCTCATAGTCATTGTTTGATTACAAATCCAAACTGTTGCAGTATAGAACCAAAATTGTAAAAAATTCTTCCCTGTCCCAATAATTACGGAGGGCACTATAGTTAGCTCTGTGTGCGTGTGTATGTGTGAGTACCTCTTTCAGAGTAGTTGGTGTTGTGTGAGAAGGAATCGACTTACTGCGTGTCTGCTCGTGTGAGCGTTGCCGTGTTTTGGAGCGAATAAGATAGAGCTAGAGAGCTTCTGTTCCTGTTGCTGTGTGAGGGAGTACAGGGAGGGGAGAGGGGTGGAGGAAGACAAGGTGAGAGATAATGTGTATGACAGAGGGAATGAGGGAGGACTGATCAGGAGCACACACAGAGAGAAAACCTCAGGCTATGTATGGTATTTAGAGCACTTTACACCAAACCTCTGAACTTGATCTGATGGAGGATTCCTCTGTCTCCTCTATCTCCCTCTTCAGATACAAGAGAACAGACATACAGTACAGACATGGCCCTCGCTTCATATTCATTGCCAAACCCACTGGCTCCAGGTCATCTAGCTCTTTGCTAGGTAAAGCCCCGCCTTATCTCAGCTCACCATAGCAGCACCCACCCATTGCACGCGCTCCAGCAGGTATATTTCACTGGTCACCCCCAAAGCCAATTCCTCCTTTGGCTGCCTTTTCTGCTGCCAATTGCAAAAATCCCACTCACTAACTTTTAAGCATCAGCTGTCAGAGCAGCATTCTTATTTTCAGTGGCAGTAAAGTGCCTGTTCAGGGGCAGAACGACAGATTTTGTACCTTGTCAACTCGGGGGTTTGAACTTGCAACCTTCCGGTTACTAGTCCAACGCTCTAACCACTAGGCTACCCTGCCGCCCCACGAAATTGTTTTTACTTTGTATATGTATTTGTATTTACTATTGCCTTACCTCCCTAATCTTACCTCGTTTGCACACACTGTATATATACATTTCTATTGTTCTATTGTGTTATTGACTGTACGTTTGTTTATTCTATGTGTCACTCTGTGTTGTTGTTTGCTTCATCTTGGCCAGGTCGCAGTTGTAAATGAGAACTTTTTCTCAACTAGCCTACCTGGTTAAATAAATAAATAAAACATATACAGTACGTATGTCGGTATGTCTCGGCTGAGGACTTTTAATGAGAGTGGCACGTATAGCTTGCTGTTGTTGTTGGCCAATCAGAAGTCATCAAAGCGGCAATAGGCTACAGCCATAGAGCCTCCGTGTTAGGAGATATTTAATCAATGGAAGATGGAATTATGGAATTAAAAATGAAAGGAGAATGATAGGCTACAACGACCAAGCGCCAACAGGTAAGCTGCCACTTTATATTCTGAATGGAGTTGTTGTTGTTTAACTGTGCAAGATGAGAAAGCACATGCATTCTCATTTAGCCTAGCAGTTTGATGCAGTCAAGACAGGCTACATAATCATATTGGATGATAAATAACCTATCTATGGCAGCTATTAGTCTACTATAGCGCGAGTCTGCTTGGTTGGTTGCTGTCTCTTCCTCCCACCTCCCTGTTCCTGTGTCACTCGCTCACACTCTCAGTAGCCTACACACACAGCACAGCCCCTGCTCGAGCTTCACCTCTCTTTACATCCTCTCCCTCGCGCTTTATCAGCTCCAGTAAAGTAGCTTAAAAATATACTTTTCTGCTGCTTCCTTCACTTGGATCGAATAGGACCATGGCTGGGTCTGACCGGGTCTATATGGAACGGGTCTAGTTGTCCTCAGGTCCCTTTGGAAGGGGTCTCTATATAAAAAATGTATTTATGCATATCGTGAAGGACTCTATTTCACAGTTCAATTAGATGGATGTGCCACTGTGTTTTCCTTTTTTATAGTTAAGTAACGAAGTTCGGACGAGGGAAGAGACACAGGAGTATTAGCATAGACTTATATCCCTAGGACCATGCCTCAGGACTACCTGGCATGATGACTCCTTGCTGTCCCCAGTCCATCTGGCCGTGCTGCTATTCCAGTTTCAACGGTTCTGCCTGCGGCTATGGAACCCTGACCCGTTCACCTGCTGTTTTCAACTCTCTAGAGACAGCAGGAGCGGTAGAGATACTCTCAATGATCGGCTATGAAAAGCCAACTGACATTTACTCCTGACCTGTTGCACCCTTGACAACTACTGTGATTATTGTTATTTGACCATGCTGGTCATTTATGAACATTTGAACATGTTGGCCATATTCTGTTATAATCTCCACCCGGCACAACCAGATGAGGACTGGCCACCCCTCATAGCCTGGTTCCTCGCTAGGTTTCTTCCTAGGTTTTGGCCTTTCTAGGGAGTTTTTCCTAGCCACCGTGCTTCTACACCTGCATTGCTTGCTGTTTGGGGTTTTAGGCTGGGTTTCTGTACAGCACTTTGAGATATCAGCTGATGTAAGAAGGACTATATAATTACATTTGATTTGATTTGACTTATACAGTGCATTCGGAAAGTTCTCAGACCCCTTGACTTTTTCCATATTTTGTTACGTTACAGCTTTATTCTAAAATGTATTCAATATTTCAATCAACACACAATACCTCATAATGACAAAGCAAAAACACGTTTTTGAAAATGTATAAAAAAATGATATCACCTTTACTCAGTACTTTACTCAGTACTTTGTTGAAGCACCTTTGGTAGCAGCTACAGCCTTGAGTCCTCCTGGGTATGACGCTACAAACTTGGCACACCTATATTTGGGGAGTTTCTCCCATTCCTCTCTGCAGATCCTCTCAAGCTCTGCCAAGTTGGATGGGGAGCATCATGTCTATCCAGAGATGTTCGATCGGGTTCAAGTCCGGGCTCTGGCTGGGCCACTCAAGGACATTCAGAGACTTGTCCCAAAGCCACTTCTGTGTTGTCTTGGCTGTGTGCTTAGGGTTGTTGTCCTGTTGGAAGGTGAACCTTCGTCCCAGTCTGAGGTCCTGAACGCTCTGGAGCAGATTTTCATCAAGGATCTCTCTGTACTTTGCTCCATTCATCTTTGCATCAATCTTGACTGGTCTCACAGTCCCTGCTGCTGGAAAACATCCCCACAGCATGATGCTGCCATCACCAAGCTTCACTGTAGGGATGGTGCCAGGTTTCCTCCAGACGTGACGCTTGGCATTCAGGCCAAAGAGTTCAATCTTGGTTTCTTCAGACCAGAGAATCTTGTTTCTCATGGCCTGAGAGTTTTTAGGTGCCTTTTGGCAAAATCAAAGCGTTCTGCCATGTGCCTTTTACTGAGGCATGGGTTCTGTCTGGCCACTCTACTATAAAGGCCTGATTGGTGGAGTGCTTCTGGAAGGTTCTCCCATCTCCACAGAGGAACTCTAGAGCTTTGTCGATGACCATCGGGTTCTTGGTCACCTCCCTGACCAAGGCCCTTATTCCTCGATTGTTTAGTTTGTCCGGGCGGACAGCTTTAAGAAGAGTCTTTGTGGTTCCAAATGTCTTCCATTTAAGAATGATGGAGGCTACTGTGTTCTTGCGGACCTTCAATGCTGTCGAAATGTTTTGGTACCCTTCCCCAGATCTGTGCCTCGACACAATCCTGTCTCTAAGCTTTATGGACAATTCCTTCGACCTCATGGCTTGATTTTTGCTCTGACATGCACTGTCAACTGTGGGACCTTATATAGACGTGTGTGCCTTTCCAAAGCATGTCCAATCAATTGAATTGACCACAGGTGGACTCCAATCAAGTTATAGAAACATCTCAAGGATAATCAATGGAAACAGGATGCACCTGAGCTCAATTACGAGTCTCATAGTAAAGGGTCTGAATACTTATGTATAGAAGGTATTTCTGTACATTTAAAAAAAAAAAATTGTATGGAGGTCAATGAGTGTCGAATTTAGTTAACTAAAAATGTAATGGCTTATTTACTTTCTGTTATTGTAAATAAGAATTTGTTTTTAACTGACTTGCCTAGTTCAATCAAAGTTAAATAAAAATGTATTAGATGTGGCATATTTGATCTGATATAAGTTTGGTAATGCTTAGGTTCTTACCAGTTTAATGATATTAGTAGAACATGTGACATCTCGGCATCTTTGAGGAAAAACACTTTATCTGAGTTTTGTCTGTTGTTCACACAACATTGGCTTGAATGGTCCCACCTGATCTTGCCTCCTCCCGACTGCCTTCCATTTTTGAAGACATTTATTTTCATTGTTAGATCGACCACTTGAGTATCTGGTCAATATAATGGATAATCTATTGCAAGACAGAGAGCTAGAGACGGAAAAGGGAGGAGGCTCAGTCACTATATCTCTCTGTTTTGATCCAATAAAGAGCTTGACAAATGGAGCTGTGGAAGTCCAGTCTTACTGTTACGGCTCTCGTTTGTGGAATGAGCAGCGTGGTAGGCGTACGTCGTTATTTTTATTGATGACACCAAAAGCAAAATAACAATGACAAAAACGAAAGCGCACAGTTCTGTCTGGCAAAATAAACTATACAGAAAACAAGATCCCACAAAACCCAAAAGGAAAATGACAACTTATATATGATCCCCAATCAGAGACAACGATAGACAGCTGCCTCATATTGGGAACCATACTCAGCCAAAAACACAAAGAAATAGAAAACAGATTTTCCTACCCTGACCTAACCAAACATAGAGAATAATAAGGAGCTCCAAGGTCAGGGCGTGACACTTACATGTTGATAAGAACACAGCAGGCTGGGGCGGACAGACAGATAGGCAGGCAGGCGGACACAAGAGAGAGAGCGAGAGAGAGACTATATTTGTGTCTCTCTCTCAAACTGTACATAGCAGAGATCTATTGTATCAGTCTACTGGTTCATATCTTCCCTGTCTGCAGACACTCTGACACACACGCACACACACACACTACATATTTTCTCCCTGAAAAATATCTCTGCATTCTGCACGTGATGAGATATTGAGTCACCACAGTCATGGACATATTAGAAGCTGATTCTCACTAGAGGTCAACCGATTATGATTTTTCAACGCCGATACCGATTATTGGAGGACAAAAAAAGCAGATTCCGATTAATCGGCCGAATTTAAAAAGAAAAGAAAAAAAGAAAGAAAGAAAAAAGAAAGAAAAGTATTTATATATATATATATATATATATATACAGTGCCTTGCGAATGTATTCGGCCCCCTTGAACTTTGCGACCTTTTGCCACATTTCAGGCTTCAAACATAAAGATATAAAACTGTATTTTTTTGTGAAGAACCAACAACAAGTGGGACACAATCATGAAGTGGAATGACATTTATTGGATATTTCAAACTTTTTTAACAAATCAAAAACTGAAAAATTGGGCGTGCAAAATTATTCAGCCCCTTTACTTTCAGTGCAGCAAACTCTCTCCAGAAGTTCAGTGAGGATCTCTGAATGATCCAATGTTGACCTAAATGACTAATGATGATAAATACAATCCACCTGTGTGTAATCAAGTCTCCGTATAAATGCACCTGCACTGTGATAGTCTCAGAGGTCCGTTAAAAGCGCAGAGAGCATCATGAAGAACAAGGAACACACCAGGCAGGTCCGAGATACTGTTGTGAAGAAGTTTAAAGCCGGATTTGGATACAAAAAGATTTCCCAAGCTTTAAACATCCCAAGGAGCACTATGCAAGCGATAATATTGAAATGGAATGAGTATCAGACCACTGCAAATCTACCAAGACCTGGCCGTCCCTCTAAACTTTCAGCTCATACAAGGAGAAGACTGATCAGAGATGCAGCCAAGAGGCCCATGATCACTCTGGATGAACTGCAGAGATCTACAGCTGAGGTGGGAGAGGGGTTTTTCACAAAAAAATACAGTTTTATATCTTTATGTTTGAAGCCTGAAATGTGGCAAAAGGTCGCAAAGTTCAAGGGGGCCGAATACTTTCGCAAGGCACTGTGTGTATATATATATATATATATATATATATATATATATATATATATATACACACACATATACACATTTTTGTAATAATGACAATTGCAACAATACTGAATGAACAATGAACACTTTTATTTTAACTTAATATAATACATATTATGGGCTTTTGGATGGGTGTTCTTAAGGTGATTCCACAGGTTGGTTGTATTTTTTGATTTAGCCGTTGCTGACTCCATGCTTACATCTTTATCACAAATAAGACACCTTGCTTTCCCTGGTGCCAATTCCATGTAATAGTCCCACACTGGTGCTCTGCTTTTCTCTGCCATCTGTAAAACACACAGCTCTGAAGTGACAATGATACTGAAGAGTCTGCTTAGGAGACAAATACTCTCAACTGTTTGAATAAAAATAGAGTTTAAGTTGCCTGTGATGAATGTTGAAAACAAAAACTGTCATTTCTATATGCAGGAAATCCTATTTTAATAATGGACATGGTAAGAATTAACTACCAAAGTGCGAGTCATAATTCCCATGACACCTTCTAGCAAAATCTGAAAAGCGGTTCCTTCATTCATTTATTCCATAGGATATGTTTAGATTAACTTAAAATAAGGTCTGTTTCGTGTAGGCTTACACCACCTTGACAATTTTATAACGGTGTAGATATCCATAGGACAAGGTCAATATTATTAATTATTATTATATTAATATATGATCAATATTGGCTAAATATAAGCGAAGATCATTTTTTTTTGTAGAATGGATTTATGAAAATATGTTGACACACGTTACCTTATCCTAGTGAGATTTACACGAGTATCAAAACGCAGAGGCAGTTTAAGCCTGAACCCTAACCGGCACAAAACACAGACCTTATTTGAGGTAGATCAAGACATTCTCTATGGAAGACATGAACAGAGGCAGTTTAAGCCTGCACGAAACACAGACCTTATTTGAGGTAGATCAAGACATTCTGTATGGAAGACATGAACAGAGGCAGTTTAAGCCTGCACGAAACACAGACCTTATTTGAGGTAGATCAAGACATTCTCTATGGAAGACATGAACAGAGGTGGTTTAAACCTAAAGTAGATCAAGACATTCTCTATGGAAGACATGAACTGTAAAATAACGAAGGAACCCCTTTCAAGTTCAGCCGCAAGTTATTACAGGAATTATAACGTGTCAACTATTTCTCTCTGAACCATATACCTTTGACTATTATGAGCCTGCTGCTGCCTACCACCCCTCAGTCAGACTGCTCTATCAAATCATAGACTTAACTATAATAAACACACAGAAATACGAGCCTTTATTCAGTTCTGTATTTTATCTAACGGGTGGCATCCATGAGTCTAAATATGCCTGTTACATTGCACAACCTTCAATGTTGTGTCATAATTATGTAAAATTCTGACAAATTAGTTCACAAAGAGCCAGGCAGCCCAAGCTGTTGCATATACACGGACTCTGTGCGCAATGAACGCAAGAGGTGACACAATTTCACCTGGTTAATATTGCCTGCTAACCTGGATTTCATTTAGCTAAATATGCAGGTTTAAAAATATATACTTGTGTGTATTGATTTTAAGAAAGGCATTGATGTTTATGGTTAAGTACACATTGGAGCAATGACAGTTGTTGATTGATTGTTTTTTCTAAGATAAGTTTAATGCTAGCTAGTAACTTAGCTTGGCTTACTGTATTCGCCTAACAGGCAGTCTCCTCGTGGAGTGCAATGTAATCGGGTAGTTAGAGAGTTGAACTAGTTAACTGTAAGGTTGCAAGATTAGATCCCCCGAGCTGACAAGGTAAAAATCTGTCCCTGAACGAGGCAGAACGTTCCTAGGCCGTCATTGAAAATAAGAATGTGTTCTTAACTGACTTGCCTAGTTACATAAAGGTGTAAAAAAAAAAATTGGCAAAATCGGCGCCCAAAAATACCAATTTCCGATTGTTATGAAAACTTGAAATCGGCCCAAATTAATCAGCTATTCCTATTAATCGGTCAACCTCTATTTCTCACACAATAACCAAGAGGGACATGATTATATTAATGGAGATTTGTTAAATGTGATAATCCCTTTTGAGGCCATTAGGTCATGCTAAAGTATTTAAAATGTGTTAATACTGTAGCTAACTGCATGGTTACTTCCCATGAAAATGTATGTATTGATCTACTATAATTTAAATGTAGTGCAGCCTACTTGATTCAGTCACTATTTGTCTCTAGGTTATGAAAGTGCATTTAATAAGGCATTAAGCAACCATGGAAACAATTAAATCATTTTAAGTAAAATAAACAGAGCTGGACTGGTAATAACAGTGAAACAAAATAACTATTCTTACTAAATGATGCCTTTAAAAGATGCAGTTAGGAACACGGCATATACTGCACCACACCACACCACACGGCAGTGCACACACTCCTGAGGTCATTTATTTAGCACAGCGAGGACAATCTTTATATTATCGTTCATCAATTATTCAGAGACAGTTTCCATGAAACATAGCAGAGGGAAAGAGGAGAACATAGAGTCCAGTTTTCCTATTTTGTCTCTCGTTTAATAGACGTTGATCCTTAATGTTTGTCCTGTTATCTTTATTTCAGGAAAATCGTCATTAAATTTGGAGGGATGAAGAAGAAGAGGGAGACAGAGTCTTCAGAGGAGGGGTCTGATGAAGAACGTCCGCCTCGAAGATCCTTTAAAGACGATGATTCGGTGAGTCCCTCCCCCAGTCTCCAAGCTGCAGCACACAAAAGCCTTATGACGGTGTTATTGTGATTATTAAAGGCATGGAGTCCCTCCCCGTGTCTCCAAGGCTACAGTATGCAGGCTCTTTATGGCTGCAGAACTCTTATGACGGTGTTATTGTGATTATTAAAGGCATGGAGTCCCTCCCCGTGTCTCCAAGGCTACAGTATGCAGGCTCTTTATGGCTGCAGAACTCTTATGACGGTGTTATTGTGATTATTAAAGGCATGGAGTCCCTCCCCGTGTCTCCAAGGCTACAGTATGCAGGCTCTTTATGGCTGGAGAACTCTTATGACGGTGTTATTGTGATTATTAAAGGCATGGAGTCCCTCCCCGTGTCTCCAAGGCTACAGTATGCAGGCTCTTTATGGCTGCAGAACTCTTATGACGGTGTTATTGTGATTATTAAAGGCATGGAGTCCCTCCCCGTGTCTCCAAGGCTACAGTATGCAGGCTCTTTATGGCTGCAGAACTCTTATGACGGTGTTATTGTGATTATTAAAGGCATGGAGTCCCTCCCCGTGTCTCCAAGGCTACAGTATGCAGGCTCTTTATGGCTGCAGAACTCTTATGACGGTGTTATTGTGATTATTAAAGGCATGGAGTCCCTCCCCGTGTCTCCAAGGCTACAGTATGCAGGCTCTTTATGGCTGCAGAACTCTTATGACGGTGTTATTGTGATTATTAAAGGCATGGAGTCCCTCCCCGTGTCTCCAAGGCTACAGTATGCAGGCTCTTTATGGCTGGAGAACTCTTATGACGGTGTTATTGTGATTATTAAAGGCATGGAGTCCCTCCCTGTGTCTCCAAGGCTACAGTATGCAGGCTCTTTATGGCTGCAGAACTCTTATGACGGTGTTATTGTGATTATTAAAGGCATGGAGTCCCTCCCCGTGTCTCCAAGGCTACAGTATGCAGGCTCTTTATGGCTGCAGAACTCTTATGACGGTGTTATTGTGATTATTAAAGGCATGGAGTCCCTCCCCGTGTCTCCAAGGCTACAGTATGCATTTCCTCAGTCTGCAGAACGCAGGCCTTTGTGTTTAAAGATTCATGTCATATAGACCAGTTCTTATGATAGTGTTTTTGTGATGTTTAAGGCAGGGGTAGGCAAATATATTTATTTATCTATTGTAGTATTATTATTAAAAGACATGGAGAGGCCATTTCCTCAGTCTGCAGAACGCAGGCCTTTATGTTTAAAGATTCATGTCATATAGACTGGTTCTTATGACAGTGTTGTTGTGATAGTTAAAGCCATGGAGAGTCCCTGTCCTTGGGCTCTCTTGTTGGCCATGCTGATGCTGAGTGGAATACAGGAGTCACAGCTGTGGTATGGAGTCAAAGTACACCGGGTGGTTCAGAGTTAGTTCAGGGCCTAACCAACTCAAGAATGAATAGCTCCAGTGTAATTTACTGTTGTTGGTAGAGCTGAGGATTCTGTAGGGGTAGGCCTATTCTATACCTTGAGGACAGTCCTTATCCATAGACACTGGTGTTGAGTGAGAGGGACGATCTGCTCTGTTCCAGTTGACGGAGTATTCAGTGTGTGGGGATGAATGACTACTCTCCCCCTGACTGTGTCATAGTATGGAGCGACTGGGGATTTACCCCCCCCGCCCATGTGTATGTATAATTATCCTCATTATCCCCCCCACCCAGTCTTAATTAGAGCTGTTTGAAGATGTCATTTAGAGTGATCCTCCAGTCCTGTCTGTTGCACTATAAGTGGTGGAGTTAGTAGACAGACAGCTCTGAGAACAGCTACAGCATCATCACCACAGGGGACCCCTCAGCCTGGGAGGTAACCTGACAGGCAGGGAAGGAGGGACCACTCAGCCTGGGAGGCAGCCTGACAGACAGGGAAGGAGGGACCACTCAGCCTGGGAGGTAACCTGACAGGCAGGGAAGGAGGGACCACTCAGCCTGGGAGGTAACCTGACAGGCAGGGAAGGAGGGACCACTCAGCCTGGGAGGCAGCCTGACAGGCAGGGAAGGAGGGACCACTCAGCCTGGGAGGCAGCCTGACAGGCAGGGAAGGAGGGACCACTCAGCCTGGGAGGTAACCTGACAGGCAGGGAAGGAGGGACCACTCAGCCTGGGAGGCAGCCTGACAGGCAGGGAAGGAGGGACCACTCAGCCTGGGAGGCAGCCTGACAGGCAGGGAAGGAGGGACCACTCAGCCTGGGAGGCAGCCTGACAGGCAGGGAAGGAGGGACCACTCAGCCTAGCAGGCCTGAGTCTTTTATGGTCAGCCTGGGTTATTCTCATCCACAGACACGTTATTAGTTTCAACTGAATGGTATTTAGTATCTCATTAAACTGTGGCTGTCATTAGCAGGGTCTCTCTGATGTGTTTTCCTAATGATAAGCACTAGGCATTCTTGAATGTCACACATATTGCTGCGGAGTGCATACAACACACAGACACACACTATTAAGAATAGACAGGACTGCCTTCGATGGCTGCCTACATATTAACCCAGTAAAACATAGGAAAAGAGTTATACTGATATTTTGGCTGTGCTGATTTGTACAATACAGAACCTCCGTAATACTAAACGTCTTTCCCTTACCCCCCCCCCCCCCGTAGACGCGTCGGTCGAACCGCCAGGTGAAGAGGAAGAAGTATGCAGAGGAGGGAGAGGCCAGGGTGTCTGATGAGGAGGTGAAGGTCATGGTTAAAACCAAGAAGACCAGCACTGCTGCAGCACGCAAAGAGCCAGCACAGCAGCTGTTTGTGGTGAGGAGATACTGGCCTCGCCCAGGCAGCAATCAATAACTCTCAATAACATTCAGTTGTTCTAGACCAGTTGTTTCCAACTCCAGTCCTCCAGTACCCCCAAAAGTACAAATTTTTGCTGTAGCCCCGGACAAAAACATCTATTTCAATTTGTAAGCTAATCATCAATCCCTCAATGAGTGAGTTTGTCTGGGGCCACAACAACAATGTGTACTGTTGGGGGTACTGGAGGACTGGAGTTGGGAAACACTGTAAGACTGATAGGTTCTACAGTTTCAAAACATCTCAAGATTACATTCTTCATTGCTCTAGCATAGCCCTATCTAGTCTAATATGTGTGTTATAAGAGTACAATGCATCTCAAGGCCATACTTCATTCTGATATACATTGAACATACATGCAACTGGTGTGTGGAGTATGAAGGTTGTACATGGAGCTGTTAAAGTGGTTTGTTTCCATCTTGTCAATGCTGCAGGAAAACCCCAGTGAGGAGGATGCTGCGGTTGTTGACAAGATCATGTCATCTCGAATAGTCAAGAACGAGGTAGGATTACAATCATTATCTTTAATGCCACACTCACTCATACCACTCTTTGTAGTACTATAGTATTTTAGTTTAGTTAGTCGTACATCTGCTTACCATCTGCAATGTGGGTTTGATTGAATTCAACCCTCTGTCTTTTCCTACCATACACCGAGTGTACAAAACATTAAGAACACCTTCCTAATATTGCATCCCCCTTTTGCCCTCAGAACAGCCTCAATTCATTGGAGCATGGACTCTACAAGGTGTCAAAAGCATTCCACAGGAATGCTGGCCCATGTTGACTCCAATGCTTCCCACAGTTGGCTGTTGAGCATGAAAAACCCAGCAGCGTTGCAGTTCTTGACACAAACCGGTGCTCCTGGCACGTATTACCACACCCCGTTCAAAGGAAATTCAATATTTTGTCTGCCCATTCACTCTCTGAATGGCACACGTAGACAATCCATGTCTCAAGGCTTAAAAATTCTTACTTAATTAACCTGTCTCCTCCCCTTCATCTACACTGATTGGAGTGGATTTAACAAGTGGCATCAATAAGGGATCATATCTTTCACCTGGATTCACCTGGTCAGTCTATGTCATGGAAAGAGCAGGTGTTCTTAATGTTTTGTACACTCAGTGTATGAAGAGCTTTTAGTCTGTATCCTGTTCTATAATATTGGTTCCTCTTCTAGGTCGCTCCAGGAGTTATCGTAGAAGTGGAGGAGTTCTTTGTAAAATACAAAAACTAGTAAGGCATTCTTTTTCATTCCAGCTAAGATAATTGCATTCACATTTTTAAATGTTTTGTATTCAACCGAAAAAGCCAAATACAGTATGTTAAACAGAGCGATGTAAGACACAGCTTGTCATTACTAGTTCTTGCACTACCACTTTGAGATGCTTTTGACTGAACTCACATGTGACCTCATTGTAGTTTCAGTAGAACAAAATCCAGGCCAGTCTGAAATGAAGACTAATTTGGTGTGTAGTAGATTGTAAATCCTATACAAATGTAAAATGTACAAAATGGCACACAAATGGCACATTTAAACATAAAGTTAACATATATCCATTTGAAAGATGTACGACGTCATAAAAGACATTAAAGTTTTATTTGAAGTTTGTACTATACGTGTGTGTTCTCGTGCGTTCCTGACTCTGTGTGTTGTCCCTCGGTCTCTCTCAGCTCCTACCTCCACTGTGAGTGGGCCGTAGAGCAGCAGCTGGAGAAAGACAAGAGGATTCAGCAGAAGATCAAACGTTTCAAGATTAAACAGGCACAGAGAGCCCACTTCTTTGCAGATGTAAGACCTTTTCACACCAGTGTGTGTGTGTGTGTGCGCGTCAGTGTGTGTGTGTTTGCCTGTTTTGCGCAGGCATGTTTGCATGCATCTCTGTAGTGTGCTTTATGTTCATCCCACCCACCCATACAGTCATACAGTGTGTTTTTCCCCCCAGACTCCAGATGGTGGTTTACTGTCTTCCTGTGTGTTTTAGATGGAGGAGGATCCCTTTAACCCTGACTATGTCTTCCTGTGTGTTTTAGATGGAGGAGGATCCCTTTAACCCTGACTATGTCTTCCTGTGTGTTTTAGATGGAGGAGGATCCCTTTAACCCTGACTATGTGGAGGTAGACAGAGTACTGGAGGTGTCCTATTGTGAAGACAAGGACACAGGAGAGGTACGAGTGGGGGGGCTCTTTCATTCACAACAAATGACCTCCAATGGAGAGATGATTAGCCTGCCTTTTGTTGGAAAGAGAGAGAGACAGAGTGTGTATGTCTGTACATTGTGTGTGTGTGTATGTCCTTGAGTGTGTCTCATCTTCTCATTTGTAGAAGATACTATTGTAAAGCATGGGGTCATTCCATACATGTGTATTATGGTTGTTGTCTCAGCTACTTTAGCTGTGTAGCTACTAGTGTTGCTTGGTGTACCGGTACCACGGTAACGCCACAGTAAAACCACGGTACCAAAACCTCATGATACTTATGATACCAACATTTTACAATACCATAGTACCGTTTGATCTATAGAACCTGCTGTCCACTTCACTTTCATCAACATATCACGTGGCAGCTGTAATCAGCCAGCCTCACCCCCTACCAGCCCCCACTGTCCTGCTTCTCTCCGGCCCCTCTTCATGCTCATCTATTCCTCCATATCAGCTCGTGATGTCGATCCTGATGAGTCCTCTGTTGTTACGTTTGTTACATTGGAGCAGCACGCAGAGCGAGCAGAAAAGTTTGTACATTATATAATTCCATCACCTGTTATAACCAAGAGCACAGGCCAGTTTGATCTGACTTTGCAAGTTCACTGTCATGCAGCCTCTGAGTGTCAGAGAGGGAAAATAGAGCAGTGCTTCACGACAGGCATGCCTACAACTTTACAGCAAAGAAAATGGCTTGTCCCTAGGGATGTTACGTTGACCATATTACCGCCACACCTGCTGCAGTCGCGAGACATGACGACAGTCAAATTCCACATGACCGTTTAATCACGGTAATTATGCTTCTCCAAGCTCTGATACTGCTGATGGTCATTAATTGCCTACCAAACTTGCTAACTGCCTGGTACTCCGCACTCTATTTTCCCTCGAATCACTCTGACATCAATACAAATGTAGTTGAAAATCTAATCAAACACTTCATGAGAGGAGCTCATGTTGCACAACATTTCAATAAGCTATGCAATTGCGTGAGAACAGAGTGATGGCCTGTATTAAAAAGAGGAAGATCCCATCAGCTTTCTATAGGCTAGGCCTACTATATTTATTTCTCAACGTTCCTAATATCAAGCACATTGCTTCTCTTTACAACAGGAGTATAGCCTATCTGGCTGGCATGAAAATGAACCACGGGAAAAGCGTCCTCCATTCTCTATTTAAGTGCATAGCTGCCCCTGTTTTGATACAGGTGCATGATAATGGTCCATTCTAAATCAAGACAAATTTCAAACATATATTATTTAGTATATGTAAAGACAAGATTAAATCAAGAATAGTCTGCTGGGAGACAATACTAGCCTATCACTTGTGAATGATTCCCAGCTTCAGGCAAACAGCGCATTGTTTTTTTTGCGACTTTTTCAAATCATATTCGCACACCTCATATAGCCTAGCCCATAGACCTATATGTTTTGATAACATTTGTATCATAATTAAAGTGGCCAAATAACTTCTTAAAATGAAGCACATTCATCCACTTCTAAATGACATACATACGCAGCGCGTGAGATCAAGTTTGGGGAAGATCATTTTCACCATAAAAATGCACCTTTATAATAAAAGCAATACATGCATAATTGCATTTGGATTACTTTTGTGTTTCCCTGCTAATGGAACATTCACACTTATAGCCTAGTGTGCGTATTGCTGCGCTTATAATGTGAAGAAATAGCCTAATAGTTTATCAACATTTTAAGCTAAACATTCTCATCTGTTGCGTCAGGCTTATTGCTTAAAACAGATTTTTTGATGCTAGTGGTTATATTATTTTGGGATCTATCGCATCCCACAACTGTCCAAGACTATGTTTGGAATATTTATTTCTCGCACAGAATAGAGTAGGTCGAAATCTGTACTATGGGGAATAGTAGATTGACATATGCTAATGCTTTTGCTGTTCGCTAGGCCTACTCATCTTGTTGGCTGACGAAAGTAAATGTGGACAGTTCTTCCAATATCTTCAATATGCGCCTTGGTATTGGATAAGGATGCACGCAGTTGCGTGTCTGTCTTCACTTGATGTGTCTGTCTTCACTTGATGTGTCTGTCTTCACTTGAAGCCTGTGAGAAAGACCCGATCATATGACGGAGAGCCATGTGAGTGAGAGGTGCTTCAGCACACAGCCGGGAGAAGGGATTTATAATTAATCCATGCAAACGGCATGGATTTTTTTAGGGGGCATTACGGCCACACAAAGGGGATGCAGCCGGGAAATTTGAGGCATTATTAACTACTTGAGTGAGAGACTGATGAAGTGTGTTCAGCCTGCGCAAAAAAACAAAGCAGAGATCATGCCTTTCATGTGACTTTTTTCAAATCGCATCATGCAGCCTTACAATGTATTAAAATCATAACATATAGCCCAACATTTGTATCACAACTAAAGTTACATTAATAACTCTAAATTAAGCATATAGGAGTACCTTTTTTCTTTGTAACCGCTCAACACAGAATAGAGAAAATATCCTTCCTATTTTATTCAGCTATGTTCAATTGTATTCTTCATACAGAATTCTAAGCAAATCTTGTCTGCTAAATGAACTAATGTAGCCCACAGCCACATGGCATAGCCAGATCAGCACCTAACATAAGGACAACTCAGAGTATGCTATTCTGTTCTTCTGAAATAGACTACATTTTCTAAATATCATGTTTCTTTAGACCTGTCTAAAATAAATAATGGATTTATTGTGAAGGTGTAGGCTGTATTACATGGATTTATTAGACTTTTTCAAATGTATATTTTCCAAAGGTCAGCATCAGTGGCTTGTAGGCTATGTGTGGAAGCCAGGAGATGCTACATGTGATTATATTAATTAACGGTCAATTACCGTGAGACCGGCAGTTATTTGCTTGACAATCACCTGCTGAGGAAATTTCATGACCACCACGGCCCTACTTGTCCCTAGACTGAACGGTTCAGAAATCCATTTCTTTCTGGTGCTCCTTAAATTCTGTTTGGTGTCCAGCGTTTCAAAAGTTGAGAGCAGTGTGTGTTTGTGTGTGTTTTTACGAGAGGGAGCGAGATTGAATGTGAGGAAGGGATGGAGAGTTTGTGTGTCTATTTTAACTGAAGAGTAAAGAAGGTTTCATGCAGTGTTTTCTCCTTACTGACACAATGACATGCAGATCATTATGCATGTGTGTTCCTTCCCCCCATTCCTCCAGCCAAATCACAGCTAGGCCTTTGCAAATATGAGGAAATCAGCCATTCTATGCAGTATTCTATTAAAAACTGAACAGTGTGAAGTTAAATTCATTATGTGTCGTATTGAGTAAAAGTGTGAATTTCAGTGGCAGGTTTTTGCGTAGCTCATGCGCAGGAGGTTTAGAAAACGGGGGGCTGGGCGAACAGGACGCTAGTGACAACACTAGTAGCTACTAAAAGGTGAAGTTTCTATGTTTTTTTTGTGTTAACTCACAACATCTCTCTCTCTTTCCCCCTCCCTCCTCCCCCTCTCTCCGTCCCTCTTCCCCCAGCAGGTGGTGTACTACCTGGTGAAGTGGTGCTCTCTGCCCTATGAAGACAGTACATGGGAACTGAAGGGGGATGTGGACCAGAGTAAAATAGAGGAGTTTGAGCTGCTGCAGGCAGCAAGGCCAGACTCCCGCAGGATGGTAAGCCCCCTTTATTCAACCTCCTTTCTCTTCTCTTCCTCTCTCTTCTTTTCTCATCTCTCTTTTCATCTTCTCATCCACTAACATTCTCTACCCCACAGGAGCGTCCCCCAGCCAGCCTGTGGAAGAAGAGGGATCAGTCGAGGGAGTACAGGAACAGTAACGTCCTCAGGGACTACCAGCTGGAGGGAGTTAACTGGCTCCTCTTCAACTGGTACAACAGGTCAGTAGGGCCCCCCTAAGGCTACACACACACACACACACACACACACACACATCTGTATGCTTGTGCAAACAAACAGCAACGCACAGTGTTCTACTGCCCTGAACAGATTCTGACAGTCAGAATCACAGGTTTGTTCCAGACTTCAAATCCTAGGTTTCAGCTCTGTGGTTGTAGCATACTGCATCCAGCCAGAGAGACAAGGGCTGGACTGTCAGATTGCTAAGTAGTGCAGAAGAGAAGCCAGTGAAGCAGTGAGCTGACAGCATGTCTGTACCGAGACAGGGAGACACTTGCTCAGAGCCTGCTGACTTCTAGCTTGGTTTAGTATGCAAAACCTGTGAAGAATGTGGTTAATAGGTTTGGACGGTATGTCGTATATACCATACACCGGGGTATTTTGAAATACCAACAGTATGATTTTAGTTTAGATTTTTTTTTTGGTGGGGTTTGGGGCGCCCTAAAGCTCAGAGGGGTGCGTGCTACACCACTGCTTATAACTATCAGTTAACTATCTAAGATGTGCCAAATAAATTATCTCCTGCTCAGGGCGCCAGCTTTGCATTTGGTTTGCTAACTTGCTCGCAATGTGGCTAGCTTGCAAGATCACGCTCCTTGGTTACAGCAGAGACAATCAATCCCCTCCTGGATCAAGATCCCTTCTGCTTGAACTTTCTTTGTGTGTAATAATAAAAAATAAATAATAATATATATATATATATATATATATACACACACGCACACTACATGACCAAAATTATGTGGACACCCCTTCAAATGAGTGGATTCGGCTATTTCAACCACACCCGTTGGTGACAGGTTTATAAAATTGAGTATACATTGGCAGTAGAATAGCCCGTACTGAAGAGCTCAGTGACTTTCAGCGTGGCACCATGTGTGTATGTATGTATGTATGTATATATATATATTTTACTTTTGGAAATAAATTGCGCCCATTTTGTGCACTGCCAGTAATACCATATACCCTGGTATGGTACAGGAACGGTATGAAGGTATGAAAATATTGCCCAACCCTAGTGGTTAATAATATTTCTTTAAAGGAAAGAACACAACAGCATAAACATGCAAAACAGTACAGGAAAACACTGCACTACGCCACATAGGCTATATGAAAAGATCGAAAGGTTGTCTGTCTTGCATTTTACAGTATCTTTGAAAAGAGGATGCTTTCATTGACTGAAGGTTTTCTTGGTTGTCTGTTTTGATTTGTGTCTTAATCTTAAAAATGTTTTTCATGAGGATATTTTCATTCACTTATCTTTCAGTTTAGCTTGTTTGGTTTAGAGACTTTGTCACTGCACAGAGGTAGTGTGGATGTTACATTCTAAATGGTTTTCCTGTGTTGTGTTTAGAGCATGCTGTGATTTGGCTGAGTTAACATTATTAGCCTGTGTGCCTCTTGCTGCTGGTGGGGAGAGGGTGTCGCTCTCCATCTTTCTCTCTCTTGTCTTCCTCCTCTTCCCTTCCCTTGCTGCTGGTGGGGAGAGGATGTCGCTCTCCATCTTTCTCTCTCTGTCTTCCTCCTCTTCCCTTCCCTTGCTGCTGGTGGGGAGAGGGTGTCGCTCTCCATCTTTCTCTCTCTGTCTTCCTCCTCTTCCCTTCCCTTGCTGCTGGTGGGGAGAGGGTGTCGTTCTCCATCATTCTCTCTCTGTTTTCCTCCTCTTCCTTTCCCTTGCTGCTGGTGGGGAGAGGGTGTCGCTCTCCATCTTTCTCTCTCTGTCTTCCTCCTCTTCCCTTCCCTTGCTGCTGGTGGGGAAAGGGAAGAGGAGGAAGACAGAGAGAGAAAGATGGAGAGCGACAGAGGGAGACAGAGATATGGAGAGAGATCAAGGGAGAGAGAAAGATGGATAGTGACAAAGGGAGACAGAGATATGGAGAGACAGATCAAGGGAGACAGAGATATGGAGAGACAGATCAAGGGAGAGAGAAAGATGGAGAGAGATCAAGGGAGAAAGCGAGTGAGTGTGGAACACATCCCAAATCATCTGTTTGTAGCCAGGCTGTAGTGTTGCTACTGGGACTGTGTTTCAGAGTGCTGTGAAGTTCTTAAAGGTCCAATGCAGCACTTTTTTAAAAAAAAATCTCTATCAAATTATTTCTCGGTAACAATCAAGTACCTTGATTGTGATTGTTGTCAATTAAAACGGTCAGAAAGAAACAAAAATAGCTTCTTAGCAAAGAGCAATTTCTCAAGCAAGAATTTTGCTAGGACTGCCTGGGAGTGGTCTGAGTGGGGAGGGGAAAACTGAAAACTAACTGTTATTGGCAGAAAGGTTCAGAACTCTCTTTATTGATCTATCAACTAATTTACTGTGATGTCACCAGGCAGGCCAAAACAACATCCCACCAAAACAGGCTGAAATTTCAGCTGGTATTTTCAATCAGCTCTTACACTAAAAGGGCATTATCATAATTTTCACAATTTCAGAGTATTATTCCATCATATTGTGGAAATATTTATAAAACACAGGAAAATCCTGTTTTTGACTGCACCAAGCCTTTAAGATTAAGGGAAAAAAGTATAGGAAGCAAGTGGGAGTATCTGCTCTTTGCAATTAATGTCAAGATTCACTGTAACACCCCCACCCTCTGGACAACCAGATTAATGTTCTGCCTGAATACTAGAGGAAGGATTCTGTTCAGCCCAGTCTCATCACTTAATATCAATATCAGACAGGACCACAACTACTCTATAAATTTTTTGTGACTGTAATGTCTCTCTCTCTCTTTCTTCCTCCAACCCCCCTCTCGCTTCCTCTCACTCCTTTCTTACTCCCTCCCTGCCCCCCACCCCTCTCTCTCCCTCTCTTCCTCCCTGACAGACGGAACTGTATCCTGGCAGATGAGATGGGTCTGGGGAAGACCATCCAGTCCATCACGTTTCTGGAGGAGATCTGGCGTGTGGGCATCAGGGGCCCCTTCCTCATCATCGCCCCCCTCTCCACCATCGCCAACTGGGAGAGGGAGTTCAGAACGTGGACCCACCTCAACGTTATTGTCTACCACGGCTCCATGGTCAGCAGGCAGATGCTGCAGCAGTACGAGATGTACTCCAGAGACACACAGGTAAACAACAACATAAATAAACAACACAAGATGTACAGTTAGGGTCCCACAGATGAACAACAATGTCAACAACAGATGGGTCCTTGACGTTTCAAAAAGTTGTTCTCTGATGAGGGGAGGTGGTGGTTGTCAAAAACAACAGCAAAAGGGCCTTGAAACCCGCTGGCAGCCAGCATCTCATAATGGGGACTAAGAACAGGAGATAATGTGATGCACATCATTAGCTGTGAAAGATGAAGTGAATCTCAGGTGTCTCTCTGTTCCATTCAAGTAATGACAGTATTTATATCAGGGAATAGTGACATGATATCAGAGATACTCAGTCGGACAATGAGATTTGTAAAAGGAGAGCTTGCAGGCCACATAATGAGAGAGATACTGAGATTGAGTAGCATGACTGTCATGTTCCAGCATGCCTAGTCACCTTACCCCTATACATATCTACCCCTAATGATCCAGTGTCCCTTCACATTGTAAATATGCTACTGGAACCGACCCTGTATATAGTATGCTTACTGACTTTATCCTGTTCTTCTTATTTCATATCTCGTGTGTCTTTGTTCTACCTTGTTATTTTTACTATTACATTGTTATTGATTAAAGCATTGTTGGAGTCAGAGCTTGGAAGAAAAGACATGTCACTGTACTTGAGCATGTGACATTAAAACTTGAAAGCAGGACTCAATTTAAAGGCATATGAGAAGGGTTTGAAGGGTGGCACATGTCAGGCAGTAGCCCTGCAGTTGTTGGCAGAGTAATGTGGAATGACAGACAGTGGTTAGGAGATCTTAGCATGCAAATATAACAAGGGAGGAGGGGAAGAACGGATGAGGGAGGAGAGGAAAGAGGAGCTGCCACCAGGCTGTCTCACTGGAAGACTCTGTCACTGTGGCGCCAAAGAGCTTATTCTTACAGCACGGCTCACCCCTTAACACACAGGAAATCACCTTAACACACAGGGAATCACACACTCCGCAGGATGTCTCACTAGATATGAGAATGGTAGGACCATCTTTCTCCAATGATTGATATCACTGATATTTCTTTACAAGGCATTATACACTCAACCATTGAGAATGAGAAAAGCTGAATGAATGGAAGAGTTGTATTGACTCCCTGTGTGTTTCTTCCTGGTTTCCCTCCAGGGTCGTGTGGTGCGTGGAGCCTACAAGTTCCACGCCCTCATCACCACCTTTGAGATGATCCTGGGCGGCTGTCCAGAGCTCAACGCCATCGAGTGGCGCTGCGTCATCATAGACGAGGCCCACCGCCTCAAGAACAAGAACTGCAAGCTGCTAGAGGGCTTCAAGCTCATGAATCTGGTATGTCCAAGTCACTGAGCATAATGTAGGGCAGAACTGAGCAAAGGGCAGAAATGCAGCCATTACAGCTTGAATATTTGAGATCCTAGGCCTAGTGTGTCTCCAATCAGTACCTTGTTGGTGTGTGGAGAGAAGCAGTGAAACGTGCCCTAATGGTAACCATCACTGTACACCAATCTGGTTGGATCTTAAGATAGTTTGTGATTGAGGTCTCCCCTCTCTCTGTAGTTGTGTTCAGTGGAGGCACAGCTTGTAGGTTGGAGTTCCTATGCTGTGTGTCTTGTATTGTTTCTAACTCACATCTCTCTCTTCCCTCTCCTCTCTCTCCAGGAACACAAAGCTCTCCTGACAGGGACCCCCCTCCAGAACACAGTAGAGGAGCTGTTCAGTCTGCTGCACTTCCTTGAGCCTCAAAGCTTCCCCTCAGAGAATACCTTCATGCTGGAGTTTGGAGACCTCAAGACTGAGGAGCAGGTGAGGCTGTGTGATTCTATCATGTGGTTGTTGGGTTCGTATCAAGTGTGTCGCTGTGAGTGTGTGAGTATTATGTTGTTGGGTTCCTATCAACAAAGTGTGTATGTGAGAAATACTGTGTGTTATAGTTTAGTCTCTGCCTGTTTGCCTGTGTGTGAGTGTGTCCTTTACCATCACTGATCATAATGAATATGATTATTAATACAGAAGCTAATTTGTTTTCATATGGTATCAAGGGACATGAGTGTGTTTTCCCCACTCACCCCACCTGGTGTTTGAACAGTGTGTCAGTGTGTGGAGATAATGATCCTGTTGGTACAGATGGAACTCTGAAGGAGAATAGAGCTCAGACAGACAGACAGACAGACAGAGCTGTTTTGGAAAGTTATGTTATGTTAAAGGCCTTTTAGCATTATGCTGATGTAATTACAGTTATTAGAACCCCTATTATCAACCTCATGGACTTCATCAGTCTATTAAGTGTGAAAAACCCAGCAGCGTTGCAGTTATTGACACACTCAAACCGGTGTTCCTGGTACCTACAACCATACCCTGTTCAAAGGCACTTAAATATTTTGTCTTGCCCATTCACCCTCTGAATGGCACATACACAATGTCTCAATTGTCTCAAGTCTTAAAAATCCTTCTTTAACCTGTCTCCTCCCTTTCATCTACACTGATTGAAGTGGATTTAATAAGGGATCATAGGTTTCACCTGGATTCACCTGGTCAGTCTATGTCATAGAAAGCAGGTGTAGATGAAGGAGAGGAGACATGTTAAAGAAGGATTTCTAAGGTGTACCTAATGTTTTGTACACTCAGTGTATTGTACTGGTTTGACAATCATACCACTGACCGCCCCATGGTCAACCCCTCTTAATCCTGCTAATCTTTCAGCACCTCTTGTTAAAATCATGTGTGTGTATGTGCGTGTGTGCGTGCGTTCCCGTTCCAGACTCTCCACATGTTAACCTGTATCTTCCATCTCTCTGTCTCTGTCTCTATGTGTCTCAGGTCAAAAAGCTTCACATATTACTGTAAACTGTGTCTGTGTGTATGTGTGCGTATGCATGCGTCCATATCTGAACATGCATATCTCTGTCTCTCTCAGGTCCAGAAGTTGCAGGCCATCCTGAAGCCCATGATGTTGCGTCGTCTCAAGGAGGACGTGGAGAAGAAGCTGGCTCCTAAGGAGGAAACCATCATTGAGGTGGGTATGTGCTTGTTTGCAATGTGTGCTTGAGATTGAGTTTTTGTGTTTTTTTGTCTTAGTTTTGCTGACTGATGTGGTTTCTGTGTATTGTCCTATATAATTGAATGTTTCTATATAATGTGGTCAGGTGGAGCTGACCAACATCCAGAAGAAGTACTACAGAGCCATCCTAGAGAAGAACTTCTCCTTCCTGTCTAAAGGAGTCGGCCAGGCCAACGTCCCCAACCTGGTCAACACCATGATGGAGCTGAGGAAGTGTTGTAACCACCCCTACCTCATCAAAGGTACTGAACACACCACTACCTGACCCTAATCCCTACCTAACCCTAACTGTAACCAGGGTTGGGGTCAATTCCATTGAAATTCCAGTCAATTCAGAAGGTAAACCAAATTCCAATTCCCCATTGAAGAGAATTGGAATTGGAATTTCAGTTTACTTCCTTAATTGACTGGAATTGCCCCAAGCCTGACTGTAAACTCAACCTGGTCAACACCATGATGGAGCTGAGAAGCTGCTGTAACCAGCATTACCTCATCAAAGGTACTAACAGTGATATTGCTACAATCCAGGTTGTGGAACGCTGTATGTAGCCTCTTGATATATGGAAGGACATTGTATGCCGTGTGGGGTAGGCTGATTTGGGTAATTCCCGCCCATACCTTTAGTAAAGAGCTCTATAGCAGCCCCGGGGCAGAATGAAAACCTCTGAGTCAGAGACTTCCTCATTCCTCACTATCTTTCCCTATGGCGCTGTCTGTTTCTCTCACCCACCCTCCTCCCTCCATCTTTCTCCTAGCTGTGTCAGAACTCCTAGAACAGAGAAAGCAGGCCAGGAGATTGAGGCTCTGGAACAGATAATGGACTAACTTCACATCTCCCTCCATTCATCCCACATCCAAAAGCTGCCGTGTTGGTCCATTCCTCTTCCTCTCCCTCTTCCCTGCCCTCCTAGCTGTAATATATTTATGTCACTGGTGTACTTTTGCTCTGGTTAATCTGGTTTGACACAGTGCTCTCATACAAGGCCAGCCTAGTGAACCTTTGGCCTGTGGTTTGACAGCTGCTTCTGTTTGTACGTGTGTGTGTGTGTGTGTGTGTGTGTGTGTGTGTGTGTGTGTGTGTGTCAGTTTTAATGAGGGCTAGGACAACTAAAGGATCAGCTTTAGAGTTGATAAACTTGGTATATGGGCTCCTGATTGGGACACTGCCTGATTGGGACACTGCATCTCAATGCTAGAGGCATCACTACAGACACCCTGGTTCGTATCCAGGCTGTATCACAACCGGCTGTGATTGGGAATCCCATAGGGCAGCACACAATTGGCCCAGCGTCGTCCGGGTTTGACCAGTGTAGGCCGTCATTGTAAGTAAGAATTTGTTCTTAATTGACTTACCTAGTTAAATAAAGGTTAAATAAATAAAATAAAACGTTGGTAACCAGTTTATAATAGCAATAAGGCACTTCAGGGGTTTGTGGTATATGGACAATATACCACGGCTAAGGGCTGTTCTTAGGCACGACCTTAGCCATGGTATATTGGACATATACCACAAACCCGAGATGCCTTATTGCTATTATAAACTGGTTACCTGTCACGGATGACTAGGAGGGGAAGGTGGGAATCAGGCGCAGAGGGTTCGCGGAGAAATGCACTTTAAATGCACAATAACACCTCCGATACAATACACGTGAACAAAATATAATCCCGCACAAACAAGGGTGGGCTTCACAAGCTTAAATAGGTAAGCAAATCAAGAAAACACAAATAGGAACAGGTGCAACTCATAAGACTAAACTAACAGAAAAGGGAAAAGGGATCGGTAGCGGCTAGTAGGCCGGTGACGACGACCGCCGAGCACCGCCCGAACAGGCAGGGGAGCCAACTTCGGCGGGAGTCGTGACATTACCAAGTAATTAGAGCAGTAAAAATAAATGTTTTGTCATACCCGTGTTATACGGTCTGATATACCACGGCTGTCAGCCAATCAGCATTCAGGACTCAAACCACCCAGTAGTTTTTAGTATGTCAAATCAAAATATGGGTTGTTAGACTTGTTAAGCATTATAGAAGTCCTAATTCTCATACTGTCTTTGACCTGCATACAGATTAGTGTAGTTATGGTACCTTTCTTCATCAATGCTGGTTTGTGAGTTCAAGGCAGTGAGCTGTGTGTGTGAGTTGTCTCTTTGGTCATTCAGTTGCTTGGTCATTATCCTTCTAGCCAGTGACCAGAGAGAGAGTTCCTTGTACCGCCACCTCACTCAGGTCCACCCTATTTTTTCCAGTACCATATTGTACAAAATCGATTCCATGACAGAGTTGCTATTCCTGTCTGTCTTAAAGTAGGTACTGTATATGAACTGCATACAGATTAGGTCAAAATGGTAGCTTGGTACCAGATTAAGTTTCATCCAGTCTTTTCCCAATAGAAGCCAAACTCTATTGGCAACAGCGTTAGACGGGGGCCCGCCCTGCTTGTACAATTGTAGCAGCAACACTGATACCATCACTGACTTTATTTGTCTTTCCATTTCTCCCAGGTGCTGAGGAGAAGATCTTGGAGGACTTCCGAGAGGTGTACAGCCCTGTTGCCTTTGATTTCCACTTGCAGGCCATGGTGCAGTCGGCTGGTAAACTGGTCCTCATAGACAAGCTGCTGCCCAAGATGAAGGCCGGGGGACACAAGGTCCTCATCTTCTCCCAGATGGTCCGCTGTCTGGATATCCTGGAGGACTACCTCATCCAGAGAAGGTACTGCTGCCTGCCTCTCTTCTCGCCTTGTATTACTATGCTCCCAAGTACTCCACTCCAATAGAAGCCTGGAAATCAAGGTTCTCTTTCCTCAGATATTTCATATTGTGAGATGAGGTAGTTTGAGATGAGATATATAATGTTTATTACTTTGTGTCAGTGCATGTAGAATTTTAAATGCCCTCTGCAGTTTCAGCTAGGCTGATGCGGAAAAAGACAGGAATCATGCTTGAAAGGGTAATAGACTTTGTCATTTCCATTTTTCAGCTCCATTTTCAAAGTGAAGTATTTATGGTTTATTATCTGGTGTTAGCTAGCTAGCAGTTTGCAGTGCAACAAAAGCTGAATCACTCCAGTACTTTCCCTTATTAAATTGAATGTAGTTGAAGAGAAATGTTGAATAACTAAGCATTAGCCTCGCTCTTCAGTGACTGTCTGAGAAAGAGCCTTTTAAAGCCCCCAGTGCTCATCACTCCATAATGCTACCCAGAGCAGGGAGATGATAAAGACTGCGTAACAGAAGCAGAAAAATGTACCAAGACCCTTTCATTCAAGGTCTTAATCTCCTGGCTTAATGAGCTTCCTGTTTGCACGCTAAATGAAAAGGATATTATCCCTGCAGCCCGTCTAAGCTGAGGAAAGCGGGCGACTGGCCTGGTCTGTGTGGTCTCTCTATATCTTCCTCCCTTTCCCTCCTGATATCTCTGTCCTCTCTCTTCTTCTCCCTCTCTCTATCCTCTCCTCTTGTCTCTCTCACTATCCTGTGCCTGGCCCTGTGTTCTTCTCCCCTCCCTGCTTCTTTCTGGCACTCAAACCCCGAACCAAACCAGTGTAAACACACAAGGCGAGGTGCTCCGCTCAGTGGCAATGCAAGGCTTAGCAGGGGATCAGCGGCAGGTCACAGACTCCCTCGGGGAACTCCCACATCAGACAGAGGGAGAGAGGAGTATGTGGGTGGGTGGAGAGAAGTGGGTCACTGTAGAGGTGAGGTGTGTAAGGTGAAGAAGATGAGGGGTAGGATGTGGGGTGAGGCGAAGCCAGGGCTCCTGGGAAAGAGGCTGCTCTTGATCAGCGTGCTAAACCACCTTGTTCTCTGCCAGAGAAAGGGGGAGGAAGGATGAAAGTAGGGAGCGAGAGCAGAATAGAGAGAGAGGGGAAAAGAGAGACAGGAATGGAGGAAAGAAGGAGAGAACTAGTGAATGTTGTTTTACAGTGGGTGACAAAAACAAATTCCTGGAAATATTGTGTGGCAATTGGAGGCCTCTTAGTGTGTGATGGTTGGTGTTGAATCAGCTACTGTAAAGCTCAGTGTCGTACTGTATGTAAATGTTGCCCTTCATGATACTTGGATGTGACGCAAGAACATGTGTAATTATGTGTACTAGAAGATCCTACTCCAACCCTGCATGGTCCTGTGTTCCTCAGGTACCTGTATGAGCGTATCGATGGCAGAGTGAGAGGTAACCTGCGTCAGGCAGCTATAGACCGTTTCAGCAAACCCGACTCGGACCGCTTTGTGTTCCTGCTGTGTACCCGGGCTGGAGGTCTGGGCATCAACTTGACTGCTGCTGACACCTGTATTATCTTTGACTCAGACTGGAACCCACAGAACGACCTGCAGGTAAAGACACACACAGACATTAAAAGTGACTTCAGCCTCCACTGTAATACAATTAGCAACGAAGGTGTGGTCACTTTCTATTTCAATTCAGTCAATTCAGGAAGTCCTTGAATTGAGAAGTGTCTTTTATATCCTATTATAATAGTTTAACTTTTTCATTGACACAGCTTGGATAGTGAAATGTATGTATTTATGACTAAGTCGTTTTGGATAAAAGCGTCTGCTAAATGGCATATATTATATTATATTATTATAGCAGAGCAACGATCTTGATCCTGAAGTAATTTTTATTGGACAAATATAAAATGTATTGGGCTGGTCATAACCAAGTTATTTTCTATTATTCTCAGGCCCAGGCTCGCTGCCATAGGATTGGTCAGAACAAGGCGGTGAAGGTGTACCGTCTGATCACCAGGAACTCTTACGAGCGGGAGATGTTTGACCGGGCCAGCCTCAAACTGGGCCTGGACAAGGCTGTGCTGCAGAGCATGAGTGGCAGAGAGAACAGCGTGCCGGGAGGAGGGGTGAGTCTGCTGTGTTCGTCATACACATACACACACACACACACACACTGCAGCACCTGTATCATGCTCTATGCATTCGGAAAGTATTCTGACCCCTTGACTTTTTCCACATTTTGTTATGTTACAGCCTTATTCTAAAATTGATTAAATATTTTTTTTTTCTCAGCAATCTACACACAATAACCCATAATAACAAAGCAAAAACAGGTTTTCAGAGTTTTTTGCAAATGTATTACAAATAAAAAACAGATACCTTATTTACATAAGTATTCAGACCATTTGCTATGAGACTCGAAATTGAGCTCAGGTGCATCCTGTTTCCATTGATCATCCTTGAGATGTTTCTACAACCTAATTGGAGTCCACCTGTGGTAAATTCAATTGATTGGACATGATTTGGAAAAGCACACACCTGTCTATATAAGGTCCCACAGTTGACAGTGCGTATCAGAGCAAAAATCAAGCAATGATGTCGAAGGAATTGCCCGTAGAGCTCCGAGACAGAATTGTGTCGAGGCACAGATCTGGGGAAGGGTACCAAAACATTTCTACAGCATTGAAGGTCCGCAAGAACACAGTGGCCTCCATCATTCTTAAATGAAAGAAGTTTGGAACCACCAAGACTCTCCCTAGAGCTGGCCGCCCGGCCAAACTGAGCAATCGTCAAAGAGGTGACCAAGAACCCGATGGTCACTGACAGAGCTCTAGAGTTCCTCTGTGGAGATGGGAGAACCTTCCAGAATGACAACCATCTCTACAGCACTCCACCAATCAGGCCTTTATGGTAGAGTGAAAGCCACATGACAGCACGCTTGGAGTTTGCCAAAAGGCACCTAAAACTCTCAGATCATGAGAAACAAGATTATCTGGTCTAATGAAACCAAGTTTGAACTCTTTGGTCTGAATGCCAAGCGTCACATCTGGAGACAACCTGGCACCATCCCTACGGTGTAGCATGGTGGTGGCAGCATCATGCTGTGGTAATGTTTTTCAGTGGCAGGGACTGGGAGACCAGTCAAGATTGATGCAAAGATGAATGGAGCAAGGTACAGAGAGATCCTTGATTAAAACCTGCTCCAGAGTGCTCAGGACCTCAGACTGGGGCAGAGGTTCACCTTCCAACAGGACAACAACGCTATGCACACAGCCAAGACAACACAGGAGTGGCTTCGGGACAAGTCTCTGAATGTCCTTGAGTGGCCCAGCCAGAGCCCGGACTTGAACCCGATCAAACTTCTCTGGAGAGACCTGAAAGTAGCTGTGCAGCGACACTCCCCATCCAACCTGACAGAGCTTGAGAGGATCTGCAGAGAAGAATGGGAGAAACTCCCTAAATACAGGTGTGCCAAGCTTGTAGCGTCATACCCAAGAAGAGTAAATTATGTAATCGCTGCCAAAGGTGCTTCAACAAAGTACTGAGTAAAGGGCCTGAATACTTATGTAAATGTCATTTTTCTTATTTTTTAAAAAATATATACATTTGCAAAGCAAAATATATATATATATGATTTTTGCTTTGTCATTATGGGGTATTGTGTGTAGATTGATGAGGGGAAAAAATGATTTCATCCATTTTAGAATAAGGCTGTAATGTAACAAAATGTGTAAAAAGTCAAGGGGACAGAATATATTCCGAAGGCACAAAATGTTAAGTCCATTCTACAAAATGAGAGTGTAGAAAGTGGACTGGTCAATATAATAAACACAGCTTTGAGATATCCTCTTAGTGCATCATCAGTGTGTAGAAGGAGCTTAGCTGTTTCTCTCTCTGGATTAGCTGGACTATCAGGAAGAAAGTGTTGAGCAGACATTATCACCACCAGCTGCATACTAACACACCATGGGTCAGCTGGGGGTTGCTGCTACTCTTAAAGATTTAAAAAGGTCTGGCATGTGATCCAGTTCAGCTTCAGTTCAACTAACTGTCTCGCTCCTCTGCGTTTCTCACACTAGAGTGTCTGTCTGTTTTTGTGTGGTGTTAATGCGTGTGCATGTGTTGTGCACATGTTTGTGTGTACAAGGATGTAATGTGTAAATAGTCCAGTCTGTGATCTACTGTAGTCCATCATCAGTTCCCCTAACACCCTCTCTGTTTCTCCTTCTCCCCCTCCCCTCTCTCCAGCCGACCCAGCAGCAGCTGTCTAAAAAGGAGATCGAGGACCTGCTGAGGAAAGGGGCGTATGGAGCTCTGATGGACGATGAGGATGAGGGGGCCAAGTTCTGTGAGGAGGACATCGACCAGATCCTTCAACGCAGGACCAAGACCATCACCATCGAGTCTGAGGGACGGGGATCGACCTTTGCCAAGGTACCCAGTGACTGAAAGAGCACCACACAGTGGTCATTGTTTGAATGTTGCTATCTTTTTCCTTTCTGCATGACTAGCAGTAGTAACCAGTGTCTCCTGTCTACTCTCATGTCACTCTTCATCACAGACTCTCAGCTCTGTTAGGAGACTCAGACTTATCATTGAAGGAGACTCAGGAAGGAACAGTGAATCTCATTATCAAGGTTTAATGTGATATAATGTCTCCTTCTCTCTCAGGCCAGTTTTGTGGCATCCGGAAACCGCACAGATATTTCTCTGGACGACCCCAACTTCTGGGACAAGTGGGCCAAGAAGGCTGAGATTGACATGGACACTGCCAATGGCAGAGTAAGTAATGCTTTAGTTTAAACACTGAACCTGCTCTTTCTGGCCATGATGAGATATGTTATATAGGAGATAAGATCAATGCCATGTGTGAATTTGCTACAATAGTATCTGAGTATCTGTGTGTGTTCCTATTCCACAACAGAACAGCCTGGTAATTGACACTCCGAGGGTGAGGAAGCAGACCCGACCCTTCAGTGCCACTAAGGACGAGCTGGCAGAGCTGTCAGAGGGGGAGAGTGACAATGAGGACAAGCCCAAGCTCCGCCGGCCCCACGACCGCCTCAACAGCTACGGCAGGACAGAGTGCTTCAGAGTGGAGAAGAACCTACTAGTATACGGGTCAGTGACAGTGACTGGACCACTTATGCTAGATAATATACAAACCAACATTGATACTAAATAACAATGTTCTTTAATACTTATCTTGGGGACCCACAGGATGTGCAGACTTGAGTTTCAGCCCAGACCAACCACATCTTGTTCTTACTGTACTGCTGTACAGTATTGTGTCTGTACTGTGGCTCTCCTGTGTTATCCATCTATATTGTACAGTGTTGTCTGTATTGAGGCTCTCCTGTGTTGTCCGTCTATATTGTACAGTATTGTGTCTGTACTGAGGCTCTCCTGTGTTGTCCATCTATATTGTACAGTATTGTGTCTGTACTGAGGCTCTCCTGTGTTGTCCATCTATATTGTACAGTATTGTGTCTGTGCTGAGGCTCTCCTGTGTTGTCCTTCTATATTGTACAGTATTGTGTCTGTACTGAGGCTCTCCTGTGTTGTCCATCTATATTGTACAGTATTGTGTCTGTACTGAGGCTCTCCTGTGTTGTCCATCTATATTGTACAGTATTGTGTCTGTGCTGAGGCTCTCCTGTGTTGTCCTTCTATATTGTACAGTATTGTGTCTGTACTGAGGCTCTCCTGTGTTGTCCTTCTATATTGTACAGTATTGTGTCTGTACTGAGGCTCTCCTGTGTTGTCCATCTATATTGTACAGTATTGTGTCTGTACTGAGGCTCTCCTGTGTTGTCCATCTATATTGTACAGTGTTGTCTGTACTGAGGCTCTCCTGTGTTGTCCTTCTATATTGTACAGTGTTGTCTGTATTGAGGCTCTCCTGTGTTGGCCATCTATATTGTACAGTATTGTGTCTGTACTGAGGCTCTCCTGTGTTGTCCATCTATAATGTACAGTATTTGTCTCCAGTATTGACTCTCTCCTCTCCTGTGTCGTCCAGGTGGGGTCGTTGGAAGGATATCCTGCTCCATGGTCGTTTTAAGAAGCAGCTGACAGAGCGTGATGTAGAGTCTATCTGCAGAGCCCTTCTGGCCTACTGTCTGGTTCACTACCGCGGTGACGACAAGATCAAGAGCTTCATGTGGGACCTGATCGCCCCCTCCGAGGACGGACAGACCAAGGAACTACAGAACCACCTGGGTACGTTACAACCTCACAATGACCAAAGCCCAGGGGTCCAACCACAAATTAGAATCTGGTTCCTCTCAAGGAATTCTTCCTTTAAAGGGCATTTCCCCTTACCACTGTGCTATTGGTTTACTGTTAATGTTTTTAATGTGGGTTTATAAACCGGTGTCCATAACCACAAATTGTATCTGTGTTACTCCCTCAGGTCTGTCGACCCCAGTCCCCAGAGGCAGGAAAGGGAAGAAGATGAAGACTCAATCCAGCACATTTGACATCCAGAAGGCTGAGTGGATCAGGAAGCACAACCCAGAACACATGCTGCAGGACGAGGGATACAAGAAGCACCTCAAACACCACTGCAACAAGTAAGAAGCTACTCTTGGTACTATAGGCCTATAGTATTAAATATATTCAGTACACTTTTAGATTTTTTTTATGGTATTGTTGTCTAATAGTTACATTAACAAAGACAAGTTGTTTGTTCCAATGTGTCTAGGCTTGGTTTTTATTGATGTTGGAAATAAACATAGGTTATTGTCTCTGACGTATATAGAGTTGAGAACATTTTTGAAACGTCTCATATTTTGTATTTCCCTCAGTTTGCTTCAGTGTGTTGAAGCTAGCCTGTGTGAAAACATAATTATGTTTTTGTCAATAGCAGGGTTTTGACTCCTGCACATCAACACCACTGTCTGTAATTAAGACAAATTGAAGCAGCCATCTTCTCCATCTGTGGCTTTCCTCTATTAATGACCGTGAATCAGATTATAGATTACACTGCTGAATGATAATCATCTGAATGGGATTTTAACACAAACTAATAGCTGTCATTGATCTTTTATTGACAGATAGAATAAACTGATTACACTACAGCCAGGGATTTATTATATGTTATACTGTATACATAGATGATGATGATGATGATGGGGAGAAGAAAACAACTCTTACTTCCAATGAAATGGTTTGAAATATGAACCTATAAGTTAGCAGATAATGGTTGTTGAGATATAAAACTTATCCAACTAGATGATGGTTGTTGAGATATAAAACTTATCCAAATAGATGATGGTTGTTGAGATATAAAACAGCCAACTAGATGATGGTTGTTGAGATATAAAACTTATCCAACTAGATCCTGGTTGTTGAGATATAAAACTTATCCAAATAGATGATGGTTGTTGAGATATAAAACAGCCAACTAGATGATGGTTGTTGAGATATAAAACTTATCCAACTAGATGATGGTTGTTGAGATATAAAACTTATCCAACTAGATGATGGTTGTTGAGATATAAAACTTATCCAACTAGATGATGGTTGTTGAGATATAAAACTTATCCAACTAGATGATGGTTGTTGAGATATAAAACTTATCCAACTAGATGATGGTTGTTGAGATATAAAACTTATCCAACTAGATGATGGTTGTTGAGATATAAAACTTATCCAAATAGATGATGGTTGTTGAGATATAAAACTTATCCAACTAGATGATGGTTGTTGAGATATAAAACTTATCCAAATAGATGATGGTTGTTGAGATATAAAACAGCCAACTAGATGATGGTTGTTGAGATATAAAACTTATCCAACTAGATCCTGGTTGTTGAGATATAAAACTTATCCAAATAGATGATGGTTGTTGAGATATAAAACAGCCAACTAGATGATGGTTGTTGAGATATAAAACTTATCCAACTAGATGATGGTTGTTGAGATATAAAACTTATCCAACTAGATGATGGTTGTTGAGATATAAAACTTATCCAACTAGATGATGGTTGTTGAGATATAAAACTTATCCAACTAGATGATGGTTGTTGAGATATAAAACTTATCCAACTAGATGATGGTTGTTGAGATATAAAACTTATCCAACTAGATGATGGTTGTTGAGATATAAAACTTATCCAAATAGATGATGGTTGTTGAGATATAAAACTTATCCAACTAGATGATGGTTGTTGAGATATAAAACTTATCCAAATAGATGATGGTTGTTGAGATATAAAACTTATCCAACTAGATGATGGTTGTTGAGATATAAAACTTATCCAACTAGATGATGGTTGTTGAGATATAAAACTTATCCAACTAGATGATGGTTGTTGAGATATAAAACTTATCCAACTAGATGATGGTTGTTGAGATATAAAACTTATCCAAATAGATGATGGTTGTTGAGATATAAAACTTATCCAACTAGATGATGGTTGTTGAGATATAAAACTTATCCAAATAGATGATGGTTGTTGAGATATAAAACTTATCCAACTAGATGATGGTTGTTGAGATATAAAACTTATCCAACTAGATGATGGTTGTTGAGATATAAAACTTATCCAACTAGATGATGGTTGTTGATATATAAAACTTATCCAACTAGATGATGGTTGTTGAGATATAAAACTTATCCAACTACATGATGGTTGTTGAGATATAAAACTTATCCAACTAGATGATGGTTGTTGAGATATAAAACAGCCAAATAGATGATGGTTGTTGAGATATAAAACTTATCCAACTAGATGATGGTTGTTGATATATAAAACTTATCCAACTAGATGATGGTTGTTGATATATAAAACTTATCCAACTAGATGATGGTTGTTGAGATATAAAACTTATCCAACTAGATCCTGGTTGTTGATATATAAAACTTATCCAACTAGATGATGGTTGTTGAGATATAAAACAGCCAAATAGATGATGGTTGTTGAGATATAAAACAGCCAAATAGATGATGGTTGTTGATATATAAAACTTATCCAACTAGATGATGGTTGTTGAGATATAAAACAGCCAAATAGATGATGGTTGTTGAGATATAAAACGTATCCAACTAGATCCTGGTTGTTGATATATAAAACTTATCCAACTAGATGATGGTTGTTGAGATATAAAACTTATCCAACTAGATGATGGTTGTTGAGATATAAAACTTATCCAACTAGATCCTGGTTGTTGATATATAAAACTTATCCAACTAGATGATGGTTGTTGAGATATAAAACTTATCCAACTAGATAATGGTTGTTGAGATATAAAACTTATCCAACTAGATGATGATTGTTGAGATATAAAACTTATCCAACTAGATGATGGTTGTTGATATATAAAACTTATCCAACTAGATGATGGTTGTTGAGATATAAAACTTATCCAACTAGATGATGGTTGTTGAGATATAAAACAGCCAAATAGATGATGGTTGTTGAGATATAAAACTTATCCAACTAGATCCTGGTTGTTGATATATAAAACTTATCCAACTAGATGATGGTTGTTGAGATATAAAACTTATCCAACTAGATAATGGTTGTTGAGATATAAAACTTATCCAACTAGATGATGATTGTTGAGATATAAAACTTATCCAACTAGATGATGGTTGTTGATATATAAAACTTATCCAACTAGATGATGGTTGTTGAGATATAAAACTTATCCAACTAGATGATGGTTGTTGAGATATAAAACAGCCAAATAGATGATGGTTGTTGAGATATAAAACTTATCCAACTAGATGATGGCTGTTGATATATAAAACTTATCCAAATAGATGATGGTTGTTGAGATATAAAACTTATCCAACTAGATGATGGTTGTTGAGATATAAAACTTATCCAACTAGATGATGGTTGTTGATATATAAAACTTATCCAACTAGATGATGGTTGTTGATATATAAAACTTATCCAACTAGATGATGGTTGTTGAGATATAAAACGTATCCAACTAGATGATGGTTGTTGATATATAAAACTTATCCAACTAGATCCTGGTTGTTGAGATATAAAACTTATCCAACTAGATGATGGTTGTTGAGATATAAAACTTATCCAACTAGATCCTGGTTGTTGAGATATAAAACTTATCCAACTAGATGATGGTTGTTGAGATATAAAACTTATCCAACTAGATGATGGTTGTTGAGATATAAAACTTATCCAACTAGATGATGGTTGTTGAGATATAAAACTTATCCAACTAGATGATGGTTGTTGAGATATAAAACTTATCCAACTAGATGATGGTTGTTGATATATAAAACTTATCCAACTAGATGATGGTTGTTGAGATATAAAACTTATCCAACTAGATGATGGTTGTTGATATATAAAACTTATCCAACTAGATGATGGTTGTTGAGATATAAAACTTATCCAACTAGATGATGGTTGTTGAGATATAAAACAGCCAAATAGATGATGGTTGTTGAGATATAAAACTTATCCAACTAGATGATGGTTGTTGATATATAAAACTTATCCAACTAGATGATGGTTGTTGATATATAAAACTTATCCAACTAGATGATGGTTGTTGATATATAAAACTTATCCAACTAGATGATGGTTGTTGAGATATAAAACTTATCCAACTAGATCCTGGTTGTTGAGATATAAAACTTATCTAACTAGATGATGGTTGTTGAGATATAAAACTTATCCAACTAGATGATGGTTGTTGAGATATAAAACTTATCCAACTAGATCCTGGTTGTTGAGATATAAAACTTATCCAACTAGATGATGGTTGTTGAGATATAAAACTTATCCAACTAGATGATGGTTGTTGATATATAAAACTTATCCAACTAGATGATGGTTGTTGAGATATAAAACTTATCCAACTAGATCCTGGTTGTTGAGATATAAAACTTATCCAAATAGATGATGGTTGTTGAGATATAAAACTTATCCAACTAGATGATGGTTGTTGAGATATAAAACTTATCCAACTAGATGATGGTTGTTGAGATATAAAACTTATCCAACTAGATGATGGTTGTTGATATATAAAACTTATCCAAATAGATGATGGTTGTTGAGATATAAAACTTATCCAACTGGATCCTGGTTGTTGAGATATAAAACTTATCCAACTAGATCCTGGTTGTTGAGATATAAAACTTATCCAACTAGATGATGGTTGTTGAGATATAAAACTTATCCAACTAGATGATGGTTGTTGAGATATAAAACTTATCCAACTAGATCCTGGTTGTTGAGATATAAAACTTATCCAACTAGATCCTGGTTGTTGAGATATAAAACTTATCCAACTAGATGATGGTTGTTGAGATATAAAACTTATCCAACTAGATGATGGTTGTTGAGATATAAAACTTATCCAACTAGATCCTGGTTGTTGAGATATAAAACTTATCCAAATAGATGATGGTTGTTGAGATATAAAACAGCCAAATAGATGATGGTTGTTGAGATATAAAACTTATCCAACTAGATGATGGTTGTTGAGATATAAAACTTATCCAACTAGATGATGGTTGTTGAGATATAAAACAGCCAAATAGATGATGGTTGTTGAGATATAAAACAGCCAAATAGATGATGGTTGTTGATATATAAAACTTATCCAACTAGATGATGGTTGTTGAGATATAAAACAGCCAAATAGATGATGGTTGTTGAGATATAAAACGTATCCAACTAGATCCTGGTTGTTGATATATAAAACTTATCCAACTAGATGATGGTTGTTGAGATATAAAACAGCCAAATAGATGATGGTTGTTGAGATATAAAACTTATCCAACTAGATGATGGTTGTTGAGATATAAAACAGCCAAATAGATGATGGTTGTTGAGATATAAAACAGCCAAATAGATGATGGTTGTTGAGATATAAAACTTATCCAACTAGATGATGGTTGTTGATATATAAAACTTATCCAAATAGATGATGGTTGTTGAGATATAAAACAGCCAAATAGATGATGGTTGTTGAGATATAAAACTTATCCAACTAGATGATGGTTGTTGAGATATAAAACAGCCAACTAGATGATGGTTGTTGAGATATAAAACTTATCCAACTAGATGATGGTTGTTGAGATATAAAACTTATCCAACTAGATGATGGTTGTTGAGATATAAAACTTATCCAACTAGATCCTGGTTGTTGAGATATAAAACTTATCCAACTAGATCCTGGTTGTTGAGATATAAAACTTATCCAACTAGATGGTGGTTGTTGAGATATAAAACTTATCCAACTAGATCCTGGTTGTTGAGATATAAAACTTATCCAACTAGATGGTGGTTGTTGAGATATAAAACTTATCCAACTAGATGGTGGTGAAATGTGTTAAACTACAGTAAATAGATTTAGGTTGCGGTCTTTCTAAAGGGGGTTGTTTGGGGGTTTGTCTCCTGCCATCCTGCTTTAAACAGAGTCATGCAGGGCTTCCACAGAAAGTTCCCCATTGTTCCCAGAGCAGTAGTGCTGAAGCCAGGGATCGTATGATGGGAGGCTCTCTGGTCAAACGGGGACACACTCTGTGGCTTTGCTGACCTCCGCGTTTTCCCCTCAGGGAGGAATGTGGACTGGCGTGGGGATGGGGCATGCACAAGCATGGTCCCCTACTGTCCCTGTCCCACACAGAGATCCAGCACCCTGTCCTATGACATTTAGAAGATGTGTGTTCAATACTGTGTAGCTACTAGTACTGGCCTGTTAGGAATGTAAGGTTAAGACTGACGAGGCCTGTGTTCTGTTGGGATATGTGTAACATTCTCAGTATGACTTGTGCTAGTACATGTCATATATATGATCTGCATATGATTGTGGGTGTGTGTTTACCTTTATGTATCTGACTGTTTGTATCATGTGGACTGTTTGTAGTGTGTGTGTGTGTGTGAGTACTCACACTCATGTGCATGTATGTCTGGGGCAGAGAGGTTCCCTTCTCCGACAGATACCTCCCACACTCCAGGCTGTCTGTCTGAGTGTAAGAGAGAGAGGGAATGCGTGATGTAGGGCCTTGCTGACAGCCACAGGAAACAGCAGCTGCTGCAGGGAGACCCAGGGCACAGCCCCTCAGAGGCAGGGAGGGAGGGGAGAGGCCTGGACCTCTATGGCACAGACACTGTCTCAGTCTCTATGGCACAGACACTGTCTCAGTCTCTATGGCACAGACACTGTCTCAGTCTCTATGGCACAGACACTGTCTCGCTCTCTGTGGCACAGACACTGTCTCGCTCTCTGTGGCACAGACACTGTCTCGCTCTCTGTGGCACAGACACTGTCTCGCTCTCTATGGCACAGACACTGGCTCAGTCTCTGTGGCATAGACACTGTCTCAGTCTCTATGCCACAGACACTGTCTCGCTCTCTATGGCACAGACACTGTCTCGCTCTATGTGGCACAGACACTGTCTCGCTCTCTATGGCACAGACACTGTCTCGCTCTCTATGGCACAGACACTGTCTCGCTCTCTATGGCACAGACACTGTCTCGCTCTCTATGGCACAGACACTGTCTCGCTCTCTATGGCACAGACACTGTCTCGCTCTCTATGGCACAGACACTGTCTCGCTCTCTATGGCACAGACACTGTCTCGCTCTCTATGGCACAGACACTGTCTCACTCTCTATGGCACAGACACTGTCTCACTCTCTATGGCACAGACACTGTCTCGCTCTCTATGGCACAGACACTGTCTCGCTCTCTATGGCACAGACACTGTCTCGCGCTCTATGGCACGGACACTGTCTCGCTCTCTATGGCACAGACACTGTCTCGCTCTCTATGGCACGGACACTGTCTCGCTCTCTATGGCACGGACACTGTCTCGCTCTCTATGGCACGGACACTGTCTCGCTCTCTATGGCACGGACACTGTCTCGCTCTCTATGGCACGGACACTGTCTCGCTCTCTATGGCACGGACACTGTCTCGCTCTCTATGGCACAGACACTGTCTCGCTCTATGTGGCACAGACACTGTCTCGCTCTCTATGGCACAGACACTGTCTCGCTCTCTATGGCACAGACACTGTCTCGCTCTCTATGGCACAGACACTGTCTCGCTCTCTATGGCACAGACACTGTCTCGCTCTCTATGGCACAGACACTGTCTCGCTCTCTATGGCACAGACACTGTCTCGCTCTCTATGGCACAGACACTGTCTCGCTCTCTATGGCACAGACACTGTCTCACTCTCTATGGCACAGACACTGTCTCGCTCTCTATGGCACAGACACTGTCTCGCTCTCTATGGCACAGACACTGTCTCGCGCTCTATGGCACGGACACTGTCTCGCTCTCTATGGCACGGACACTGTCTCGCGCTCTATGGCACGGACACTGTCTCGCTCTCTATGGCACGGACACTGTCTCGCTCTCTATGGCACGGACACTGTCTCGCTCTCTATGGCACGGACACTGTCTCGCTCTCTATGGCACGGACACTGTCTCGCTCTCTATGGCACGGACACTGTCTCGCTCTCTATGGCACAGACACTGTCTCGCTCTTTATGGCACAGACACTGTCTCGCTCTTTATGGCACAGACACTGTCTCGCTCTTCATGGCACAGACACTGTCTCGCTCTTTATGGCACAGACACTGTCTCGCTCTCTATGGCACAGACACTGTCTCGCTCTCTATGGCACAGACACTGTCTCGCTCTCTATGGCACAGACACTGTCTCGCTCTCTATGGCACAGACACTGTCTCGCTCTCTATGGCACAGACACTGTCTCGCGCTCTATGGCACAGACACTGTCTCGCTCTCTATGGCACAGACACTGTCTCGCTCTCTATGGCACAGACACTGTCTCGCTCTCTATGGCACAGACACTGTCTCGCTCTCTATGGCACAGACACTGTCTCGCTCTCTATGGCACAGACACTGTCTCGCTCTCTATGGCACAGACACTGTCTCGCTCTCTATGGCACAGACACTGTCTCGCTCTCTATGGCACAGACACTGTCTCGCTCTCTATGGCACAGACAGTGACGAGCTAGGCACAGCGTTTCAGTCATCTACCGTGACGAGCTAGGCACAGCGTTTTAGTCATCCGCCGTGACGAGCTAGGCACAGTATTTCAGTCATCTGCCGTGACGAGCTAGGCACAGTATTTCAGTCATCTGCCGTGACAAGCTAGGCACAGTATTTCAGTCATCTGCCGTGACGAGCAAGGCACAGCATTTCAGTCATCCGCCGTGACGAGCAAGGCACAGCATTTCAGTCATCCGCCGTGACGAGCCAGGCACAGCATTTCAGTCATCCGCCGTGACGAGCCAGGGACAGCATTTCAGTCATCTACCGTGACGAGCTAGGCACAGCATTTCAGTCATCTACCGTGACGAGCTAGGCACAGCATTTCAGTCATCTGCCGTGACGAGCTAGGCACAGCATTTCAGTCATCCGCCGTGACGAGCTAGGCACAGCATTTCAGTCATCTACCGTGACGAGCAAGGCACAGCATTTCAGTCATCCAGGAGGAAATTGAGAATGTGTGTGAGAGAGAGTGTGATATTTTTATTGTGTATATGCATGAGTTTGTGTGTGTGTGTGTGTTTACGGACGTGAGTGCGTGTGAAAGCTGTTCTGCTCTCTCAGCGTTTGTGCGTGCTGAGGCTTTGTGGTGACCGTGGGCGGGGCTGTGTCTGTGTGCAGGGTGTTGCTGCGGGTTAGAATGCTCTACTACCTGAAACAAGAGGTGATGGGAAGCCAGTCACAGAAGATACTGGACGGCGTGGACTCCAGGTGAGCTGAACTTTCACCTGTTTTACAACCAAACAGCTCTGAACATCGATACCCTTAGAGTAGAGCACACAACATTTCCGAAGCTCACAGACACTCTCTCTGTCTATCCTCTAATTGGTCATTTCAGTTATTAGATTATTTGAAGAGGATTACACTATTTACTCCATTATTTTGAGATGGTCGGATTGATCGGGGGCTATTCAGGCTAGACTGAATGTTATGCCAAACAGTTCAGCCAGGCTGCCAGCACTATGCCAGTATTTGTTTAAGTTTGGGATTTCTGGTAAGCTGCTGGCATGCAAATTCAGCTGACACATCGTTTTAGAAGGTTCCGTTTACATTCACTTTTTATATAAAAACCTGTTCATTCATAGGCCCATGTTGTTCATGTTTTCCATGGTAAGGACATAGACCATACATGACAGGTTGTTCCCATACATACTGTAGCTGTCTCTATCTATCACCATGTCTGAAGGAGGGCACAGCTAGTCAGACTCAGGGAAGGAAGGTCCATGTATAACGGAGGGCACAGCTAGTCAGACTCAGGGAAGGAAGGTCCATGTATAACGGAGGGCACAGCTAGTCAGACTCAGGGAAGGAAGGTCCATGTATAACGGAGGGCACAGCTAGTCAGACTCAGGGAAGGAAGGTCCATGTCTGAAGGAGGGCACAGCTGGTCAGACTCAGGGAAGGAAGGTCCATGTCTGAAGGAGGGCACAGCTAGTCAGACTCGGGGAAGGAAGGTCCATGTATAACGGAGGGCACAGCTAGTCAGACTCAGGGAAGGAAGGTCCATGTATAACGGAGGGCACAGCTAGTCAGACTCAGGGAAGGAAGGTCCATGTATAACGGAGGGCACAGCTAGTCAGACTCAGGGAAGGAAGGTCCATGTATAACGGAGGGCACAGCTAGTCAGACTCAGGGAAGGAAGGTCCATGTATAACGGAGGGCACAGCTAGTCAGACTCAGGGAAGGAAGGTCCATGTATAACGGAGGGCACAGCTAGTCAGACTCAGGGAAGGAAGGTCCATGTATAACAGAGGGCACAGCTAGTCAGACTCAGGGAAGGAAGGTCCATGTCTGAAGGAGGGCACAGCTAGTCAGACTCAGGGAAGGAAGGTCCATGTATAACGGAGGGCACAGCTAGTCAGACTCAGGGAAGGAAGGTCCATGTATAACGGAGGGCACAGCTAGTCAGACTCAGGGAAGGAAGGTCCATGTATGAAGGAGGGCACAGCTAGTCAGACTCAGGGAAGGAAGGTCCATGTATAACGGAGGGCACAGCTAGTCAGACTCAGGGAAGGAAGGTCCATGTATGAAGGAGGGCACAGCTAGTCAGACTCAGGGAAGGAAGGTCCATGTATAACGGAGGACACAGCTAGTCAGACTCAGGGAAGGAAGGTCCATGTATAACGGAGGACACAGCTATTCAGACTCAGGGAAGGAAGGTCCATGTATAACGGAGGGCACAGCTAGTCAGACTCAGGGAAGGAAGGTCCATGTATAACGGAGGACACAGCTATTCAGACTCAGGCAAGGAAGGTCCATGTATAACGGAGGGCACAGCTATTCAGACTCAGGCAAGGAAGGTCCATGTATAACGGAGGGCACAGCTAGTCAGACTCAGGGAAGGAAGGTCCATGTATAACGGAGGGCACAGCTAGTCAGACTCAGGGAAGGAAAGTCCATGTATAACAGAGGGCACAGCTAGTCAGACTCAGGGAAGGAAGGTCCATGTATAACAGAGGGCACAGCTAGTCAGACTCAGGGAAGGAAGGTCCATGTCTGAAGGAGGGCACAGTTAGTCAGACTCAGGGAAGGAAGGTCCATGTATAACAGAGGGCACAGCTGGTCAGACTCAGGGAAGGAAGGTCCATGTATAACAGAGGGCACAGCTAGTCAGACTCAGGGAAGGAAGGTCCATGTATAACAGAGGGCACAGCTAGTCAGACTCAGGGAAGGAAGGTCCATGTATAACAGAGGGCACAGCTAGTCAGACTCAGGGAAGTAAGGTCCATGTATAACAGAGGGCACAGCTGGTCAGACTCAGGGAAGGAAGGTCCATGTATAACAGAGGGCACAGCTAGTCAGACTCAGGGAAGGAAGGTCCATGTATAACGGAGGGCACAGCTAGTCAGACTCAGGGAAGGAAGGTCCATGTTTGAAGGAGGGCACAGCTGGTCAGACTCAGGGAAGGAAGGTCCATGTATAACGGAGGGCACAGCTAGTCAGACTCAGGGAAGGAAGGTCCATGTCTGAAGGAGGGCACAGCTAGTCAGACTCAGGGAAGGAAGGTCCATGTATAACAGAGGGCACAGCTGGTCAGACTCAGGGAAGGAGGGTCCATGCATAACAGAGGGCACAGCTGGTCAGACTCAGGGAAGGAAGGTCCATGTATAACAGAGGGCACAGCTAGTCAGACTCAGGGAAGGAAGGTCCATGTATAACGGAGGGCACAGCTAGTCAGACTCAGGGAAGGAAGGTCCATGTCTGAAGGAGGGCACAGCTAGTCAGACTCGGGGAAGGAAGGTCCATGTTTGAAGGAGGGCACAGCTAGTCAGACTCAGGGAAGGAAGGTCCATGTATAACAGAGGGCACAGCTGGTCAGACTCAGAGGAAAGTCAGTAGTCACTCCACCTGCTGGTTAAAGATGGATCAGCAGCTTCTCAGAACCAATACTATTAAGGAGGGTATTCAGAAGTGGGTGAGGAAAAACGTTGACTATTTCTAGCCTCCAGACACATTTTCAGCCTTGATGCTGAAAGCTCATGGTTTTGGGTGTACCATGCTGTTGCTTATCTGAGAATCAATGTTGGGATGGAAACCCAGCTGTCATAGTACCCATGAGTCTCCCATGCTGTTGTACCCATAAGTCCCTGTTCCTCCTGTCATGATGTTTTCTGTCCACACCCCCTCCTTCTCATCAGTGAGATCAAGATCTGGGTTCCTGAGCCCGACAGCTCTGAGCTACCAGCCCTGTGGTGGGACAACATCTCTGACAAGTGTCTGCTGTTGGGGGTCTACAAGCACGGTGAGTCAACAACAGGGACCAGGCCTGAGACATCTAGAATGTGTGATACTAGGGCTACGATTGTGGGTTTACTAGAATGGATATAGGAACTGAGCCTAGACAAATGTAGAGATTGAAAAAGGATCAGGGGGAATTCATCAGATACGGTGTAGTATGTACAATTCTGAGTTAGTGTCATGTGGAAAATGTACTGTAGGTGTTTCATGTTCTTCCACAGGGATGTAGTTAACACTGGATGACAGCTGTCACACTCACCTTTAGGGGAAAGTGGTCAGCTGTATGCTTGTTTTTTATCTCTTCATGTTTCCAAGTTCTAACCTCTGTTTGCTTACCTCTCCACTGTGGTCCACTATACAGGTTATGAGAAGTATAACACAGTGCGTGCAGACCCTGCCCTCTGCTTCCTAGAGCGGGTGGGCCGGCCAGACGAGAAGGCCATCGCTGCTGAACAGAGAGCCAATGACTTCATGGATGGGTAGGTAACATTACACATCATGACTGACTGACTGAGTCAGGTAGTTAGCTTGTCGGTCTCCTCCACTGACTCAGACAGGGCTTAAACACACAATGACACACTTAAAACGTTTCAGTTGTTGTAACACTTTTTATAACCAGTCATTAAACTATGATAGAAAAGGAAGAAACCAGAAACTGATATTATTGTAAAAACCTTTTCTGAAGTGAATCTGAGTCCGTGTTTAGTTCAGAGCTGTTAGGAGCTGCCTGCAAGTTCCCCTGTCTGTTACCTTGTGTGGCCCTTGCTGACTGACTGAATAACTGGCTGACTTACTGGCTGGCTGGCTGGCTGGCTGACGGTTGTTATCTGTGTTTGCAGGGACGTGGATGACCCAGAATACAAGCCTGCCCCAGCCTTGCTGAAGGACGATATGGAGGTGAGGCCACAGTGAACGGGGGCAGAACAGAGCCAGCACAGCAACAGATAAGGCTGCTGTACACACTGACTGGCATGTGTATTCTCTGCCCCTGTAGAGACTAGATAATACAGGTTGTTTTGAGTGTTATTGTGTCCAGTTCTGTGTCCAGTGTTTTAACACACACTTCTCTCCTCCATAGGATGACGCCTCCTCTCCTGGCGATCTGGTTGTCTCAGACAACCCTGGAGGTCAGTTACATCTTTCTATTCAGTCTCTTTCTACTCAGCTTTTGTACTATCACAACCAATACACATCATATCACAATATCTACTACCAGTCACTACTACTACCAGTCACTACTACTACCAGTCACTACTACTACTAGTCACTACTACTAATACTGCTACTACCAGTCACTACTACTACTACTATTACTACTACTACTACTACTACTACTAATACTGCTACTACAAGTCACTACCACTACTACCAGTCACTACTACTACCAGTCACTACTACTAATACTGCTACTACAAGTCACTACTACTACTACCAGTCACTACTACTACTACTAATACTGCTACTACAAGTCACTAATTCTACTACTACCAGTCACTAATACTACTACTACAAGTCACTACTAATACTACCAGTCACTATTACTACCCGTAACTACTACTACTACTAATACAAGTCACTACTAATACTACCAGTCACTACTACTACTACTGCTACCAGTCACTACTAATACTGCCAGTCACTACTACTACCAGTCACTACTACTACTACTAAACTCAGCAAAAAAAGAAACGTCCTATTTTCAGGACCCTGTCTTTCAAAGATAATTTGTAAAAATCCAAATAACTTCACAAATCTTCATTGTAAAGGGTTTACTTTAACACTTTTTCCCATGCTTGTTCAATGAACCATCAATAATTAATGAACATGCACCTGTGGAACTGTCGTTAAGAAACAACAGCTTACAGACGGTAGGCAATTAAGGTCACAGTTATGAAAACTTAGGACACTAAAGAGGCCTTTCTACTGACTCTCAAAAACACCAAAAGAAAGATACCCAAGGTCCCTGCTCATCTGCGTAAACATGCCTTAGGCAAGCTGCAAGGAGGCATGAGGACTGCAGATGTGGCCAGGGCAATAAATTGCAATGCCCGTACTGCGAGACGCCTAAGACAGAGCTACAGGGAGACAGGACGGACAGCTGGTCGTCCTCGCAGTGGCAGACCACGTGTAACAACACCTGCACAGGATCGGTACATCCGAACATCACACCTGCGGGACAGGTACAGGATGGCAACAACAACTGCCCGAGTTACACCAGGAACACACAATCCCTCCATCAGTGCTCAGACTGTCCGCAATCAGCTGAGAGAGGCTGGACTGAGGGCTTGTAGGCCTGTTGTAAAGGCTGGTCCTCACCAGACATCACCAGCAACAACGTTGCCTATGGGCACAAACACACCGTCACTGGATCAGACAGGACTGGCAAAAAGTACTCTTCACTGACGAGTCGCGGTTTTGTCTCACCAGGGGTGATGGTCGGATTCGCGTTTATCGTCGAAGGAATGAGCGTTACACTGAGGCCTGTACTCTGGAGCGGCATCAATTTGGAGGTGGAGGGTTCGTCATGGTCTGGGGCGGTGTGTCACAGCATCATCGGACTGAGCTTGTTGTCATTGCAAGGAAATCTCAACGCTGTGTGTTACAGGGAAGACATCCTCCTCCCTCATGTGGTACGCTTCCTGCAGGCTCATCCTGACATGACCCTCCAGCATGACAATGCCACCAGCCATACTGCTCGTTCTGTGCGTGATTTCCTGCAAGACAGGAATGTCAGTGTTCTGCCATGGCCAGCAAAGAGCACGGCTTGCAATCCCATTGAGCACATCTGGGACTTGTTGGATCGGAGGGTGAGGGCTAGGGCCATTCCCCCCAGAAATGTCCGGGAACTTGCAGATGCCTTGGTGGAAGAATGGGGTAACATCTCACAGCAAGAACTGGCAAATCTGGTGCAGTCCATGAGGAGGAGATGCACTGCAATACTTAATGCAGCTGGTGGCCACACCAGATACTGACTGTTACTTTTGATTTTGACCCCCCTTTGTTTAGGGACACATTATTCAATTTCTGTTAGTCACATGTCTTGTTCAGTTTATGTCTCAGTTGTTGAATCTTGATATGTTCATACAAATATGTACACATACAAATATATACACATGTTAGGCTTGCTGAAAATAAACAGTTGACAGTGAGAGGACGTTTTTTGTTGTTGCTGAGTTTACTACTACTACTACCAGCTACTACTACTACTACCAGTCACCACTAATACTACTATTACTACTCGCTACTACTACAACTAGTTAATACTACTACTACTACCAGTTAATACTACTACTACTACCAGTCACCACCACTACTACTACTACTACCAGTCACGACTAATACTACTACTACTACTACTACTACTACTACAGCTAGTTAATACTACTGCTACTACTACCAGTCACCACCACTACTACAACTATCAGTCACTACTACTACTACTACCAGTCACTACTATTACAACAACAACAAGTACTATATATTTTATTACCAACAGTCACTTCTATTACAAACAGTCACTACTAGTAGTGCTTCTACTGCTGGAACTACAACTTCTTCCACTACTATAAAACAACTTAAAAGCTGTTCTCCCTGGTTAAACAATGTGTGTGTTGTGTATGTGTGCTCTCCAGAGGGTGCTCCAGTGATGATGGAGGGGTTAGGTGGTGGAGGAGGAGGAGACGCAGCCTACTGGCCCTCCTCCTCAGTGCTAACAGCCAGACTGAGACGTCTGATCACAGCCTCTCAGCGCTACACCAAGTCCAGACAGATCCTCCACATCCACCAGACCCAGCACACCACCCAGGTCACGCCCTCACTGTGTCCCCTGCCACCCACCCTCAACGACACTATCAACCCCAAGATGGCCGCCAAGATAGAACGCCAGCAGAGGTGAGTGAAGCTGCAAGGCCTAGACAGAAACGTAAAGTTAGCCACGGTCTATAACTTATACCACTGTCTCATTCTCTCTTCCTCTTTCTGTCCTCCCTCTCTCTGTGTATATCTCTATCTCTACCCCTGTTTTTCTTTCTCTCTGTTTCTCTCTCCCTCCCTCTCTCCCCAGATGGACGAGGCGAGAGGAAGCTGATTTTTACCGTGTGGTGTCTACCTTTGGTGTGGTGTTTGACCCAGACCTGGGCCGTTTCGACTGGACCAAGTTCAGAGCCATGGCTCGGCTGCACAAGAAGACAGACGAGAGTCTGCAGAAGTACCTGTGGGCCTTCACTGCCATGTGCAGGAGAGTGTGTCGCCTGCCACCCAGAGAAGGAGGTGAGAGAGATACTGTTCATCTGTGCTGTGCCACCTGTAGAAAGGGTGTGGAAGTCAATATACTTATAAGCTGAATACTGTGTTGTGTGCTTACCAATACCTGATTATAATGTGCTACAGTATGTCAAGGTTAATGATTTCAGGAAATGCTGGGGAAACAAGCAAGTGATAAGGTTAACGATCAATGGAAAGTTAAACAGCGAGTGGAATGAGTCCACACAAAATGCAAACACAGATGTATGAATTATGCAGGACAGCCTTATTCTCTCTCTCCCTCTCTCTAGACACAGCAGTGGACCCCTCTCTGTCCATTCAGCCCATCACAGAGGAGCGTGCATCTCGTACCCTCTACAGAGTAGAGCTGCTGCGCCAGGTCAGGGAACAGGTCCTGCGCCACCCCTTGCTCTATGAGCGCCTGCCCCTGTGCCAGCTGGGCTCGGACCTGCCCGTGTGGTGGGAGACCGGTACCCACGACCGAGACCTCCTAATCGGGGCCACCAAGCACGGCGTCAGCCGCACAGACTACCACATCCTCCGAGATCCAGAGCTCTGCTTCATGGCTGCCCAGCGCAACTACAGCCAGAATAAAGGAGTCCAACAGCCATCCCAGACCCCTACTCCGCTCTTGAATCCCCAGTACCAGGCTAGTAGAGACCCAGCCTTGGCAGAGTCCCCAGTGCCAACCCCAGCCCAGATGGAAAGGGAGGACATCCCGGGGGCAGTGCCCAAAGAAGAACCTCTCTCGGAGGGGGAGGAGCGCATGGAGAGAGGGGGCCAGGTGGAGGGGGAGAGGTGGAGTCCCCAGCCTGCCCCTCTCACCCCTACAGGGATAGAGGAGAAGCCTGACCTGGGGGTGGTGAAAGGAGAGAACGAGAGCCACATGGTGGCGGCACGGACCAAGCCACTCACACCCAACTCAGCCGCCAGGAAAGAGAAGAAAGCCAATAAAAGAAGTCGAAGAGAGGCCAGACGAGCCGCCTCCGCAGCATCAGACTCCGACTCGGACGACTCCTCCTCCAGCTCTTCATCACGATCTTCTTCATCATCGTCATCGTCGTCCTCTTCCTCCTCACGCTCCGGATCCAGCTCCTCTTCGTCTTCATCCTGCTCATCAGGCTCCTCATCTTCCTCTTCCTCATCTTCATCTTCCTCTGTTGGCAGTGAGAGTGAGGGAGAGGAAGGAAAGATCAAGGGTGAGTGCTGTTATTATTATTTTGGTTCTTGCAGTGAAAGACTTTTACAGTGCCATTGAGGCAATTAATGTTGTGATTTTGACAAAGTTGTTAGGCTGTCTGAAGTTGTGTTGTATATTTTGAGGTTTTCTGAAGTAGAGTTATATTGCATGTTCTTCCAGTTCCGACAGTGGCCATCGTGAAGGGATTTGACGAAGACAGTGTGGCGTCTCTCAGCACCACTCAGGATGAGATGCAGGACAGTCACGTGACAGAGAACGGCAGCAACAACTCACACCACCACCCCTTCCAGGGAGGATACATGCTGGCTGCATCCTACTGGCCCAAGGTAAACACACACACCAAACCTCTTAGTGTTTCAGTTCTAGCCTGAGTTAGTTTCCTGAGAATCCCAACCATGTTGAAACAGCCCTTAGGAGAGTGCTGTTCACGTTAATCCAGTTTTATTTCATCCTTCCACCAGACGATATAGTCCGGGCAAAAGCCAATCAGCATCCAGGATCCAAACAACTTGTTTTATAATGTCCCCTGTCCCCCTGTAGGACCGTGTGATGATCAACCGTCTGGACAGTATCTGCCAAGCAGTGCTGAAGGGGAAGTGGCCGGGGGCCCGGCGGTCGTACGAGGCAGGAGGGGCTGTAGCCTCCTTCTACACCACCAAGCTGCTGGACAATGCAGCTGCGGCCAACAACAGCAGCAACCTCTGCTCAGCTTCCGCCTTGGCCTCAGAGGACCCCTCTGCCTCCCCTCAGGGTTCAAAGGTGAAGAAGCATGTTGCAGGAGAAAAGGAGTTCTCAGTGAAAATGAATGAAGTATGTTGATTTCCGTTACTCCCCTCTCGTAGGACCCCACACTACTCCAAAGCCTAATTCTGGTGTTTCAGCATGTTTTGTTGGGGATTTTGATTTTGTTGTTTTGGCTGCTGCCTACAACACTGATTTGTTTAATAGTAATATCCTCTTTAATTTCTACCCACTCCATGTGGATTGGGATCTGGGGCTGTAATTACAGTCGTTCATGGATGGGAAGCTAATGAGAAGCTTAGTGTGGGGAGACACTGGGGTTTGAGAGGGTTCATCTGATTGAGATGGGGCTGGCTCGCTATTGTGGGGGATTGTGATGGGGCTCTAGTACTGTGGGTGTTCTGTCTCTAATGGGGCTGATAGCAGCTGGGCTATTAACCATGCAGGCCTGCTTCCTGCTTGCTTTGATACTACAGTAGCTAGCTATGAGCCTACATTGCCATATCAACAGAGGGAGGAGCATTTGTGTCAAATATTCTATAAAATGGCCACTGACTTGCTGCTACAGTGTTGCTGGGGCTTTCCTGACCAATTTGGCTGGAATTTTGACCTTAATAAGGAAAATGCTGAAAGCTGCAGCTTTCCCTGTGACATAGTCCTTCAGTAAACTCCTGACATTGCATAGTCAACTTACCCTATATGCTACAGTATATGCTGTTTCCCTACCCATAACTATCCCAACTTCCAAGCATACAGAATGCTCTGTATGACAAGCCAACAAAGTATTGTGCCAATGCAGTGAAAACAAGCACTTAGACCCCCTCCCTTTTTCTGTTCTTTTTTTGGGGGGGGTTCTGTAGAAGGGGCTCCAATGCCATCAGACAGTGTGACCTTGTGTTTCTGTGTAATTGACTGACTGCCCCTCTCTGCAGCAGGAGGGGGGTCTGAAGCTGACCTTCCAGAAGCAGGGGCCCGGCCAGCCCCTGAAGAGGCCCCTGGAGCCTGAGGAGGGGCCCCTGAGCCAGCAGCAGTACCTTACAAGGCTCCATGAGCTCCAGAGTGCCTCAGACACCAGTCTGGCTGACTTCACCAAGCCCCAGGCTGCCAGCTTCCCACAGGGTACATACAGACTAGGGCTGACCACAAAGTCCTGTTTTTACAGAAATGTATTGTTAGTTTATACAATTGATAGTACATACTAGGCAGGTAGCCTAGTGGTTAGATCGTTGGACTAGTAACCGGAAGGTTGCAAGATCTAATCCCCGAGCTGACAAGGTAAAAGTCTGTCGTTCTGCTCCTGAACAAGGCAGTTAACCCACTGTTCCTAGGCCGTCATTGAAAATGAGAATTTGTTCTTAACTGACTTGCCTAGTTAAATAAAGGTAAAAACAATTTAAATACCTGTCTGGTAAAGAATACCCTTCATGAGAAATCTCAAAGCTAAACTGTGTTTTTTATTTGCTACCACTAGATGACAGCAAAGATACATTTTCCCATATGTTGTACATTCATGATGGTGATGGTGTGTACTGCTTTAGTCTTCTGTTTTAATCTGGGACATGTTGTTTCCAGCATCTACAGGTCTGGCAGGTCAGATGAAGCTGAACGGAGGTATGGATGGCCAGCCGGTGGTGAAGAGGAGGAGAGGAAGGAGGAAGAATGTGGAGGGGATGGACCTGCTCTTTATGAACAGGAAAAGAGGACCAGCCGTGCCTGAAAGCGTAAGATCTTAATTTACTTTTCTCTCTTCTCTTTGGGGCTCTACGTCTTCCATGTCAATCCTCTCACTCAGATCTTGCTATCTTAGGTCCTTCAACACTGGCTACTGGAAAGCTACATGTGATTGCATGGTTGTAAGAGATATTTAAAGTTTGAAGAGTATGCTTAAATGTGTTTACCTAGCAATTGAAAATATAATATAGGATTTATTGTGTATACTGAAGTATAGGAGGCCGTATGAGGGCTGTGCTAGCATGCCTATACAAATACTAGCCACTAGATATTCACTGATGGGATGATGTCTACCCTGCATCTCCAGGTGCCCCCGGCGTGGGGTGGTATGAGTCAGGCTGGCACTGGGCTGTCTATTGCCTCAGGGCAGGTTAACCCCCTAGGGGCCCAGGGCCCTATGGACACAGAGAGCAGAGTCTCTGTCATCAACCTGAAAGATGGGACCCGTCTGGCCGGAGACGATGCCCCCAGGAGGAGGGAGCTGGAACTGTGGCTCAAAGAACACCCAGGCTTTGTGGCTGACACAGGGGCCTTCATCCCTGTGAGTCCCTCCCTTCCTCTTCCTCACCCTCTGATTCTCCATTCCTCTATCCCTAACCCAGGGTTTATTAAGGGCTGTGAATATACTGTACAACTACAATAGACATCCGTCAGGGTTATGGTCAATTCCATTTCCATTCAGTCAATTCATCACATAAACAGAAATTCCATTTGCAATGTGAATCAAATTTTCATTGACAGAAGATATTGTTTTGGATGTAGTCCTGTAGTTGAACCTCTGTATCCCTGACCCTCTCTTCTCCACCTCAGGGAGTGAATAAGAGGCAGCTGGAGCAGTTCCAGCAGGATGGTAGACCCAAGCAGAAGAGGCATCGCTGCAGGAACCCCAACAAGATCGATGTCAACAGTCTGACAGGAGAGGAGAGGGTCCAGATCATCAACAGGAGAAATGCACGCAAGGTGAGGCAGCAGTAGGTGTGTGTGTGTGTGCGTGCGTGCGTGCTGTACAACTTCTACTTTGTCTCATGTTGTCCTCCCGTCCTCTCCCCAGGTTGGTGGGGCCTTCGCCCCCCCTCTAAAGGACCTGTGTCGGTTCCTTCAGGAGAACCCAGAGTACGGGGTTCCACCAGAGTGGGCCGACGTCGTCAAGCAGTCGGTAAGTCTGACAGCCTTTACCTCCTTCATATGCTGTAGAACACCCCACAGGTCTACTTCACGTGTATACAAGAGGAATAATAGAACTACATGTATCTAGCTTGACTAGTTGTCAGTGCAGTGACTGTGGTATAGTTAAGCAATAAGCCCCGAGGGGCTGTGGTATATGGCCGATATACCACGGCTAATCAAATCAAATCTTATTTGTCACATACACATGGTTAGCAGATGTTAATGCGAGTGTAGCAAAATGCTTGTGCTTCTAGTTCCGACAATGCAGTAATAACCAACAAGTAATCTAACCTAACAATTCCACAACTACTACCTTATACACACAAGTGTAAAGGGATAAAGAATATGTACATACAAATATATGAATGAGTGATGGTACAGAACGGCATAGGCAAGATGCAGTAGATGGTATCGAGTACAGTATATACATATGAGATGAGTAATGTAGGGTATGTAAACATAAAAGTGGCATAGTTTAAAGTGGCTAGAGATACATGTATTACATAAAGATGCAGTAGATGATATAGAGTACAGTATATACATATGAGATGAGTAATGTAGGGTATGTAAACATTATATCAAGTGGCATTGTTTAAAGTGGCTAGTGATACTTTTTTTTTACATCAATTTCCATCAATTCCCATTTATGTGGCTGGAGTGGCTGGAGTTGAGTCAGTATGTTGGCAGCAGCCACTCAATGTTAGTGGTGGCTGTTTAACAGTCTGATGGCCTTGTGATAGAAGCTGTTTTTCAGTCTTGGTCCCTACTTTGATGCACCTGTACTGACTTCGCCTTCTGGATGATAGCGGGGTGAACAGGCAGTGGCTCGGGTGGTTGTTGTCCTTGATGATCTTTTTGGCCTTCCTGTGACATCGGGTGGTGTAGGTGTCCTGGAGGGCAGGTAGTTTGCCCCTGGTGATGCATTGTGCAGACCTCACTACCCTCTGGAGAGCCTTACGGTTGTGGGCAGAGCAGTTGCCGTACCAGGCGGTGATACAGCCCGACAGGATGCTCTCGATTGTGCATCTGTAGAAGTTTGTGAGTGCTTTTGGTGACAAGCCGAATTTCTTCAGCCTCCTGAGGTTGAAGAGGCGCTGCTGCGCCTTCTTTACAATGCTGTCTGTGTGGGTGGACCATTTCAGTTTGTCCGTGATGTGTACGCCGAGGAACTTAACTTACTAACCTCTCCACTACTGTCCCGTCGATGTGGATAGGGGGCTGCTCCCTCTGCTGTTTCCTGAAGTCCACAATCATCTCCTTTGTTTTGTTGACGTTGAGTGTGAGGTTATTTTCCTGACATCACACCCCGAGGGCCCTCACCTCCTCCCTGTAGGCCGTCTCGTTGTTGTTGGAAATCAAGCCTACCACTGTAGTGTCGTCCACAAAGTTGATGATTGAGTTGGAGGCGTGCATGGCCACACAGTCATGGGTGAACAGGGAGTACAGGAGAGGGCTCAGAACGCACCCTTGTGGGGCCCCAGTGTTGAGGATCAGCGGGGTGGAGATTTTGTTACCTACCCTCACCACCTGGGGGCGGCCTGTCAGGAAGTCTAGAACCCAGGGTCTCAAGCTTGATGACGAGTTTGGCTGGTACTATGGTGTTAAATGCTGAGCTGTAGTCGATGAACAGCATTCTCACATAGGTATTCCTCTTGTCCAGATGTGTTAGTGCAGTGTGCAGTGTGGTTGCGTCGTCTGTGGACCTATTGGGGCGGTAAGCAAATTGAAGTGGGTCTAGGGTGTTAGGTAGGGTGGAGGTGATATGGTCCTTGACTAGTCTCTCAAAGCACTTCATGATGATGGAAGTTAGTGCTACGGGGCGGTAGTCATTTAGCTTAGTTACCTTAGCTTTCTTGGGAACAGGACTCAGGATATGTGGTTTCCAGTTTACATAGAGTCAAGTGGCCCTCTTGAAGCGTGTGGGAACAGCAGACTGGGATAAGGATTGATTGAATATGTCCGTAAACACACCAGCCTGCTGGTCTGCACATTCTCTGAGGACGCGGCTGGGGATGCCATCTGGGCCTGCAGCCTTGCGAGGGTTAACACGTTTAAATGTTTTACTCACGTCGGCTGCAGTGAAGGAGAGTCCGCAGGTTTTGGTAGCAGGCCGTGTCAGTGACACTGTATTGTCCTCAAAGCGAGCAAATAAGTTATTTAGTCTGTCTGGGAGCAAGACATCCTGGTCCGTGACGGGGTTGGTTTTCTTTTTGTAATCTTTGATTTACTGTAGACCCTGCCACATACCTCTTGTGTCTGAGCCGTTGAATTGCAACTCTACTTTGTCTCTATATTGATGCTTAGCTTGTTTGATTGCCTCGCGGAGGGAATAGCTACACTGTTTGTATTCGGTCATGTTTCCGGTCACCTTGCCCTGGTTAAAAGCAGTGGTTTGCGCTTTCAGTTTCGCGCGAATGCTGCTGGTTTGGGAATGTTGTAATCGTTGCTGTGGGTATAACATCGCCGATGCACTTTCTAATGAACTCGCTCACCAAATCAGCGTATTCGTCATTGTTGTTGTGTGACGCAATGCAGAACATATCCCAATCCACGTGATCGAAGCAGTCTTGAAGAATGGAATCAGATTGGTCGGACCAGCGTTGAACAGATCTGAGCGCGGGAGCTTCTTGTTTTAGTTTCTGTCCGTAGGCTGGAAGCATCAAAATGGAGTCGTGGTCAGCTTTTCTGAAAGGAGGGTGGGGGAGGGCCTTATATGCGTTGCGGAAGTTAGAATAACAATGATCCAGAGTTTTACCAGCCCTGGTTGCGCAATCGATATGCTGATAGAATTTAGGGAGTCTTGTTTTCAGATTAGCCTTGTTAAAATACCCAGCTACAATGAATGCAGCCTTAGGATATGTGGTTTCCAGTTTACATAGAGTCAAATAAAGTTCGTTCAGGGCCATCGATGTGTCTGCTTGGGGGGGAATATATACGGCGTGATTATAATCGAAGACAATTCCCTTGGTAGATAATGCTGTCGACATTTGATTGTTAGGAATTCTAAGTCAGGTGAACAGAAGGACTTGAGTTCCTGTATGTTGTTATGATCACACCACATCTCGTCAATTATAAGGCATACCCCCCCGCCCCTCTTCTTACCAGAAAGACACTTGTTTCTGTCGGCGCGATGCTTGAAGAAACCAGCTGGCTGTACCGACTTTGTTAAGCGTCTCTCAAGTGAGCCATGTTTCCGTGAAGCAAAGAACGCTTTACCCAGGGCTAAGGGCTGTTCTTATGCACAACGCAATATGGTTTGCCATATACCACAAACCCCTGAGGTGCCTTATTGCTATTATAAACTGGATACCAACGTAATTAGAGCAGTAAAAATACATGTTTTGTCATACCCGTGGTATACGGTCTGATATACCACGGATATCTGCCAATCAGCATTCAGGGCTGGAACTACCCAGTTTCTAACTGTAGTTATGTAATGGTTGTTGATTAGAGTGCTAACCCTGTGTTTCTCTGTCTGTGCTTCAGGGCTACCTTCCAGAGAGCATGTTTGACCGGATCCTGACAGGACCCATCGTACCAGAGGAGGTGAGTCGGCGTGGACGGAGGCCCAAGAGCGCCCTGGCCAAGGCTGCAGCTACAGCCAACCAGGGGGCCCCATCCCTGGGCCTCAACCCCCTGCTGGCCAACGGCCTCCTCTCTGGCATAGATCTATCTAGTCTACAGGCCTTCCAGCAGAACCTCCAAAGTCTCCAGTCACTGCAGCTCACTGCCGGCCTCATGGGCCTGCCCACCGATGCTAACAACCTGGCCGCCATGTTTCCCATGATGCTCTCTGGCATGGCTGGGCTTCCCAACCTCCTGAGCATGGGGGGTCTGCTGGGGAAGCCCCCACATGATGCCACGGGGGGAGCTGAGCAGAGGAAGAGGAAGAAGGGAAGCAGAGAAGGAGGAGTAGGGGAGCCCTCGTCTGCCTCCTCCAAAGCCCCCTCCTCCCACTCCCACGGCCCCTCCCACACCTCGGACACCAAAGGTGAAAGGACAGAAGGTCAAAGCAGGGACGGAGATGGCCGCATCCCCAGTGTCCATTCCCCCTCTAGTTCCTCTGCCACCACCTCCACAACCACCCCACTAAGTGCTTCTGCTGCCCAGGCAGCCTCCAGTCACCCTCTGTCTCTTAACCCCTTGTTAATCTCCAGTATGCTTTACCCAGGGATGCTTCTCACTCCAGGCCTTAACCTTCCTGTGTCCACCACACAGCCACCACACAGTGACTCAAACAGTGACCACAAACCCCACAAGCCCACTAAGACCTTTAAGACCGCCCCCTCAAAACCTCTGTCGCCAAGGAGAACACCAGAGTGTCAGGAAGAGGAGGGTCTTGGTGACAAGAGGGAGGAGTCAGGGGAACACAAGGAGGAGAACAGTGGTCCAGAAGGCTCGGGGAAGGCGGAGTCATCTTCTTCATCAGAGTCTGGGAGCTCTTCTTCATCATCTGATGGGTCATCAGACTCCAGCGATGAAGACTGAGCCTAATGAAAATATAAATCTATTTATGGATCTATTAGAAATGTACACACATACAGTACCAGTCAAAAGTTTGGACACACCTACTCATTCAAGGGTTTTTCTTTATTTTGACTATTTTCTGCATTGTAGAATAATAGTGAAGACATCAAAACTATGAAATAACACATATGGAATCATGTCGTAAACAAACAATTGTTCAACATATTAAAATATATTTTATATTCTTCAAAGTAGCTACACTTTGCCTTGATGACAGCTTTGCACACTCTCTCAACCAGCTTCTCCTGGAATGCTTTTCCAATAGTCTTGAAGGAGTTCCCACATATGCTGATCACTTGTTGGCTGCTCTTCCTTCACTCAGCGGTCCAACTCATCCCAAACCATATCAATTGGGTTGAGGTGGGGTGATTGTGGAGGCCAGGTCATCTGATGCAGCATTCCGTGACTCTCCTTGGTCAAATAGGCCTTACACAGCCAGGAGGTGTATTTTGGGTCATGGTCCTAATAGGTCTACCAAATGCAAACCAGATGGGATGGCGTATCGCTGCAGAATGCTGTGGTAGCCATGCTGGTTAAGTGTGCCTTGAATTCTATATAAATCACAAACAGTGTCACCATCAAAGCAAGAACTTTGAAAGTTTACCATCACACCTCCTCCTCCATGCTTCACTGTGGGAACCACACATGTAGAGATTATCCGTTCACCTACTCTGCGTCTCACAAAGACATGTCGGTTAGAACCAAAAATCTTACATTTGAACTCATCAGACCAAAGGACAGATTTCCACCGGTCTAATGTCCATTGCTCGTGTTTCTTGGCCCAAGCAAGTCTCTTCTTATTATTGGTGTACTTTAGAAGTGTTGTTTTTTTCAGCAATTCGACCATGAAGGCCTGATGCAGTCTCCTCTGAACAGTTGATGTTGAGATGTGTCTGTTACTTGAACTCTTTCTGAGGCTGGTAACTCTAATGAACTTATCCTCTGCAGCTGAGGTAACTCTGCGTCTTCCATTCCTGTGGCGGTCCTCATGAGAGCCAGCTTCATCATAGCGCTTGATGGTTTTTGCGACTGCACTTAAAGAAACTTTCAAAGTTCTTGAAAATTTCCGGATTGACTGACCTTCATATATTTTGATTTGTTTAACCATTTTTTTGGTTACTACATGATTCCATATGTGTTATTTCATAGTTTTGATGTCTTCACTATTATTCTGCAATGTAGAAAATAGTAAAAATAAAGAAAACCCTGGAAGGAATAGGTGTGTCCAAAATGTTGACTGGTACTGTAAATATTACACATATATATGGATTTCCCTGCACTTACATTGTGATTTCTTTTCATGTAAATACAGAAAACTAACTAAAATGTTGTGTAATAAAGACTACAAAAGTGAGAAAAGAAGAACCATGACCTAGGAGAAACTGAAATGAACTTTCAGTGTTTGTTCAAAAAGGTACAATCTTGTTTTGAGAGACATTTTGCATGTCAAACTTTAGTAGATTTCTGAACTTTGTGAACTTGTATTAGGCCTACACACATTGATGTACAATTGCAACAATATGGGAAAAAGAAATCAAAATGGCATTATTGTAATTATCATGTTGGGATTTAATTTTATTAAAAAAGAGGAAATAAATATGTGCTCTCTGCTGAGCTGTACTGTTCATATATTTTGTAGTGGGAGGAAAAGACCTTGAATATTTAGCTTTCCTTTGTAAATACTTTTACAGGTTTTCTTCTTGACACTCACAGTATACTTTGCGGATCATACGTTTGGAAAAGTCAGCAATAACTCGGGCAGCTAATGAATGTGACTGAAGCTGTAGATCCTTCATCAGCCATGCTTCTCACACAAGGGAGAGGTGTTCAGTCTCTGTTCCAATGTCCACACTAAGACAGTTATTCAAATTAAGAAATGTATTGGACATTCATTCTAAGTAGTATGCTAGTGTGCATTTTGGAATGTAGTCTCCCCTGCCTGTCTCGCACAACCAACACACATGGTTCTTTTGACACTGAGGTGCACTTTAGTTTCCCATATTACACTCGCTAGCACATAACCAGTTGGGTCTACTCCCCAAATGCTGCTCTCGCTGGGACAGAAAAGACAATTCCACCCCAGTGTTTTTGACTGCATCGTTACCTCAGCAGAGTATAGAAGGGATTGAGTTCACTGCAAATACATCCTGTTGTGTGTGTATTGGCAAGGCTGGCTCACTCGTCCCCGCTGGGATCTGTGTTCTTCATGTCATACTCTTGAGAGCTTCCACTCACTTAGTCTCTTCCAGTGCCTTGAGTCTGCGAGACTACCACTCACTGTGTTCTGGCTGTGTGTGTTTGTTTGCGTGGGCATTTCTTTCCATTTTGGCTGAGTCAGTGTGTTCTTCAGGCCATGTACTGATTGTGTCCCATGCGGTGCAGCATCAACCGGGCCATTGTGTATGGTGGTGTGTATTGGGGAGGCTAGAGCATTGGGTTCTACAACCAAAAGTGAAGTCACATAACCAGTGACTGCTGGTATAGTCGACATAGTATACTCAACACCCCCTGAGTCATCTTTAATACTTTAAAAGCCCATCAGTATCTGTGTTCCACTCGTAGTGCCGCCTTCTGCTATCGAGTGAGCTGAAGAATCTCCAATGAGCTCTGACTGTGGGTGATGTCTGTAGTCTTCCATTCTGAACACAGTGTGTCCCTGTTGTGTTGAATTACCTTGCTATCATAAACTAGTAATGAAGTAGCTACACCGTATGTGTATTGAGGGACCAGAGGGGTTTGTATTGTCTCTGATATAACTAGATTATTGAGTCATCAAAATTATTTTCATAATTGACTGTTTAAAAGCATAGTTTATACAATGACTGCAGTGATTCTGAATAGTATTGGGTTGGCTATGGTAGGTTAAGTTTAGGCTTGAGTAAGACTGAATATCCAGACCTTCCTTCGAACTGAGCTGCTTTGCTGACTATGATCTCTCTGATTCATGGGAATTGGAGGCTTTTAAGTGTTAATTTCTAGCCTGGAATCCAAACTGATATGCTGTTTCATCACTAAACACATTGTTCAGTCTGATTTCACCAGGCTAGGTCATTTCTCCATATGTCTTACTGATCAATCCACTGATGACTGGATCTGCAGACAGACTGATAGATGTAGAAGTGTCCTTACGCTCGCTGTACCTCTATGTATTTCACACCCTCACTTTCTCACTCAACTTCCAGTCAGTATCTGATGTGATTTAACAGATAAGATGTTTTATGTTCCTTATTTTCTACGGCTCAATGGTGGTGTATTGTTTCATTACCATATGACATGGCTCATCTGTGCTCATCCTCGTGGTAACCAAGGGAGACACTGAGACTGGAATTCAGTATACCCTAAGTACCTGTTGTAATTATGTTTAGTGGAACAGTGCTTTCCGGATTGATACAGCACCGTGTAGGAGAACTGTCGGTACACCTTGGACTGCTAGGCAGGCACACATTTGGAAATGATCTTGAAGAGGAATGGGACGTTTTATTTTACATGGTGACAATGAAACGTCACAACAGGTTACATCTGTGGTAGAGACATTCATTTAGTCTCTTTCAGCCTTCATTTAGCTGTTCACTGAGCCTATATTGAACCCATTCATCAACGTATACAAGCCCACCAGACAGATAGCCCTGCCCTGTTGTCTAAACCAAGACTGATGAAGAACCTCCACTCTCTGAAATAACATTTACTTTAAAGATGTTTTGTTTACCCCATTCACCTATGATGTCCTTTACCATGGTTTCTGTGTGTAAACTGAGAGGCAGCCAGGTTGTTACTCTTCCTGAAAGTCAACCTAAATAGATTTAACATTGTCAGTTTGCCACTTTAGTTTGGGCTGGTTCCGACCACTAGGTCTCCTAGTGAATTCAATAGAACAAGCTTCAACTGTCATTTTGTTCCACTTCATACCTAGTCTATCCCTAAATGTACCAGTGCCCTTAGGCAGAATCCCAGCCGTTGCTGCTTCCAGGTTATAATATTCACCCAAATATGATTGTTTTAGCAGGCTTTATTTTCAGACCCAACATGCAGACAACAGGCATGGATTCATTCCTACTAGTGTGACAAGAAGCCTGCTTAATTTGCTATAGACAGACCCATAGCTCTGTTTAAGTTGAAATGTTAGCACTGAGGGGAGAGCTGGATTTGACTAAAGATGGAACAATATATTTGCTTTTATTATGTATTTTGATTAGATTTTTCTTGTAGTTTGTTATAGGTCTCCCTATGTCACATACATCTACAGTGCTGAACTGACTGATTAGATCAGTCATAGACTCGCCTCACTGGCACAATGAAATTACCAATATGCAACAGACAGAGACGAATAAAGCACACACTACTACACGTTAATTAGAATTTTCATTTTGGGTAAAGTAGTTGCTGAAATGACAAATAGATTATTGGCATTGTATTTTTTGTTTCAAGCTTGATAATATCCTAAAGTCATCAAGTCTCTTCTTGTTTTTGTTTGGTTGTTTTTTGGACAGTTGCAATATTTGCAAGTTGTGGTCTGTGTAGTGGAATAATACGTTATGAAGTGGGGAGGACAAGTTGTGGTCTGTGTAGTGGAATAATGTGTTGTGTAGTGGGGAGGACAAGCATCTTAAAAAGTCATGTGTAATTTATTGGATTACTTTCTATGAAGTTATATAGAGGAAATTGAAGTTTAATTATTTTTATTAAACATATTCTGACTATCCATGAAGCCTGTCTTTCTGTATTCTTTCACATTGACCCAGTTACAGGCACTTCAAGGTATCCAGAATTACAATGTTGTTTATTGTTCACTGGTGATATAAATATAGGATGATAATGTCTCAGTTAATAGTGTGGCTAAAAAGTCATTTTCAAAACTGATATAGTATATATTGTTGTAAAGCATTACTGATTAATATACTGCTTTTCTTCTGCTTCCTTTATGCCCTATTATGTTCCTACTCCACCCCAGGGGGCGCTTGTTGTTCTGTGAGTCTCAGCCCTCAGGCCTCTAATCATAGCAACCCATTGCAGATGACAAGTTGGGGCTTGTCTGTTGTGAGCTGTGAGCCAATGGGCTGAGCCAGAGCTTCAGCTTCCTCTCTGTCTCAGTGCACTGCAGCCTGCTGCTGCCTGCCTGTAGACTTATAGTAGCGCTCGCTGCTCTGTGCTGCTCTGATGCTCACCCACACACCCACAGCTGTTCAGCCTGGCTAGTCCCACAGAAAGAGAAGCAGAGAGGCAGTGTGTCTCCAAGCCTCTACAAAACAGAATCAGATCCTTCTCACGAGCCTCTGTAAGTAGCTTGTTGCATCACTGCAGCTCTTTTGTCTCTCTTTGTCTCTGTAACACTACAAGAAATAACATGTCACAGGATGTTGTTTGTCCTGGGTTGATGTGTGTCTAACTGATGTTATGATGGATGATGATCATGTATGATTTGTGGCTGGTAGGGGTTGTTAGATTGCCAAGATAAAATGCAACATTGTTCTGTTCCATTTCTCTGAAATGGATGCAAAGCACTTTAGTTGTATATGTATTTTGAACGATGTGTGTTCCCCTGTAGAAAGTAAAAGTATTCTGGAGGTTGTCACTGACGCTGCAGTTAGTCAGTTCTAAAGATATTGCAGTGTGACAGAGAGCCAACATGGGAACAGAGAGAGGCGTGGTGGTGGTGGGTAAGATGACAAACTGATTCTGAAGGAGTTGGCAGCTGGTGACGCATGTTGTCAGTTGGTGGGCCACTAGCCCACATCCGGTGTGTAGCCCACATGGGTGAGAGCATATGCATAGTAATATTAGTACCCAGCACATGGCTCATAGTAGCTACCTCTCCCGTATGACTGTAGCTTGCTCTCAGGAGGGATGTTACAGTGACAGAGTTAAAGCCTTACTATAACCATCAACTTCCACAGAACAGATAGGAAGGTTGAATTGACTCAGTGGGAGGTGAGCTAAATCCATTTTCCTGGTAGTGGATGGAGTAGAGCCAAGCCAACCAAGGCTTCGTCCCAATACTGCAGAGTGAGAGAGGGATAGGTTGGCCAGCAAATCTGGATTCAAATGCTATCTGAAATCTTTCAAATACTTTTAGCGTTTGCTTTAGAAGAAGCCTGTAATGCCATGTGAGCAGGGTTTGCACTTATACGACTATTCTATTGGTTCAGTTGCGCAAAGCAAGCTCAATCAAGCCCAGCTAAAGTGTTTGAAAGATTTCAAATAGTATTTGAACCCAGGCCTGTTGGCCAGTGTCTGGGGTTGGAACAGTACGGTTGCTCGTAGGGAATGAATGGAAGGTATTATTAGATTCAATGACAGCGGTGTACTGTGTGACAGCGGTGTACTGTGTGACAGTGCCCAGGAACACAGTGTACAGGTTTGACTCTGACAGAACACAGGAATTGATGTGGTTCAACATTGGCCTGTCCAGCCTCAGCCTGGCTCTGGCTGTAATTTACAGGTGTACAGTTATGAATCACGTCAGAATATCGAGAACTTCACCTGGTATAACCTTACATCTTATATTGTAGCCCTCTATTTCTCTCTGTGTTGCTCTTTCTCTCTCTACCTCTCTGTTGCTCTCCCTCGCTCCCTCTCTGTCTCTCTCCCTGTGTTGGTCTCTACCCAAAGTGATACTCCTTAGTGTGGACAAAGTAAAACTGATTATCACCTGCAACCCATAACGACAGTCATTGCTAGCATCATCCTCAAATACCTTCCTGATAACCACACCCAGCGTGGACTTATAACTTGAATGATTCCTCAGATATAGTACACAACATGTTTGGAATCAGCATCCACCTCCCCACTCACTGACTTATCTGGTTTATATTCAAAACCACAGTTTAACTTCTTCATTTTCACACACTCAGAGAGACAGATCCTCTACCCCAGGCAGCATCTGTGCACCACACACTCACACAGTCTGTGATAGTAACTTGGCATTGTAAAGAAATGGAGAACACGTGCAAATGATTATCGCTGTGGAGAGGAGACTGAGTTACCATTGAATCAGCACAATCTCTATTTTACTCCCTCAATTTAAAATAAATTCAAAGGTGATTATTGGCATGGGAAATATGTTTACATTGCCTAAGCAAGTGAAATAGACAAACAAAATGGAAAGGGAAATAAACAATCAGAAATTAATAATAAACATTATGCCCACAAAAGTTTTAAAAGAATATAGACATTTCAAATGTTATATTGCTGGCTATGTACAGTGCTATGTAACAATGCAAATAGTTGAGGTATGAAAGGTAATATAAATAAGCAGATAAATATCAGTTGTATTTACAATGGTGTTTGTGCTCCAGATCACAAATCTTGCTGTTGTGTTGGCATACTGTTGTATTTCACCTAATGGATATGGGAGATTGGATTGGTTTTCAAAATCTTTGTGGGGCTGTAATCTGAGGGAAATATAGTGCCTTCAGAAAATATTCACACCCCTTGTGGGGCTGCAATCTGAGGGAAATATAGTGCCTTCAGAAAATATTCACACCCCTTGTGGGGCTGTAATCTGAGGGAAATATAGTGCCTTCAGAAAATATTCACACCCCTTGTGGGGCTGTAATCTGAGGGAAATATAGTGCCTTCAGAAAATATTCACACCCCTTGTGGGGCTGTAATCTGAGGGAAATATAGTGCCTTCAGAAAATATTCACACCCCTTGACCTTTCCGCACTTTGTTGCGTGACAGCCTGCATTTGTATTTGGAATAAATTTAGATTTTGTTTCACTGGCCAACGCACAATACCCTATAATGTCAAAGTGGAATTATGTTTTTAGAAATGTTTGCAAATTAATTAAAAATGAAAAGCTGAAATGTCTTTAGTCAGTAAGTGTTCAACCCCTTTGTTATGGCAAGCCTAAATAAGTTCAGGAGCAAACATGTGCTTAACAAGTCACATAATAAGTTACACAGACTCCGTGTGCAATAATAGTGTTTAACATGAACGACTACCTTCTGAATGACTACCTCATCTCTGTAACCGAACCATACTGTACAATTATCTGTAAGGTCCCTCAGTCAAGCAGTGAATTTCAAACACTGATTGAACCACAAAGAACAGGGAGGTTTTCCAATGCAAAGAAGGGCACCTATTGGTAAATGGGTCAAATAAAAAAAGCAGAAATTAAATATCTCTTTGAGCATGGTTATTAATTACACTTTTTATCAATACACCCAGTCACGACAAAGATACAGGCATCCCTCCTAGCTCAGTTGCAGGAGAGGAAGGACACCGCTCAGGGATTTAACCATGAGGCCAATGGTGACTTTAAAACCGTTAGAGTTTAATGGCTGTGATAGGAGAAAACTGAGGATGGATCAACAACATTGTAGTTACTTTATAATATTAACCTAAAGGACAGAGTGATAAGAAGGAAGCCTGTATAGAAAAAAAAATATTCCAAAACATACATCCAGTTTGCAGCAAGGCACTAAAGTAAAACTGCAAAACGTGGCAAAGAAATTCACTTTATGTTCTGAATATTATGTTTGGGGCAAATCCAGCACAACACATCACTGAGTACCACCTTCATATTTTCAAGCATGGTGGTGGGTGCATCATGTTATGGGTATGCTTGTCATCGGCAAGGACTGGGGAGTTTTGTAGAGTAAAATGGAATGGAATAAAGTTAAGCACAGGCAAAATCCTAGAGGAAAACCTGGTTCAGTCTACTTTCCACCAGACAAAGGGAGACAAATTCACCTCTCAGCAGGAAAATAACCTAAAACACAAGGCCAAATATACACTGGAGTTGCTTACCAAGACAACATTAAATGTGGCCTGTGAAGATCTATGGCAAGACTTGAAGATGGCGGTCTAGCCATGATCAACCAACTTGACAGAGCTTGAATATTTTTTTTTATAATAATGTGCAAATATTGTACAATCCACATGTGGAAAATTTCCCAGAAAGACTCACAGCTCGTAATCGCTGCCAAAGGTGATTCTAACATGCATTGACTCAGGTGTGTGAATACTTATGTAATTGAGATATTTTTGTATTTAATTTTCAATAAATTAGCAAACGTTTCTAAAAACATGTTTTCATTATGGGGTATTGTGTGTAAATCAATTTAATCCATGAATTCAGGTTGCAACACATCAAACATTTCCGGTTGTAACACATCATGTGGAATAGGTCAAGGGGTATGAATACTTTCTGAATGCTCTGTATGTATCTCCAATATGGTCATACATTTGGCAGGAGGTTAGGAAGTGCAGCTTGGTTTCCATCTCATTTTGTGGGCAGTGTGCTGTCGTGTCTTTGGCTATGCCGGATTAAGTGATATGACATGCTATTCTATAAAATCATTTCTCCGTAATTAATATTACCTGATTAGCTAATCATGTAAATGTAATTAACTAGAGAGTCAGGGCATCACAAAATAATATTTATAGAGCTGTTATCTTCCGAATAAACTCTTAAAGACCTAGTAATATTTTACATCAATAGCAATCAATAGTAATCGTCATCTTAATTCAGTCTCATCTGAAAGTTGTAAATTCTTGTTTATCTGCACGAACCCCCGGCTAACAAGTTGAATCAGCAATACAAAATTGGGTTTAATTATTTATTTACTAAATACCTAACTAATCACACAGAATTACACATACACATAATTAAATCATAACTTGATGAAAAATTACGTCATAAAGGACAACGTCCCTAGCGGGCGGAACAGATATGACAGCTTGTTACACACAAGAAAAGGGCTGGGTTTGAGTGAAAGAGCGGGAAGACTGAGGAACAAAGGGCGAAGCTGTGCTATCGTAAATACAGTATTTTATGCATTCTAAATGACCGCCCATTTGGAAAAGGAAAATGCAATAAATATTTACTCTGAGCTGCGCTTCGGTAGGGTGGTGGTAGATGGAAGGCCGTGTTGCCCAACCGAGTCCTTTGTCCTTTGAAGAATGTCAACTGGATACCTTGTAGTGACGTTGTTGTGTGACAGAAGGGATACTCTGTCTGTTCCTTCCTAACCCTTGTTTGCAGCGGCTGTTGCTAACTCAACGGCTAGGAGGTATCACTTCTGTAGTGAATAAGAGTTCAAAGTTCATACCATTCGCAACCAAAGCTCACGCTGATGTTGGCTTCGTTCTGTAGTTATTATCTGAACCATTCTGACATCGGACCGTCGTCCTCACGTCCTCGGAACAGGAGGTTATATTGTCGTCAAGGCTTTATATAGGAAGGGAGAGGAGGGCGTGTTTGAAAAGTTTTATAGCCCATGTCCCTTCACAGGGGCGGGCCACTGATTGAGCAAACCCAAATCTCACATTTTAGAAGCTAAAATCACATTTCATCCCATCACGAATAATTTCATATTCAAACATTTAAATTGAACAACAATTCCATGTGAATCCGATAACTCTGATGTGTAGACTTTCCACTGTAGAGTTTATGTCATCTTATCATTGATGAGAATGTCTCAGATGATAACCGAACTGACATCATATTCATTAAGTACCACCGCATATGTTCAATTGGTCGGATTACCAGAATATAGTTCATTTCCCCCCACCTTCTGATGTTCCCAGAATCTCTATGTTAACCAAGGGTTTTGCAAATGTAACATCAGTAGGGTAGAGAGAGGAAAAAGGGGGGTAGAGGTATTTATGACTTTCATAAACCTACCCCCAGGCCAACGTAATGACAGTGCACATAGCCTGTCTTTTCTTGAGAGCCATGTGTGCCGATGGTGACCTCTCGATAGCAAAGCCATGCTCACTGAGTCTGTACATAGTCAGAGCTTTTCTTAATGTTGGGTCAGTCACAGTGGTCAGGTATTCTGCTACTGTTTGCTCAGTTTTTTGTTGATTCTTTCCAATGTGTCAAGTAATTATATTTTCGTTTTCTCATGATTTGGTTGGGTCTAATTGTGTTGCTGTCCTGTTGTGAACAGAGTCCCAGTACCAGCTGGCTGAAGGGACTCTTCTCCAGGTTCATCTCTCTGTAGGTGAGGGCATTGTAATGGAAGGTTTGAGAATCACTTCCTTTTAGGTGGTTGTTTGTGGAAGTTAATTGCTCTAATTAGCAGGAATGGTCCCAATTCTGCTCTGAATGCATTATTTGCAGTTTTACATTGTACACATTTTTTCATAATTCTGCTTGGATTCTCAATTTGGGGTTAGTGAATTATTTGTTTGTGAGAGGACCCAAGACCTCACAACCATAGAGGGCTTCTGTGGTGCTGGTGTGTAGGCCAAGGTAGGTATATTGTTTTGTGTGATCTAGGGCAACAGTGTCTAGGTGGAATTTGTATTTGTAGTGCTGGAAACTGGACCTTTTTTGGAACACCATTATTTTTGCCTTACTGAGATGAACTATCAGGGCCCAAGTCTGACAGAATCTGCAGAAGATCTAGGTGCTGCTTAATTATTATAATTATCTTACCTTTCGGTTACTAGTCCAATGCAATAACCACTAGGCTACCTGCCGACTGAGCCCTCACCAATTTGTTGGTATAAATGTTGAAGAGGGTGGGGCAAAAACAAATTGTTACCAATTTTAGATGCATACAGTTGAAGTCAGAAGTTTACATACACCTTAACCTTAGTTTCTCACAAGTCCTGACATTTAATCCTGGTAAATATTCCCTGTCTAAGGTCAGTTAGGATCACCACTTTATTTTAAGAATGTAAAATGTCAGAATAATAATAAGTTGGGTGAATTTTGGCCCATTCCTCCAGACAGAGCTGGTGTAACTGAGTCAGGTTTGTAGGCCTCTTTGCTCGCACACGCTTTTTCTGTTCTGCCCACAAATTTTCTATGGGATTGAGGTCAGGGCTTTGTGATGGCCACTCCAATACCTTGACTTTGTTGTTCTTAAGCCATTTTGCCACAACTTTGGAAGTATGCTTGGGGTCATTGTTCATTTGGAAGACCCACTTGCAACCAAGCTTTAACTGATGTCTTGAGATGTTGCTTCAATATAGCCACATCATTTTCCTTTCTCATGATGCCATCTATTTTGTGAAGTACACCAGTCCCTCCTGCAGCAAAGCACCCCCACAACATGATGCTGCCACCCCAGTGCTACACGGTTGGGATGGTGTTCTTCAGCTTGCAAGCACCCCCCTTATTTCTCCAAACATAACTATGGTCATTATGGCCAAAAAGTTATATTTTTGTTTCATCAGACCAGAGGACATTTCTCCAAAAAGTACGATCTTTGTCCCCATGTGCAGTTGCAAACCATAGTCTGGCTTGTTTATGGTGGTTTTGGAGCAGTGGCTTCTTCCTTGCTGTGCAGCCTTTAAGGTTATCTTGATATAGGACTCGTTTTACTGTAGATAGAGATACTTTTGTACCCGTTTCCTGTTTCCAGCATCTTCACAAGGTCCTTTGTTGTTGTTCTGGGATTGATTTGCACTTTTCGCACCAAAGTACGTTCATATCTAGGAGACAGAATGCATCTCCTTCCTGAGCGGAATGACAGCTGCGTGGTCCTATGGTGTTTATACTTGCGTACCGTTGTTTGTATAGATGAACGTGGTACCTTCAGGCATTTGGAAATTGCTCCCAAGAATGAACCAGACTTGTGGAGGTCTACAATTTGTTTTCTGAGGTCTTGGCTGATTTCTTTTGATTTTCCCATGATGTCAAGCAAAGAGGCACTGAGTTTGAAGGTATGCCTTGAAATACATCAAATGATGTCAATTAGCCTATCAGAAGCTTCTAAAGCCATTACATCCTTTTCTGGAATTTTCCAAGCTGTTTAAAGGCACAGTCAACTTTGTGTATGTAAACTTCTGACCCACTGGAGTTGTGATACAGTGAATTATAAGTGAAATAATCTGTCTGTAAACAACTGTTGGAAAAATTACTTGTGTCATGCACAAAGTAGATGTGCTAACCGACTTGCCAAAACTATAGTTTGTTAACAAGACATTTGTGGAGTGGTTGGAAAAACAAGTTTTAATGACTCCAACCTAAGTGTTTGGAAACTTCCGACTTCCACTGTACTTGTACACATTGTTTGTGCACATGGATTTAATGTTTTTCCCCCCAACACCGCTTTAGATCAATTTGTATAGCAGACCCTCATGCCAAATTGAGTCAAAAGCAATCAACAAAGCATGAGAAGACTTTGCTTTTGTTTTGTTTGTTTGTTTGTCCCAATGGGTGTGCAGGGTGAATACGTGGTCTGTCGTACGGTAATTTGGTAAAAAGCTAATTTGACATTTGCTCAGGACTGTTTTCACTGAGAAAATGTAGTTCTTGGTGTCAAATTTGTCTCCACTTCTGTGGATTTGGGTGATTAGTCATTGGTTCCAAATATTAGGGAAAACGCCAGAGCTGAGGAGGATGTTAAAGAGATTAAATATAGACAATTGGAATTTGTGGTCTGTATATTTTATTATTTTATTTAGGATACCATCAACACCACAAGCCTTTTTAGGTTGAGAGGTTTGTATTTTGTTCATTCGGTGTAATTGGAGAATCCAGTGGGTTCTGGTTCTCTTTAATAGCTCACTCTAAGATTTTTTAATGATCATGTACAGTGCCTTCGGAAAGTATTCTGACCCAATTACTTTTTACACCCCCCATTAATCTACACACAATACCACATAATAACAAAGCAAAAACTGTTTTATATACAAATTAAATATCAAATGTACCTGTATTTGGGAGGTTATTTTTCTCCGCAGATCCTCTCAAGCTCTATTAGGTTGGATGGGGAGCGTCGCTGTACAGCTGTTTTCAGGTCTCTCCAGAGATGTTCGATCGGGTTCAAGTACGGGCTCTGGCAGGGCCACTCAAGGACATTCAGAGACTTTCCCCGAAGCCACTTCTGCGTTGTCTTGGCTGTGTGCTTAGACTCAGCTGTAGGGAGAGTCTTGGTGGTTACAAACTTTTTCCGTTTGAGAATGATGGAGGCCACTGTGTTCTTGGGGACCTTCAATGCTGCTGAAATGTTTTGGTACCCTTCCCCAGATCTGTGCCTCGACACAATCCTGTTTCGGAGCTCTACGGGCAATTCCTTCGACCTCATGGCTTGGTTTTTGCTCTGACATGCACTGTCAACTGTGGGACCTTATATAGACAGGTGCGTGCCTTTCCAAATCATGTCCAATCAATTGAATTTCCCAAAGGTGGACTCCAATCAAGTTATAGAAACATCTCAAGGATGATCAATGGAAACGGGATGCACCTGAGTTCAATTTCAAGTCTCATTGCAAAGGGTCTGAATACTTATTTAAATAAGGTATTTCTGTTTTTTTTTATTTTCTAAATTTGCCAACATTTCTAAAAACCTGTTTTTGCCTTGTCCTTATGGGGTATTGTGTGTAGATTGCTGAGGATAATACTTTTAAAAAAAATCAATTTTAGATTAATTTTTGTAACTTAACGAAATGTGGAAAAAGTCAAGGGTTCTGAATACTTTCCGAAGGCACTGTATTATTTGTTTTTGCTGTTTGTAATAGTGCCAGAACAGATTGGAGAAATAATTTATCCATGCATGTCCATTTTGGATAGATAGCTCTTCATGTTGTTGTTTGTTTAGTGTTTAGGCTTTCTACTGCTACGTTTACAACTTCCCCTTTGCAGTGAAACGTTGTGTCCAGGAAATTGTCTAAAAGGAATTGAATTTGTTGTTGGCTAATTGTTTTCTGGTAGGTTTCTGCACTACTTTCCTTTTAATAGTATGCAGTTTACTTGGCTTTGATGCCTCATTATTTAATTTTGTTCTGTTCAAGTAGGCTGTGATTTTGCTGTGATCTGATAGGGGTGTCAGTGGGCTGACTGTGAACGCTCTGAGAGACTCTGGGTTGAGGTCGGTGATAAAGTAGTTTACAGTACTGCTGCCAAGACATGAGCTGTAGGTGTACCTACCGTAGGAGTCCCCTCGAAGCCTACCATTGACTATGTACAGACCCAGCGTGCGACAGAACTGCAGGAATTGTGGGACCCGTTTTTGTTGGTTGTTTTGTCGTAGTTGTTGGGCATATTAGGGAGGGAATGCTGCCACCTCCAGGTAGGTTTTTGTCCTCTGTGTTCTGAGTGTGTCAGGTTTTGACCAGTTCTGGTGTTTAGGCTTCCACAGACTAGGACAAGTCCCTTGGTCTGGAAATGATTGAGCTCCCCCTTTAGAATGGAGAAGCTGTCTTTATTAAAGTATGGGGGATTCTAGTGCGGGGATATACAGTACTGTACATTCCAAAACGGTTCTTCGGCTGTTCCCGTAGGGGAACCCTTTTTGGTTCCACATAGAACCCTTTTGGGTTCTATGTAGAGCCCTCTCTGGAAAGGGTCCTACATGGAATCTAAAATGTTTCTACCTTGAACCAAAAAGGTTTTACCTGGACCAAAAAGGGTTCTCATATGGGGACAGCCGAAAAACCCTTTAAGGTTCTATAGCACATTTTTTTCTAAGAGTGTATGTAGCACATAGGACAACATTTTTATCTGTTGAGGTTATTTCTTTATTTATTTCTAACCAGATGTAAAATGTTCCTGTTTTGATTTATTTAATAGTGGTGAAGTCTGGGTTCCTGCTCTATAGCCCAAAGGCAGATGACTTCAGACCTTGTATATTCCAGGATGGGATATGGTCTCTCTCTCTCTCTCTCTGAATCCTTCCACAGTAGAACTGTAGAACTGCTTGACAAACAGAGAAACAGATTCATAAATCGGAATATTTCTCTTCAACAGGAAATATTTGTATTTTGGCAGTTCATCATCGTTGTCATCTCATAACTAGCTCCCTCCCCACACACACATTAACTAGGGCCCAATTATCCCTGAGATGACTTAATATCATTACTGTGTGGTTTGTGTTGTAAATTTAAACCATTGTTTCACATGTTTCTCATGCAAGGAAGTATAATGATGATCCTATTTATACGGTCTCATGTACCGCGCTAAAGGGTTTTCAAACCTCTGCCTGGTGTATGCATTATGTACAGGTGTCCACTGCTACTCCACTGACTGACACAGAGCTATACTCTACCAGCGGAGGTGCTGTGAGCGGCGGGAGGTCGTCATGGCAACCCAGAGACATGTACCCAGTGACAGTCTGGCTAGAACATTCAGGTCAGCTCTGGTGGGCATGTGTCTGTGTGGGCCTCATACGTAACTGTAGTAGACTGTAATGTGCCGCAGGGGAAATGTATTTGGGCCTGTAGCCTATGGTAGAATACACTGTGATCTATGGTCAGTGTTGAGTTTGTAGAAGAGTAAGAAAACACATGCTGTTTTACTATGTTACACATTCTTCCCATTATGGAGTTGGTTATGATTTGGAGGAAGATAAACTTATCCTAGATCTATACCTATGGGTGGGCAATATCTATCAGTAGTCTATGGGGGTGGGAAAGTGCCTGTATGGTTCTTTAAGGTGTATTTTGTTTAGGTCCTGTGCCAGAAACCCTAGTGAGGTCATCTCCACTAGACTGAGAGACATGAACCACACCTTCATCCAGCACTACCAGGAACCATGGGAAGAGAACTGCAGCCTAGACAGAGGTGTGTGTGTTTGTGTCTGTGTATATGCATGTGTTGATATATTGACATTTCAGTAACTTCCTGTTGTTTGTAGAGCGAGGAGTGAAGTTCTCCAGCCAGACAGAGGCTTTGTACTACAGGGTTCTAGAGGCTGTCATCAATCAGGAGAGGAAGAGGCTGGGAGCCAAAGACATTTTAGTGAGTCCTCTGCCCTCTGCTCTGGACGAATGGAACTGCACTGTTTAGTGTCATTAAGCATTCACTTTATCATTCCCTCTGGGGGCACTGTTGTATTTTATTTATGTATTATTTATTTAACCTTTATTTAACCTAAGCAAGTCAGTTAAGAACAAATTCTTATTTACAATGACAGCCTACCAAAAGGCAAAAGGCCTCCTGCTGGGACAGAGGCCTGGGATTAAAATAAATAAATACAATATAAATATAGGACAAAATGTTATACAGACATGTATAGTATAGAGGTTGTCCTTGATGACTTGTTTCTTGGCAGGGCATTCTGGAGCATGATCTGTTCCAGCGCTCTCTAGTGGCCTGTTGTCTGGAGATGGTAATCTTCTCCCATCAGCCACCAGGCAGCTTCCCCCTGGTCATTGACATCTTTAGCCTGGCGCCATACGACTTCTACAAGGTAACATCTACACAAAACACCCGCAGTACATGTCATACTGTAATGTAGCATAGGTTTTGTGTAAAGGAAGAGGTTTCACGTGATAAGTAACCTTACCTGAAAACTGAAGCATTGTGTTAGCTCCTCAAGCTAATGCCTAGGCTTGGGCTCAGAGGGCTTACACAGTTTTGGTTCATACAGACGTCCTGGGTTCAAACACGTGTACTGTAATCTTAGTGATCTATTTAGGTGCTGTTTAACCCTCTACTGTGTGTGGTGTGTGCCAGGTGATAGAGCTGGTGCTGCGGGCTGAGGAGGGCTTGCTGCTGGGTGTGGTCAGGCATCTGACCCATATAGAGGAGCAGGTCCTGGAGAGTCTGGCCTGGAGGAGAGACTCACCACTCTGGGACCAGATCAGAGCTGCTAAGGGTCAGGGACAGCTGCCTGCATACCATCAGGTCAGTGAGCAAAGATTCAAATTCACCTATTTGTGAACTGGGCAAAATATACAGTGTACCCTCTCAAAATATATAGAGCAACACCGCTGGCGCACTCAAAACAAGTTGGTCTAATATGGCAGCATGGCGGCTGTCGTTCTATTCAATAGAGGAAACAAAATGATCCCAAACTTAAGGTAACAGATGGTTCTATGTGTGTTCAAGGTGATGCTCCCCCAATACTCAGAGGACACAGACAAGATGGCCAAGATCCCTCCCAACCCTTCACACTTGACCCCAAGCCTTGTGAATGGGATCCATGGAAATGACCTGAACTCCCCAATTACCCACCATGAACACTACAGCTCACCCCCTGCTGGCTCAAAGACGGCTGCTTGCCCTACCACACCAGTCAGCCCATCCCAGTCCTCCTCTGTCATTGTTACTGGACAGACTGCAGTCACCATGGCATCAGCCACTGTCACCACCAACAATGGCCAGTCAGTCACCATACCAGTTCGAAGTAAAGACTATCCCTCAGATGAAACCCAATATGGCCATAGAAATGACAACCCTAATAGAATACTGACATAATGTAATACTTCTTATAATAAACATGTTATATACCTTGTTTACATATCACAACAACCAGTGCTATTTGTTCAATTAAACCTCTTCCACACCCAGGAATTGCCAACGACCGGGGAGCCATCACATTTACCCTCAGTGTTGTAGGTCAGCCCATTCCTCCACAGCAAGTCTCCAGCACCTCTACCCAGCAGCCCCAGAACCCTCTACCCTCTACCCAGAGTAAGGGCTCCATCTCACTGTTCCTCCGCAAGGTAGGCTTTACTCAGATTTCTACATACCTGAGCTGGCCTGAATGCTATGAGCCTAGATATTTAGTTACAAGATCCACAAGACAAAGGCCATACTCCTTCCCTCTGTCTCAGGTCTACCACCTGGTGAGCATGCGTCTGAGGGACATCTGTGTTAAACTGGACATCTGTGAGGCGCTGCGGCTGAAGATCTGGACCTGCGTTGAACACTCCTTGGTCCACTGCACTGACCTCATTCTAGACCGACACCTGGACCAAATACTCATGTGTGCCATCTATGTCATGGCCAAGGTAGCACTATTTGCTTTTCCTCTAAACTTTTTGCTATACTTCCTTAACGCAGATGGTTTTATGACTTGGGTGATCGACAGCAAGGCATTCAGCCTTCTATACCTCTTCAGCTGTGTATTGATGATTATAATGTGATATATTACCTCATTTCCATGTTTATGCTGTGTGTTGCTCATGCAGGTAACCAAAGTGGATATGCCCTTCAAGCTCATCATGCAGTGCTACAAGACTCAGCCTCAAGCAAGCAACTGTGTAAGGAGATCAATGTTTTGCTTGCTTTTGTGTGTGTGAGTTAAATCCAACTCGTTTGTTATTGTGTAGTTCATGAAGTCTGTATTGTCCTTCTGTCAGGTATTCAGAAGTGTTCTGATCTCAGGGAGAAACACCAAGACCTCACAAAACTCTCCTGGAGGATCCAACAGAGAAAACAGTTAGACAAATAGAAAAATATATACATTCACATGGATATGTTTGCATCATAATATGCATGAATTAACAAATAATTTTTGATGTTGATGCTGCTCTGTTTTCCAGTTGATGTAGACCCCAGCAGTAGCTTGCTTACTTACCAGAGCCCTCCCACCCATCGTACAGGACGCAGAGCTCCCTGTAGACAGGACCAGGAGGAGAGAGGACACCTCATCTATTTCTACAACACCGTCTATGTCAAACAGATGAAGGACTTTGCCCTGCGCTACACCTCCAGCTCTCTGACCATAGACGGGGTGAGGGGACATTTTCATATACTACCTAATGGAGTCAGTAGTCGTCATACACAATACATAGGAAACACTTTACCAGGGGTCTCAGATATGTCCAAACTGGTATATAACATCATGGGTACTTACAGGTCATCTGATCCTGTAATATAAGTAAGAGAAGTCCTAGAACAGATGCAGTGCATTGTTCCTAGGCCCAGCGCTATCATCACTGTCCAACAGAGATTCTGACCATATTCGGATTATTTTTCCATGCACAGGTTGAAACCCCTCCCCTTTCGCCATACCCCTGCCAGCGTATTGGATCCTTGCGCAGACTCCGCCCCTCCAACCACCATTCCCTCTACATCTCCCCCCTCAAGCCCAGCACACACCCCTCCCCCCGCACTGGGGTCCTCTACATCTTCAGCAGAAGCCCCTCAAAGGTCAGAGGTTGGACATACCTCTCTAACCCTGCTAACGGTTACCTAACTAACCCTCTTCTATACTTCCTGTCTGAAGCCTAACTAACATTACACATATTTTAACTTCAGTAACTGTGAAAAGCAAAAGGCCTGGTCATCGTAAATACACCGTACACATCTAGTCATGTGTGTTGCTAATCGTTGTATCCCACAGAGTCTGAGAGAGATCAGCGACATGATGAAGACATTTCAGTCACGCACCAGGAAGTGCTGTGCAGCCCAGCTGCAGGAGGACGGTGAGGAGGAGAGTGGGCCGCTTGCGAAGAGACCCTGTCAGGATAGACCGTCAAACTTGCAGAGAAAGCTCAGGGACTTCGACCAGGCACTGATGAGGGCCCAGAACCAGCAACAAGCCCAGACCGGGGCCAAGGCACAGCACCAAGCAACAGCACACAATGGGACGCATTGATGACATCTCACTTTTTTTGACTTACCGTCATGCTTCATACTTCTTGCAGGTCTACACTCATTGGAAGAACATGGACAACAGGCACTGATGATGGGAGAATGGATGCTGTGGATCTACAATGTTCGAAAGAATTGGCATCATTATCACTCAGCGAAGTTCTCTTAGCAAGCAATGTTCATGATTAGAAAAGCTGATTTGTTATAATAATAATGAGGGTAATGTAATAATCTGAGGGTAACTAGTGCTCTGTATCAAATATCATATCGTATACAGCATATATTCATCCAAAGGAAGCAGTAAAGGATTTGTGTTGGTACTGAGCATTGTGTACAGTTTGTGTTTGGTGAGAGGGAGGAGACAATGTTCTCTGGAACATACTGTATGTTATTAGTTTCAATTTTCAAGTTTAATTTGTCACCTCACAAGTACAGTGAAATGCTTAAATTGCAAGCCCTACCCAACAGTGCAGTATTCAAAATAAAAAAATCATAACTAATTTAAAACAAATTAAACACAGATATGACATATAGGTGAGCCTTTTAAAATTATTATACATGTATCTGTTAGGACCGTATGTTAGATAATCATTTTTAATTATTACACAGCGTAATGTATCTGTTAGGACCATATGTTAGATAATATTCTGTTTAATTGGCACGTTTTTTTCTCTACCAGTGTTGAATTTGTACTGATCTGTGGTACCAATAATTTACTTATTTGTATTGTGATGTTGGATAAACACAACTCTGTTTTTACATTTGTCTTGTTGCTTTTTGTTCTATGTTGCTCTGTCTGTAGGCTATGTCTTGCTTGTTCTATGTTGCTCTGTCTGTAGGCTATGTCTTGCTTGTCATATGTTGCTCTGTCTGTAGGCTATGTCTTGCTTGTCCTATGTTGCTCTGTCTGTAGGCTATGTCTTGCTTGTCCTATGTTGCTCTGTGTGTGCTCACTGCTCATTGATTGTCTGTATTGTAATTGTTTTTAATAACCTGCCCAGGGACTGCGGTTGAAAATTAGCCGGCTGGCTAAAACCGTCACTTTTACTGAAACATAGATGAATGTGTACTGCCCCCGTAAAAATAAAATAAACTCAAACATCTCCTTACCCAACCATCAACATTACCACAACATAGTGAGTGCCACTGTGGAAAATAAATATAGCTCCATGTTGGATATTTTTGCACTCAGAGAAACAAGGTCATAAACAGCATGTGACATATCAGTCTTGGTATATTAGTCTCATGTTGATATTGTAAAATTGTTATTTTGTTAATTTTCATACTGGCATATTTTGAAAAACACCTGAACAAATGGCCATTAACTTTCATAGTGGGGAAAATTGGTTTCCATGACGGCCTAGTGATTGAGTAACAATACCCATACTGTTTATCAGTAACTATGTCCTGACACGCTATGGGAAGTTCATTCTTAACTGATGTTGCTTGGCAAGCAAATCACAATAATCCTCTAAGAACCAATCAGCAAAGGCCTGTCAACTAAACCCCTGAGAGGCCATTATAGAAAATAGAATCCCTAGAATGGGGAAGGCCCTCAGACCCATTAACTTGAATCGGAATGTTCATTCTAGGGATTATATTTCTATGGTTACACAGGAAACCAGGGGGACCTGCTTCCACAACAGTCCTGGAGGTTTTAAGGTAAAGGTCAGCTTGGTAATAACTTCAGATGCTTTTCAGACTTCATCAACAACCAACAACCTCAACAGGACGTCTGTTTTAATCAGTCTCCCACTGGACTGAACCATGGGGTGTAACACCAGCAGGGATGCTGTCGTGGTAGACCCTTCTAAAAAGCCAGAGACCAGACCAGCGTCGGCCAGCTCGACCAGTAAGGCCACCGCTGAGGAGACTAAAGAAACTACAGAGAAAGAGAAAGATGAAACAGAAGGCATATCAAGCTGCGACTGACCTCCATCTTTCTTAACCCAAACTCCTCAAAGTAAGATATCTGTAATTCTGCCAGTTACACTTTTATGCTATCTCATCACCCAAATATGGGCAAATACAATTATCTGTATTATGTTTTGGGTTACTTTCTTTATTCTATCAAATGGAAGTTAGCTATTCTAATGATTAAGCTATAAACAAGTTGAACAAATGATGACTATCCCATTGGGTAGCACTATTATACAATCACCTCTATTACTTCTCTGTCTGTCTGTGGCTATTTGACATGACCAGATGTGATGTATAGCTAGTGAGATGGTCTCGCTCTCTCTCTCTATCTCTGCATGCGTGTGTGTGTATGTACAGATTGGCCTGTCTGCAGGTGAAGGAGATGGTCTCTCTCTGTCTCTCTCTCTCTCTGTGTGTGTGCGTGTGTGTGTGTGTGTGTACAGATTGGCCTGTCTGCAGGTGGAGGACCTGCCTGCAGAGGAAGGCAATGCTGCACAACTGTCCATCAACCCCTGTGTCATCTGGGACCAGACCAGCCACACATCCCGCTCCACTCTGTGATGTAACCTACCAGCCACACGCTCCGCTCCACTCTGTGATGTAACCTACCAGCCACACGCCCCGCTCCATTCTGTGATGTAGAGCCAAACACTCTGCTCTGTGATGTAGACCTACCAGCCACAGGTTCCTTACTCTGTCTACTGTTGCTGGTCCAGAACACTCTCTCTCTCTCAATCTCTCAACTGGACCTTCAGTGTCCACAGTGCCATGTTTATATCATGTTAATGTGCCAGTATGGTCATTGTAACAACAATGAGACATGGTAGTAAATGTATAGATTCAATCTGACTAATGTCCTTTATTGTTTTTAATGTCATTTATTGTTCTTACCTCCATCTCTATCTCACTCTCTATCACACACGTCTGTTCTAAGGTGGCAGTTAAAAGCTTCCAGCCCTGCCACAGGCTAAACCAAACAGCAGCCAAATCAGTTGGCTTTGAAGGCAGTTTTTGTTGCAGCTGTACAGCATATTACTGATCACTCCAGCAGTCCTAGGCTCCGTCACTACATAACACTGCATCAGGAAGCTGTTACAGCTCTGTGTTTGGGTAGACAGCAGCCTGCTTGTTATTACCCATAAAGGAAATGGTTCCCATAGATACAAATACTATATACTGCAATGCCTTTTTTTGCCACCAGGTGGCATGTAAACGCAGCTGCAGTTCGTTTTGTCACCACCAGGGTGCAGAAGCGATCCATCCGTATTTGGTGGGCTATCCAAGGCCCTGGTCCATTTACTCAAGACATTTAATCTGAAATATATGTTGTAAATGTATTACCAGCGAGTGAATAGAGCTGGAAGGGAATAGCCTTTTCACAAAGCCCATATCACAAATACCCATCACAGAGGAAGCGGGAAATTACATGAAAATATTACCATTATACAAATGGAAATTGTGATTGAATAATGTGTTTGAGAAGATAAATGGAAAGCACTTTGTTAGAAAATGTGGTGCTAAATAGCTTTTTAATTTCAGATGTGGGATAAAACAAAACACATTTCTACTCCATTTTCACTGGCAATTGATTAGTGGTTCCACACCTGCAGAGAGAAGGGTTCTTATCTTCTCATTATCAGTTAATTAATATGCATGCACACATGTCTATTATCTTTCCTCTGCCATTTAGCAGAATTGAGACATTGATGTTGTAATGGCCTTGGATGACTTCTCTCTCTGTTGCTTTAAGGAGAAATAAGACACATGACTGACATTGTCTTTAATTGTTGTAAAAGAAAATTAAATGAAAATAAAATAAAAAGGAAAAACAAATTCTTTACATCATATTCAATATGACATCACCATTCCCCTCTGGGAGGTGTATCTATAAACACAGCAACTCTTATTTGATTGGCTGTTTTTAAGTTAGCAGCTATTCTATGGTACTGTAGCTTTACAAAACAAGCGATATGGTGCACTGTGTATACCTAAGAAAGAGATGTATTGAAGAGTGATAGGGAAATGTTTTACTTGAAAGACATACATAAGGGAATAAGATATTAAATTCCTCACTCTGCCAGGGTTTGGCTATTAGAGAATCCAAGGCCTCACCCGTTGAAGCAAAACCTGGGTGAAAGTCAAATTAATTTATGTCCTGATCTTCAATGTTCCACTGCCATAAGTGCATATTGTATTTCCAGTGAAATATGAAGTCCTATAGAAACTAGTCTGACTGGATATCTTTGCAGTTGTGCACAAATGGCCCTCGGCATGTGTTCTGTATTATGCACATTGCACAATGTCATTAGCTTTTTTATCTTTATGGTTTGAGCCAAATTTCACATAGCAGTGGATGTTGTTATGGTTGATCGTATGATTGTAGTATATTAGAAAGAGATACTACATGCTTCATGACTAAAACAGACATTATAGAGGATGATTATGTCACTAAACCATAGTGGTTCAGAAGTCTAGCTGTTGATAAGGGAATATTGTGAATATTAGGTTTACAAACATCATTTTCAAACAGATGTGCCATCCAATAAAGGCTAGCCCGGCAGTCTAAAATGAAAAAAAAAGGGCATTTGAACACTACTCTTGGGTGTAATCTGCTCCTCTTGTAATTGGCCATTTATAAACTCAGCAAAAAAAGAAACGTCCCTTTTTCAGGACCCTGTCTTTCAAAGATAATTCGGAAAAATCCAAATAACTTCACAGATCTTCATTGTAAAGGGTTTAAACACTGTTTCCCATGCTTGTTCAATGAACCATAAACAATTAATGAACATGCACCTGTGGAAGGGTCGTTAAGATACGAACAGCTTACAGACGGTAGGCAATTGAGGTCACAGTTATGAAAACTTAGGACACTGAAGAGGCCTTGCTACTGATTCTGAAAAACACCAAAGGAAAGATGTCCCTGCTCATCTGCATGAACGTGCCTTAGGCAAGCTGCAAGAAGGCATGAGGACTGCAGATGTGGCCAGGGCAATAAATTGGAATGTCCGTACTGTGAGACGCCTAAGACAGAGCTACAGGGAGACAGGACGGACAGCTGATCATCCTCGCAGTGGCAGACCATGTGTAACAACACCTGCACAGGATCACACCCGCGGGACAGGTACAGGATGGCAACAACAACTACCCGAGTTTCACCAGGAACGCACAATCCCTCCATCAGTGCTCAGACTGTCTGCAATCGGCTGAGAGAGGCTGGACTGAGGGCTTCTAGGCCTGTTGTAAGGCAGGTCCTCACCAGACATCACCGGCAACAATGTCGCCTATGGGCACAAACCCACCGTCGCTGGACCAGACAGGACTGGCAAAAAGTGCTCTTCACTGACGAGTCGCAGTTGTTTCTCACCAGGGGTGATGGTCGGATTCGCGTTTATCGTCGAAGGAATTAGTGTTACACCGTGGCCTGTACTCTGGAGCGGGATTGATTTGGAGAGGGAGGGTCTCTCATGGTCTGGGGCGGTGTGTCACAGCATCATCGGACTGAGCTTGTTGTCATTGCAAGCAATCTCAACGCTGTGAGTTACAGAGAAGACATCCTCCTCCCTCATGTGGTACCCATCCTGCAGGCTCATCCTGACATGACCCTCCAGCATGACAATGCCACCAGCCATATTGCTCGTTCTGTGTGTGATTTCCTGCAAGACAGGAATGTCAGCGTTCTGCCATGGCCAGCGAAAAGCCCGGATCTCAATCCCATTGAGCACGTCTGGGACTTGTTGGATCGGAGGGTGAGGGCTAGGGCCATTCCCCCCAGAAATGTCCGGGTACCTTGGTGGAAGAGTGGGGTAACATCTCACAGCAAGAACAGGCAAATCTGGTGCAGTCCATGAGGAGGAGATGCATTGCAGTACTTAATGCAGCTGGTGGCCACACCAGATACTGACTGGTACTTTTGATTTTGACCCCCACTTTGTTCAGGGACACATTATTCTATTTATGTTAGTTACATGTCTGTGGAACTTGTTCAGTTTATGTCTCAGTTGTTGAATCTTATGTTCATACAAATATTTACAAATAAATATAAATGTTTATATTTATATGTTAAATTTGCTGAAAATAAACACAGTTGACAGTGAGAATACTTTTTTTTACTGAGTTTATGATTAGTATAATGGTCTGTCATTAGAATAAGTATTCATGTTATTTCCTGCAAGCCACTCTTTAAAGATGTGTTCTTCACAGGCCTCGTTTGTGAATATATGATCAGAACCCTGACAGACAGAGAGCATCTTTAATCTTTCTCTGGCCTTGAAGAATGTCACTGATCTCCTTGTAACTGCAGGGAGCAGGGCTGATCAAATCCACATTGTGTGTGTGTGTGTGTGTGTGTGTGTGTGTCTGTGTGTGTGTGTGTGTCTGTGTGTCTGTGTGTGTGTGTGTGTGTGTGTGTGTGTGTGTGTGTGTGTGTGTGTGTGTGTGTGTCTGTGTGTCTGTGTGTCTGTGTGTGTGTGTGTGTGTGTGTGTGTGTGTGTGTGTGTGTGTGTGTGTGTGTGTGTGTGTGTGTGTCTGTGTGTCTGTGTGTGTGTGTGTGTGTGTGTGTGGATCACATCTACTGATTGTTTATGGGGACTTTATTTCACTATGAAATCACCCAGATATTCATAATTGCTTGTCAAAGCCATCTGTTCTGAAGTGTCACAGTGGTTCCTTTGGAGTGGCCTGTTCACATCGCCAGTTGATTGAACGCAAAAAAAAACAGATGTGTGTCAAGAGAGGTCAACTTTCATTTGAAGTAAAGTCAGATACAGCGTTTTCCCCCTTATTTGTGATTCTGGAAGCGTATGTATACACCCCAAATGCTGTCGTGTATTATCTAGGAGTTGGAGACAGATGTAAGCGTTAGGTTTCTGCCTTACAGATATATTTTTGTTTTTCTGAGTCTGATCTTTATTTGGTCTGCACGGTGTAAGGATGGTATTCAGAACAAACTCTGACTCATTGTACGTGGAATTTCTACCAACGAATAAGTAAACAACTGTTAACAGAAGCTAATGCTTCTAAGTGGTTGTGTCATACTATGAATCCCTCACATACTGCAGTGCATGCTCTACCTGATAATGGTGTTTAGCCCCTTTGAATCCACAGCACTTAATTTTCCTTCTCTCTCTCTCTCTCTCTCTCTCTCTCTCTCTCTCTCTCTGTCAAGTAATGGTAGAAAAGGAAAGGTCACCATGGAGATGACAAAGAAAATCCCTGCTAGAGACAACACTTGAAGCTAGCTGGTGATTCATCAGCTTTAATGCAGTCCATTAGACACGGCTTTTAGTGGACAATGAACAATGGGGAACTAAACTAAGTTTATTTTGCACAGAACATATTTATGTTTTTTTGAGAAGAAGCCATAGTCAGTCAGTGCTGTTTAATGGAGCTTGTGTCCAGAAGGTCATTTCTTTAGCCCACAGAGAAATGGGGCCTGAGACCCTGAGTGAGTGAACTTATTCACTTCACATGTATATCGTCAGAGGTATAACCTACTATATCCTACAGTATCCAGTCAAAGTCAACCTTAAAATGAATCATATTGCTGATCTTACCATTAGGTTTTCGTTAAATGTCATGCCAATGAAACATCTGTAGGACATCGCAAATAGATTATGAGTGAGTAGAAATCCTGAAGGCGGATAAGATTTAGCCTGAGAAAAAGGTCAGGTAGCTGGAGGAAGGCTTGGACATATGGACTAAGATAACTGGATTATTCTGGATAGGAAACACAAGAAGATATGTTGTTTTTGTTACAGGGCAAATCAGTATTTCAAGGTACCATGTTGATATGGTTCACTGTAGGTACGCTGTTATCAATGTTGTCTGTGGTAAAGACTAGTATGTGCTATAGAAATTCTACCTACATAGCATCCATTTTTGCACAACACATACACCCCTATGAGTACATGATGTGAAAAGCAGTATTGTGTTCACTGGGATAATTCTAATCCATTTGTTTTACCCATTGGCTCATGATTATAGCAAGGCGTCTGTGGGCTCATTTGAGGTTTACATTTACTAGGCCCTACTTACACTCTTTACACAGTTGTTTACTATATTATGAGAACAGAGTGGGCATTGTGAATCACGTTGTGTTGTGTTCTAGCTGTTTCTGTTTCTAAGAAGCATGTTGTTGAGCCTGACGTTCTTTAAGGTGAGGGTTGGATTGTGAGTGAGGGGCTGAGGCCGAGGCAGGCAGCTGCTGTGTAATTATGGGAGACCCAGTGAAGTACAATACAAAAGCTACAGTGGCAGGTGTAGCTATTCATCTTTCCACATTTGTTTTGATTGGTGCAGTGTGCAGGGGTAGAGAGAGAGAGAAAGTCCTTTCAAAGCAAATGGAGAAAAATAGGAAAATGTAGTCTAAATGTCATTCATTCAGCACCAGTGCTGAGGTGACCTTAAAGAGAATCATCTCTCCCTTTTGTAAATGCGGACAAGTGGATTCTGCAAAATATCAAATTTGATAAGAAAGGGAGTCCACGTGATGGAGCCTTGTGATGGTGAGCAGAATATGGCTGATATGGGGAGGTGAACTGGTTCTGGACCCTCTCTATGGTTGAACAGTCTGTTCTGTTCTCTGGTCATGACCATCTGAATGTTTTACTATGTTTATTTGCACAACTAGAAGGACAATTTGTACACATTTACAAAACAACAGGAGGCAGAAAAAAGGCGAACATTGTTTCCCCAAGTGTTAGGACATACATTACTGCTACAGGAGCATACTGCATATCACCCTACATCATAAATGACTACGTATGTCAAAGGGTTGTTGTGTTCGATGTGCCTTGAGAGAGTGCTGTCATCTCACTGTATGCCCTGCAATATTAGTTATGATAGAGTTTGATTATGTGATACGATGATTTGGACTTCCTTTTATCACATTATGAAGCCAGTCCTTGAAGGATCTACATGTACATACATTGATTTGTATTAGAATATGCCATGTATTTTGTCTATTCACTGAAAAACAACCTACCCATATGTAACCATCCATATCACGGAGTCAACATTCATAGCTTTCACCATGACAACTGGGCCAACCATCAGGGAACATTACTGAGGCATTTAGATAATGGTTTCCTTGTAGACATCCAAGAGGAGGGAAAACAACCTAATAACAGCTTTACTGCTTCATGTGTCATCATGCCATAGAAACAGCACCGCATGGTCTGTGGAAGGAAAATAAACTACGATGCCTTAATACACTGCAATAGGATTGCAGTCATCATCGTGTTTGTATAACTCCTATTCATGGTTAGGTCTTTGTGCTTGTATATTAACATGTTTAGATTTGTGTTTAGTTTGATAGAATTATGACTAGAGCTGGAAGGCTGAAGGGAGCTGGCTGTATATTAGAGTGCATGTTTGTTTGTTTGTCTGCAGATTCAAGATAACAAGCCTGGGCTTCTCTTCATGACTGGGCGCTGGCTGCTGGGTCTGACCTCATCTCAGTGAAAATAATTAGAGCTGCTTCTGTGTGTGTGTGTGTGTGTGTGTGTGTGTGTGTGTGTGTGTGTGTGTGTGTGTGTGTGTGTGTGTGTGTGTGTGTGTGTTCTGAATGCCCCACTCCCAGCTGAAACCCTAAACACAGAGAAGCCACTGTTCTACAACTATTAGTCCTCCTCAATATGTATGTCTCCTCTTCAGGAAAATAATATTAATGGGAGCGCTAAATACAAACCAAGCCTGTGGCCCGTCAACCGATAACTACAAATACAGTGAGATTATTCATAAGAGGGGCATGGATCTGATCGCATGTGAAGGGCCTGAGAGATTTTCTACAAGCTGTAGGTTCCTTAGGGGGCGTGGTTCACGTCCCAAATGGCACCCTATTCCCTTCATAGGTCAATACAGGGCCCATAGGGCTCTTGTCAAAAGTAGTGCACTATATTTGGCTACTACATGATTCCATATGTGTTATTTCATAGTTTTGATGTCCTCACTATTATTCTACGATGTAGAAAATAGTAAAAATAAAGAAAACCCTTGAATGAGTAGTTGTGTCCAAACATTTGACGGGTACTGTATATATTTCTAAATACAAACTAGCTCTGAAATAAGTGAGACTTTACAAATGATCCACTTTTCAACCACTACTGTTCAACCTTCTATTCATCATCTCCAGCACCAAACCAGTGTCTACATGTAAAACAGTGCATTTCTAATTCTATCTGTGGTTCAAAAGATAAAAAGAAACGTCCTAAAAAAAATGCTTCCCTGTGACATCACAGGGTTGGATTAAAAGTAAAAAAAACTGTGATTATCAAAACCTGCAATGACTTTCTAGCCCCAAGGAGGGTATTTTCTTGCCCCCCACATCCCCACGAATCTCATATAATTAGTAAATCACAGTTTTTAAAATGTTTAAACATTAGATGATGTCATAGGGTAAAACTTTTAAATATATATTTTTCTACAAAACGTAGAAATGTGCCGTTTTTGTGCTGGAGATAATGAAAATATGGTGGAGATGCCCTTTAAATTGTTGTGCAACATCATCGGTAAGCTAGAGGCATCGTCTTTCATTTGAATCTCCGCTCTTGTGGGCGGGTACATTGACCCGTTTTTGCACTGACTCTCTTGCACTGACTCTATGCACAAACACTGGACTCACCCACACACTCACACATACTTACACTGACAACCCAACACATACATATACACACATAACATGCGCATGATTACCCCATCTTTGTACCCCACACATACAATTATCTTTAAGGTCCCTCAGTCGAGTAGTGAATTTCAAGCACAGTTTCAGCCACAAAGACCAGGGAGGTTTTCCAATGCCTCGCAAAGAAGAGCACCTATTGGTAGATGGGTAAAAATAAAATAAAAAAGACACTGAATATCCCTTTGAGCAAACCTGCTTTCCAAAAGACACTGGGAGACAAATTCCCTTTTCAGCAGGACAATAACCTAAAACTCAAGGCCAAATCTACACTGTAAGAAGACAGTGAATGTTGCAGAGTGGCTGAGTTACAGTTTTGACATAAATCTTCTTGAAAATCTATGGCAAGACATGAAAATGGTTGTCTATCAATGATCAACAACCAATCTGACAGAGCTTGGAGAAATTTGAAAAAGACTCACAGCTGTAATCGCTGCCAAAGGTGATTCTAACATGCACTGACTCAGGCGGTTGAATACTTATCTAATGACGTCACATTAGTGTTTTATATTGCATTTCTCTTTTAAAACTTTTTAGAATTTTTCTTGTATTTTGACATTACAGAGTGTTTTGTGTAGACACATTTTTATTTTATTCCAATTTGTAAAAAACTATTTTGGGGAGAAAGTCAAGGGGTGTGAATACTCTCTGAAGGCATTTGTAGCCATGTTATTTTTGACTCGTTATTGTTATTCACTGTGTATTTATTATTCATGTCATTATTTCTATTTTTTATTTTGAATCTTTATTTTTACCTCTGTATCCAACATATCATTTGTTAACTTGTCAAAGTTAATAGGCTATTTACTATATTGTAAAAGCGATATTGAATCGTGGTTGGTTGCCAACGCAACCAAATATCAACATTTGAAGGAGATGTATCTTCTGCTTGGACAGTTCCAACTTAGTCGGGCTGTAATTCCAATTTGTCTATAATAATTCATAATTGATATGTTAGATTGATGTCTCCATCTCAACCTAAAATCTAAGTTAAAGAATAAATCAAACTTAAATCCACTTTAAATAACGTTTAAGTTGATCTTCTTTAACTTAGATTTTTGGTTGAGACGTGAATCTAACATATACATTCTTAAATTCTACATTCAATTTGCCCTCAAACAAAGCTTGAAACCCTAGGCCTTGTTTATTTTGTTAATTGTACATTTTTGTTGATGAATCCTTGAATTGAAACAATAGCTGTTGATTATTTTGAAAATGCTATATAGTCCTATAAGCATCATTGATGATATACATGTATGAGTGGTAAAGTATGGTCGCATTTCAGTTGCTCTATTAATTAAACCTTCCCTTTGGAATGACTTTACAGCAACAGTGAATCTATTTAGTGGAGATCTCTCAACACACATCCTCACGATGGGACGGGGTAATAGTCCGAGACAAATATCAGAGCTAATCAGGGCTGGGCTTGGTTGAAACTCTGGATGGGAGACCAAAGGGATATATAGATCAATCATCCAGTAGGAGGTGCTGCCCAGCCTTTAGTTTTTTTCTGATAGTGGATGTAAAACGTTGAAGATCTGATGTCGTTTCAAAGGTACAAAATCAACATATTTATATGTTTTGTCTATGTTGAAAATTGGTAACCATGATGACATAATCCTGTGGTTGAAATTTCACCCTCAAAACAATTGTTTACGTTGATGACTTTTTGCAAATCCAATGTATTTTACACAGAAATTCCACATCACAATCTGTCGATAAATTCTGTTAAAACAATGTTGATTCAACCATTTTGTGCCCAGTGGGCAGTGTGTAGGTGTGTGTGTGTGTGTTGTGATAATCTCTCTGTAGGTTCCTGTTGCTGAGTGCTAACTGTGATCCGAGAGAGAGCGAATGAGAGAGACATGTTTCCCGTGCCAATAAAGCCCTTTGAATTGAATTGAGAGCCAGAAAGAGAGCCAGAGAGATAGAGCCACAGAGAGAGAATGAGAGAGACATGTTTCCCGTGCCAATAAAGCCCTTTGAATTGAATTGAGAGCCAGAAAGAGAGCCAGAGAGATAGAGCCACAGAGAGAGAATGAGAGAGACATGTTTCCCGTGCCAATAAAGCCCTTTGAATTGAATTGAGAGCCAGAAAGAGAGCCAGAGAGATAGAGCCACAGAGAGAGAATGAGAGAGACATGTTTCCCGTGCCAATAAAGCCCTTTGAATTGAATTGAGAGCCAGAAAGAGAGCCAGAGAGATAGAGCCACAGAGAGAGAATGAGAGAGACATGTTTCCCGTGCCAATAAAGCCCTTTGAATTGAATTGAGAGCCAGAAAGAGAGCCAGAGAGATAGAGCCACAGAGAGAGAATGAGAGAGACATGTTTCCCGTGCCAATAAAGCCCTTTGAATTGAATTGAGAGCCAGAAAGAGAGCCAGAGAGATAGAGCCACAGAGAGAGAATGAGAGAGACATGTTTCCCGTGCCAATAAAGCCCTTTGAATTGAATTGAGAGCCAGAAAGAGAGCCAGAGAGATAGAGCCACAGAGAGAGAATGAGAGAGACATGTTTCCCGTGCCAATAAAGCCCTTTGAATTGAATTGAGAGCCAGAAAGAGAGCCAGAGAGATAGAGCCACAGAGAGAGAATGAGAGAGACATGTTTCCCGTGCCAATAAAGCCCTTTGAATTGAATTGAGAGCCAGAAAGAGAGCCAGAGAGATAGAGCCACAGAGAGAGAATGAGAGAGACATGTTTCCCGTGCCAATAAAGCCCTTTGAATTGAATTGAGAGCCAGAAAGAGAGCCAGAGAGATAGAGCCACAGAGAGAGAATGAGAGAGACATGTTTCCCGTGCCAATAAAGCCCTTTGAATTGAATTGAGAGCCAGAAAGAGAGCCAGAGAGATAGAGCCACAGAGAGAGAATGAGAGAGACATGTTTCCCGTGCCAATAAAGCCCTTTGAATTGAATTGAGAGCCAGAAAGAGAGCCAGAGAGATAGAGCCACAGAGAGAGAATGAGAGAGACATGTTTCCCGTGCCAATAAAGCCCTTTGAATTGAATTGAGAGCCAGAAAGAGAGCCAGAGAGATAGAGCCACAGAGAGAGAATGAGAGAGACATGTTTCCCGTGCCAATAAAGCCCTTTGAATTGAATTGAGAGCCAGAAAGAGAGCCAGAGAGATAGAGCCACAGAGAGAGAATGAGAGAGACATGTTTCCCGTGCCAATAAAGCCCTTTGAATTGAATTGAGAGCCAGAAAGAGAGCCAGAGAGATAGAGCCACAGAGAGAGAATGAGAGAGACATGTTTCCCGTGCCAATAAAGCCCTTTGAATTGAATTGAGAGCCAGAAAGAGAGCCAGAGAGATAGAGCCACAGAGAGAGAATGAGAGAGACATGTTTCCCGTGCCAATAAAGCCCTTTGAATTGAATTGAGAGCCAGAAAGAGAGCCAGAGAGATAGAGCCACAGAGAGAGAATGAGAGAGACATGTTTCCCGTGCCAATAAAGCCCTTTGAATTGAATTGAGAGCCAGAAAGAGAGCCAGAGAGATAGAGCCACAGAGAGAGAATGAGAGAGACATGTTTCCCGTGCCAATAAAGCCCTTTGAATTGAATTGAGAGCCAGAAAGAGAGCCAGAGAGATAGAGCCACAGAGAGAGAATGAGAGAGACATGTTTCCCGTGCCAATAAAGCCCTTTGAATTGAATTGAGAGCCAGAAAGAGAGCCAGAGAGATAGAGCCACAGAGAGAGAATGAGAGAGACATGTTTCCCGTGCCAATAAAGCCCTTTGAATTGAATTGAGAGCCAGAAAGAGAGCCAGAGAGATAGAGCCACAGAGAGAGAATGAGAGAGACATGTTTCCCGTGCCAATAAAGCCCTTTGAATTGAATTGAGAGCCAGAAAGAGAGCCAGAGAGATAGAGCCACAGAGAGAGAATGAGAGAGACATGTTTCCCGTGCCAATAAAGCCCTTTGAATTGAATTGAGAGCCAGAAAGAGAGCCAGAGAGATAGAGCCACAGAGAGAGAATGAGAGAGACATGTTTCCCGTGCCAATAAAGCCCTTTGAATTGAATTGAGAGCCAGAAAGAGAGCCAGAGAGATAGAGCCACAGAGAGAGAATGAGAGAGACATGTTTCCCGTGCCAATAAAGCCCTTTGAATTGAATTGAGAGCCAGAAAGAGAGCCAGAGAGATAGAGCCACAGAGAGAGAATGAGAGAGACATGTTTCCCGTGCCAATAAAGCCCTTTGAATTGAATTGAGAGCCAGAAAGAGAGCCAGAGAGATAGAGCCACAGAGAGAGAATGAGAGAGACATGTTTCCCGTGCCAATAAAGCCCTTTGAATTGAATTGAGAGCCAGAAAGAGAGCCAGAGAGATAGAGCCACAGAGAGAGAATGAGAGAGACATGTTTCCCGTGCCAATAAAGCCCTTTGAATTGAATTGAGAGCCAGAAAGAGAGCCAGAGAGATAGAGCCACAGAGAGAGAATGAGAGAGACATGTTTCCCGTGCCAATAAAGCCCTTTGAATTGAATTGAGAGCCAGAAAGAGAGCCAGAGAGATAGAGCCACAGAGAGAGAATGAGAGAGACATGTTTCCCGTGCCAATAAAGCCCTTTGAATTGAATTGAGAGCCAGAAAGAGAGCCAGAGAGATAGAGCCACAGAGAGAGAATGAGAGAGACATGTTTCCCGTGCCAATAAAGCCCTTTGAATTGAATTGAGAGCCAGAAAGAGAGCCAGAGAGATAGAGCCACAGAGAGAGAATGAGAGAGACATGTTTCCCGTGCCAATAAAGCCCTTTGAATTGAATTGAGAGCCAGAAAGAGAGCCAGAGAGATAGAGCCACAGAGAGAGAATGAGAGAGACATGTTTCCCGTGCCAATAAAGCCCTTTGAATTGAATTGAGAGCCAGAAAGAGAGCCAGAGAGATAGAGCCACAGAGAGAGAATGAGAGAGACATGTTTCCCGTGCCAATAAAGCCCTTTGAATTGAATTGAGAGCCAGAAAGAGAGCCAGAGAGATAGAGCCACAGAGAGAGAATGAGAGAGACATGTTTCCCGTGCCAATAAAGCCCTTTGAATTGAATTGAGAGCCAGAAAGAGAGCCAGAGAGATAGAGCCACAGAGAGAGAATGAGAGAGACATGTTTCCCGTGCCAATAAAGCCCTTTGAATTGAATTGAGAGCCAGAAAGAGAGCCAGAGAGATAGAGCCACAGAGAGAGAATGAGAGAGACATGTTTCCCGTGCCAATAAAGCCCTTTGAATTGAATTGAGAGCCAGAAAGAGAGCCAGAGAGATAGAGCCACAGAGAGAGAATGAGAGAGACATGTTTCCCGTGCCAATAAAGCCCTTTGAATTGAATTGAGAGCCAGAAAGAGAGCCAGAGAGATAGAGCCACAGAGAGAGAATGAGAGAGACATGTTTCCCGTGCCAATAAAGCCCTTTGAATTGAATTGAGAGCCAGAAAGAGAGCCAGAGAGATAGAGCCACAGAGAGAGAATGAGAGAGACATGTTTCCCGTGCCAATAAAGCCCTTTGAATTGAATTGAGAGCCAGAAAGAGAGCCAGAGAGATAGAGCCACAGAGAGAGAATGAGAGAGACATGTTTCCCGTGCCAATAAAGCCCTTTGAATTGAATTGAGAGCCAGAAAGAGAGCCAGAGAGATAGAGCCACAGAGAGAGAATGAGAGAGACATGTTTCCCGTGCCAATAAAGCCCTTTGAATTGAATTGAGAGCCAGAAAGAGAGCCAGAGAGATAGAGCCACAGAGAGAGAATGAGAGAGACATGTTTCCCGTGCCAATAAAGCCCTTTGAATTGAATTGAGAGCCAGAAAGAGAGCCAGAGAGATAGAGCCACAGAGAGAGAATGAGAGAGACATGTTTCCCGTGCCAATAAAGCCCTTTGAATTGAATTGAGAGCCAGAAAGAGAGCCAGAGAGATAGAGCCACAGAGAGAGAATGAGAGAGACATGTTTCCCGTGCCAATAAAGCCCTTTGAATTGAATTGAGAGCCAGAAAGAGAGCCAGAGAGATAGAGCCACAGAGAGAGAATGAGAGAGACATGTTTCCCGTGCCAATAAAGCCCTTTGAATTGAATTGAGAGCCAGAAAGAGAGCCAGAGAGATAGAGCCACAGAGAGAGAATGAGAGAGACATGTTTCCCGTGCCAATAAAGCCCTTTGAATTGAATTGAGAGCCAGAAAGAGAGCCAGAGAGATAGAGCCACAGAGAGAGAATGAGAGAGACATGTTTCCCGTGCCAATAAAGCCCTTTGAATTGAATTGAGAGCCAGAAAGAGAGCCAGAGAGATAGAGCCACAGAGAGAGAATGAGAGAGACATGTTTCCCGTGCCAATAAAGCCCTTTGAATTGAATTGAGAGCCAGAAAGAGAGCAAGAGAGATAGAGCCACAGAGAGAGAATGAGAGAGACATGTTTCCCGTGCCAATAAAGCCCTTTGAATTGAATTGAGAGCCAGAAAGAGAGCCAGAGAGATAGAGCCACAGAGAGAGAATGAGAGAGACATGTTTCCCGTGCCAATAAAGCCCTTTGAATTGAATTGAGAGCCAGAAAGAGAGCCAGAGAGATAGAGCCACAGAGAGAGAATGAGAGAGACATGTTTCCCGTGCCAATAAAGCCCTTTGAATTGAATTGAGAGCCAGAAAGAGAGCCAGAGAGATAGAGCCACAGAGAGAGAATGAGAGAGACATGTTTCCCGTGCCAATAAAGCCCTTTGAATTGAATTGAGAGCCAGAAAGAGAGCCAGAGAGATAGAGCCACAGAGAGAGAATGAGAGAGACATGTTTCCCGTGCCAATAAAGCCCTTTGAATTGAATTGAGAGCCAGAAAGAGAGCCAGAGAGATAGAGCCACAGAGAGAGAATGAGAGAGACATGTTTCCCGTGCCAATAAAGCCCTTTGAATTGAATTGAGAGCCAGAAAGAGAGCCAGAGAGATAGAGCCACAGAGAGAGAATGAGAGAGACATGTTTCCCGTGCCAATAAAGCCCTTTGAATTGAATTGAGAGCCAGAAAGAGAGCCATAGAGATAGAGCCACAGAGAGAGAATGAGAGAGACATGTTTCCCGTGCCAATAAAGCCCTTTGAATTGAATTGAGAGCCAGAAAGAGAGCCAGAGAGATAGAGCCACAGAGAGAGAATGAGAGAGACATGTTTCCCGTGCCAATAAAGCCCTTTGAATTGAATTGAGAGCCAGAAAGAGAGCCAGAGAGATAGAGCCACAGAGAGAGAATGAGAGAGACATGTTTCCCGTGCCAATAAAGCCCTTTGAATTGAATTGAGAGCCAGAAAGAGAGCCATAGAGATAGAGCCACAGAGAGAGAATGAGAGAGACATGTTTCCCGTGCCAATAAAGCCCTTTGAATTGAATTGAGAGCCAGAAAGAGAGCCATAGAGATAGAGCCACAGAGAGAGAATGAGAGAGACATGTTTCCCGTGCCAATAAAGCCCTTTGAATTGAATTGAGAGCCAGAAAGAGAGCCATAGAGATAGAGCCACAGAGAGAGAATGAGAGAGACATGTTTCCCGTGCCAATAAAGCCCTTTGAATTGAATTGAGAGCCAGAAAGAGAGCCATAGAGATAGAGCCACAGAGAGAGAATGAGAGAGACATGTTTCCCGTGCCAATAAAGCCCTTTGAATTGAATTGAGAGCCAGAAAGAGAGCCATAGAGATAGAGCCACAGAGAGAGAATGAGAGAGACATGTTTCCCGTGCCAATAAAGCCCTTTGAATTGAATTGAGAGCCAGAAAGAGAGCCAGAGAGATAGAGCCACAGAGAGAGAATGAGAGAGACATGTTTCCCGTGCCAATAAAGCCCTTTGAATTGAATTGAGAGCCAGAAAGAGAGCCAGAGAGATAGAGCCACAGAGAGAGAATGAGAGAGAGGGAAATATACTACCATTCAAACGTTTGGGGTCACTTAGAAATGTCCTTGTTTTGAAAGAAAAGCACATTTGTTGTCCATTAAAATAACATCAAATTGATCAGAAATACAGTGTAGACATTGTTAACGTTGTAAATAGATATTGTAGCTGGAAACAGCTGATTTTTAATGGAATATCTACTTACATAGGTGTACAAAGGCCCATTATCAGCAACCATCAATCCTGTGTTCCAATTTTTTCTGCTAATCCAATTTTATAATTTTAAAAGGCTAATTGACCATTAGAAAACCCTTTTGAGATTATGTTAGCACAGCTGAAAACTGTTATGCTGATTGAAGAAGCAATAAAACTGTTCTTCTTTAGACTAGTTGAGTATCTGGAGCATCAGCATTTGTGGGTTTCGATTACAGACTCAAAATGGCCAGAAGTAAAGAACTTTCTTCTGAAACTCATCAGTCTATTCTTATTCTGAGAAATGAAGGCTATTCCATGTGAGAAATTGCCAAATAACTGAAGATCTCATACAACGCTGTGTACTACTCCCTTCACAGAAGAGCGCAAACTGGCTCTAACCAGAACAGAAAGAGGAGTGGGAGGCCCCGGTGCACAACTGAACAAGAGGACAAGTATATTAGAGTGTCTAGTTTGAGAAACAGACGCATCACAAGTCCTCAACATGCAGCTTCATTAAATAGTACCCGCAAAACACCAGTCTCAACGTCAACAGTGACGAGGCGACTCCGGGATGCTGGCCTTCTAGGCAGAGTTCCTCTGCCCAGTGTCTGTATTCTTTTGCCTATATGAATCTTTTAATTTTATTGGCCAGTCTGAGATATGGCTTTTTCTTTGCAACTCTGCCTAGAAGGCCAGCATCCCGGAGTCGCCTCTTCACTGTTGACGTTGAGACTGGTGTTTTGAGTGTAATATTTAATGAAGGATATTTATAAATGACCCAAAACTTTTGAATGGTGGTGTGTATATATATACAGTATATATACACACATACATTATATATATATATATCTCACTCTTTGCATTTCTCTCTAGCTCTGTATCAATCTCTCAGCCCAGAGATCACAGTTAGCACTCAGCAAGAAGGTCTCTCTCTTTCTCTCTCTCTCTCTCTCTCTCTCTCTCTCTGTGTATGTATATATATATATATATATATATATATATATATATATATATATATATACAGAGAGAGAGTGAGAGAGAAAAAGAGAGAGACCTTGCTGAGTGCTAACTGTGATCTCTGGGCTGAGAGATTGATACAGAGCTAGAGAGAAATGCAAAGAGTGAGAGGCTGCAATAGCAGTCTGAAGCTGAAAGAGAGAGAGAGGCAGTAATAGCAGCCTGAAGCTAGCTCTCACAGCCATTCCCACCCCTAATTGCATAACCATCATTAAAATGCTAATTCATAGTGTTAAAGGGGCAATTAAAAGGGTAATTAAAAATGCTTTGTTCCACTCCTCTACCTGTGTGAACAGCGTGGCCATTACTGTGCTCCTTCTGATCTGGATTATTTACATTGTGCCTACAGACTAATCCCTTCATCAAGGTTCAACTGAGAGCCAGGGCAGTGGTAGTGTGGAGGGAATCATTATAATCAGAGAGGTGCTAGAACAGGATGTGATGTCATCTCAGCTGTATTTACTGTAGTGCTCTTATTATGACACTAACATGAAAGGGGATATGATCTGATGTACTCTATGCAGCAATTTAAAGGGTGGCTTGTATTTTTCTGCTGCTCATTTAGAAAAATTAGATTTTGATCTTGGGGGTGGGGTTTGATTTTTTTATTTGATGTATTTTACTTAACCTTTATTTAACTAGGCGAGTTAGTTAAAAACAAATTCTTATTTTACAATGATGGCCTACTCCGGCCAAACCCTCCCCTAACCCAGACAACACTGGACCAATTGTGCGCCGCTCTATGGATGTGGTTGTGTTATGTTCGCATATCGTACCCTGGCAGTTACTGTTGTTTGTCCATCTTGAGGCACAGCAGCAACAACATAGCCACTTGACTACCACTACCTCAAAATAGTCAGAATCAATCTAAGATACTGCAATTGTTCATCTAGCTGGTGTTAAGTGCAATATTTCTCCAGTAAAAAAATGTGCATGAAAAAGTCAGTGCACTGCAGACAGTATAAAGCGAGTCAACTGTTTCTGGCTGCGCTCAGAACTGATTTCTGAGATCTTGTCTACAACTTCATCATCAGCAAGCTGTCAAACTATGGTAAATAAAGCACAAGCTGTTTCATAGAGAATCATGTTACAAAGGTTGTGGCCGGACACAAGATTCTTGTGAATGGGTTTTGAATTTTGGAATATTGACAAGTGGCAGTTAGGATGCAAGTGTGAATCGTCTAATTCTCATTTTGCCCTAAACAGTGGCAGACTGTGGTCTCTATCAAACACGTAAGCAAGTGGTCACTCCATAAGGTTTCCCCTATTATGAGATGGTTATTTGTAACATCTGTCAATGGTACAGGGTCGGGTGGGTTGCCGACATCGCCGCTGACCCCTGGCGCCAGTTTACGTGAGCCGATCCCTACCCTGGCGACGCAACGCGGTGTACATGCCTATGATTAAGAAAATATGGAAAAAAGACAAGGAAAAAAAATAAAACAAATAATAAGAATTAATAATAAAAATAGTTTAGTCCCCCAAATGTTTGGGGGTGGAGGTGGGTTGAAAAAAAAAGAAGTCTTGGGAGCCTAGTGTTCCTTCAACATAACATTGGCGATGTGTTGTCTCATGTAAACAAGTCAGAGTCCGAGGCACTGCCTAATAGACAGGTCTGTCTCACTGTCTGGAGGCTACGATTGGATAGAGCACAGTCAGCGCAGCTGTTCATCTAGTGTTAGTGGGCAAGTGGGCATGATTGTAATCCAAACCCAACCCTCAGGTAAGGCGTGACAACCTCAGTTACACAAATCTCACAAAAACATACTGCCTTTATCATCAAAATGATTCTTCCTACACTTTTTTGTAAACGTTGGCACTGGAATAAATGTTTCTGACTAATATTGATGCCACGTGCCGTTTTCAATCAGAGAAGTCGTTTTTTGCATTAATTTGCTATTTAATAAGCCACAGTCATACGGACTGAAGATATACACTGAGTGTACAAAACATTAATATTGAGTTCCAGCCTCTTTTGCCCTCAGAACAGCCTCAATTCATTGGGACATGGACTCCACAAGGTGTTGAAAGCGTTCCGCAGGGATGATGACCCATGTTGACTCCAATGCTTCCCACAGTTGTGTTAAGTTGGCTGGATGTCCTTTGGGTGGTGGACCATTCTTGATACACACGGAAAAGTGTTGAGCACAAAAAACAGCAGTGTTGCAGTTCTTGACACAAACTGGTGCGCCTGGCACCTACTACCATACCTCTTTCAAAGAAACTTAAATATTTTGTATTGTACAATCCATGTCTAAATTGTCTCAAGGTTTAAAAATCCTTATTTAACCTCTTCCCCTTCATCTACACGTATTGAAGTGGATTTAATAAGTGACATCAATAACAGATCATAGCTTTCACCTGGATTCAACTGTTCAGTCTATGTCATGGAAATACTTAATGTTTTGTACACACAGTGTATAGTAGGTTTCATGTTTATAGTGTCTTTGGCTCGGCCAGAAGAACATGGTTTCAGTTTCACCAAGCAATTGTTTTATAAAACCCACATCTTTCAAGATTCTTCCAACGTTAGTTACAGTATAATGACAATCCAACATCTTCAGATGTCTTCCAACAATAGTGTATAATAACAATTCAGCATCTTCAAAACCAGAGAAGACCAGATTTGAACTGGAACACACTGATGTTCAACACAATTGCATTTTGGCGTAGAAGCAGAAAATCAGCTGTGGCACCAGCTAATGTAAATAGTTAGTGTTTGTGTGTACAGTGTACTGCAGCTGCCAGGATTCCCATCTGGGATTATTATTATTATATTTTTTTTTACCCCTTTTTCTCCCCAATTTCGTGGTATCCAATTGTTGTAGTAGCTACTATATTGTCTCATCGCTACAACTCCCGTACGGGCTCGGGAGAGACGAAGGTTGAAAGTCATGCGTCCTCCGATACACAACCCAACCAAGTATTCTATAAAAAAGGTCTGTATTTATCCATTAAAAAGTCCACTGTTGATCATGACACTGTTGATGAACATTAGCTGCAGATGAGAAAAGACCAGCAACTAGAATGAGAAATGATGGATTCCCTCCAGCTTGCTAGCTGCCGATGCTGCAGGCCAACTTGCTTTCAGGGCTGGTGAAGTGTCAGTGGTTTAATTTTATAGTGTGTAGTTTTCCCTGATTTCCCTCAGGAACGGAGCGCTGCCGGTAGAATGGAGAAACATCTGCTGCCACTCAGAGAGATACATATAAAACCATCATTTCCATCAGCGTTGCTACAGCAGAGTGAGGACAGAGAGCCAAGCAGCACATTAGAATGCCTGCCTGTCTCCTGTCTCTGTCTGATGCTGACTCCTGGGGATGGGCAGGAATGAAACCCATTAAATGATCCTGTGTTGCCAGAACCCAGAGGCAATGCGGGATAAGGTAGCCTATCTCACAAACCAGTGTACAGTAGTTTATGAAGTCTACAGATTATATGTCATGATCTTATTAACGTATGCCGTATTACCTTGATTCATACATAATATCAGGTGGGTATTTTCTGCATCTCTTTTATTTTAATAACATGTTGTACGTGTACCGGTATGCAGAATTACTCAGTATATGAGGTTGCCCGGTGTCCCTAACCACATAAGAAGCAGTATTGCAGAAAGACAATTTAGAAAAATATTTTCCATTCTGGTATCATAAACAACTTTAATCATGTCATTTCTCTGTAGTCTGATTGTGTTGTTTGGCTTTATTGTTTTTTTATTGTATTTCTTGACAGTTTTTGTCTCTGTTTTTCCATTTGATATTTATCTGCTGTAGGCTACTTTACATGGCGCATAATGTATTTCTTACTGTGGAGCTGAATTGAAGTCATTTTGTCTGTCATGTCTGCTATCATTTCTTGCAAATGAGATGGAGGAGCCTTCAAGTCATTATATGATAATGAAGCAATAGACTGTGAAATGTAACATGTACAAAGAGAGAAGAGCAAACAATGACCTTCACTGAGAATGAAGTTAGACATGTCTCTATTGATCATCTGAGTCCAGAGCAAACACTGCCCCTGGGATATCTCACTGTCTGTCTGTACATCCCTCTTTTGTTTCTCTGTCTTTCTTTCTTTCAGCTTAGTTTCTGTATCCATTTCTCTCTGAGATCCCACGCCTTTGGAACCATGGGATGTTTGAGTAAGAGCTGCTGCCATACTTGAGGTTGCTCACTCTACCCCTCCTTGGCACGGTGACTCTCAACCCGAACCCAAACCCCTCTATTGGCGGTCCAGAGATGCTTTAGCAAATGTCAGATTGGTCATGGCTGCAGATTGGGGAGAGAGGAAAAGGTAAAACAAACAGACAGCTGTTTCCAATTATGGTTTTACTAGGCGCTGATGGGCCAGTAATTACAGGATTAGAGATGTGTAACTGCACACAGCTTTGGGTCCTGCTTTGCTCTGGGAGTCCTTCTGGTGGGAGGGAATGGCTGGGTCCAGCCAAACAGCCCAAACAGTGATGTTTGCACATTACTGCAATGGGCCTCTTAACGTCACTCATTGTGTCCATTGGCCAGGAAGCTGCTGAGGCAGTGGCTGTGCCATTTGAGTGGTTTCACAGTGTGGGAAAGAGGCCGGCGGGAGGATGGCAGGCAGCAGGCTCTGGTCAGGTTACTATTACTTCTGTCTCTCTGTTCGAATCCAGGCTGCATCACATCCGGTCGTGATTGGAAGTCCCATAGGGTGGCGCACAATTGGCACAGCGTTGTCCGGGTTTGACCGGGGTAGGCCATCATTGTAAATAAGAATTTGTTCATAACTGACTTGCCTAGCTAAATAAGGTTACACACTGTGAGAAATCAGAGCCGTGAGGGTCCATCATGATAACGCCAGATGGATGACCATTTGGCGTTTTCTGTCTGGCCTGTGAATTCAGGGGCATATCGATCATAATCATGCTCCTCCTGGTCTACTACAAACAACACTGTAAAAAATTACTCTTTGGGTCAACCTAAAAAAAAGACTTAAAGTGGTTACAATTAAATAAGTTGGGAAAACTCAATTGAAAACCAAGTATATGATTCAATCGATGTCAATTGTTGTATTTGATTATTAACAAAGCTATTTTTCAAGTTACAACTTATTTCTTTCAACATTGAACTTACTTTTCCTCTTTCGTTAAACCTAATAAATAACATAAATACAAACTAATATCTCACATAAAAACACATTTTTCATCCTGTTTATTCAGGATAATGTATATCCAAGTCTTTACTGGTGTCAACAAATTGCCTATCTGCTTTCGCTGAACATCTTCATAGGTTATGAAACTCTCTCTCCTATTTTAAACTTTGAAATGACCTATTCTAATTTCTTCAACAAGCAATTGAATAAATTCCCTGTAAATCAATAAATGAAGTTGGTTCAATAACATGAAATAATGACTGCAAACATATTTATTACATGTGTTTTTCAACTATATTGTATAGCCAAATGTTGACTATCTTAAAACCTCTTAAGGATCTGCACTTTTTTTTCAATTTTTGCCTAAAATGACATACCCAAATCGAACTGCCTGTAGCTCAGGACCTGAAGCAAGGATATGCATATTCTTGATACCATTTGAAAGGAAACACTTTGAAGTTTGTGGAAATGTGAAATGAATGTATGAGAATATAGAGTGGGGCAAAAGAGTATTTAGTCAGACACCAATTGTGCAAGTTCTCCCACTTAAAAAGACGAGAGAGGCCTGTAATTTTCATCATAGGTACACTTCAAGTATGATAGACAAAATGAGATTTTTTTTCTCCAGAAAATCACATTGTAGGATTTTTAATGAATTTATTTGCAAATTATGGTGGAAAATAAGTATTTGGTCAATAGCAAAAGTTTATCTCAATACTTTGTTACATACCCTTTGTTGGCAATGACAGAGGTCAAACGTTTTCTGTAAGTCTTCACAAGGTTTTCACACACTGTTGCTGGTATTTTGGCCCATTCCTCCATGCAGATCTCCACTAGAGCAGTGATATTTTGGGGCTGTTGCTGGGCAACATGGACTTTCAACTCCCTCCAAAGATTTTATATTGGGGTGAGATCTGGAGACTGGCTAGGCCACTCCAGGACCTTCAAATGCTTCTTACAAAGCCACTCCTTCGTTGCCCGGGCGGTGTGTTTGGGATCATTGTCATGCTGAAAGACCCAGCCACGTTTCATCTTCAATGCCCTTGCTGATGGTAGGCTTTGTTACTTTGGCCCAGCTCTCTGCAGGTCATTCACTAGGTCCCCCCGTGTGGTTCTTGTGATCATTTTGACCCCACGGGGTGAGATCTTGCGTGGAGCCCCAGATCAAGGGAGATTATCAGTGGTCTTGTATGTCTTCTATTTCCTAATAATTGCTCCCACAGTTGATTTCTTAAAACCAAACTGCTTACTTATTGCAGATTCATTCTTCCCAGCCTGGTGCAGGTCTACAATTTTGTTTCTGGTGTCCTTTGACAGCTCTTTGGTCTTGGCCATAGTGGAGTTTGGAGTGTGACTGTTTGAGGTTGTGGATAGGTGTCTTTTATACTGATAACAAGTTCAAACAGGTGCCATTAATACAGGTAACGAGTGGAGGACAGAGGAGCCTCTTAAAGAAGAAGTTACAGGTCCGTGAGAGCCAGAAATCTTGCTTGTTTGTAGGTGACCAAATACTTATTTTCCACCATAATTTGCAAATAAATTCATAAAAAATCCTACAATGTGATTTTCTGGATTTTATTTTCTAATTTTGTCTGTAATAGTTGAAGTGTACCTATGATGAAAATTACAGGCCTCTCTCATCTTTTTAAGTGTGAGAACTTGCACAATTGGTGGCTGACTAAATACTTAGATTTAGATTCAATTTAGATTTTGGCCACTAGATGGCAAGAGTGTATGTGCAAAGTTTTAGACTGATCCAACAAACCATTGCATTTCTGTTCAAAATTTCGTATGAAGACTACCAAAATGTGCCTAGTTGGTTTATTAATAATTTTTCAAGTTCATAACTGTGCACTCTCCTCAAACAATAGCATGGTATTCAGTCGCTGTAATAGCTACTGTAAATTTGACAGTGCAGTTAGATTATCAAGAATTTAAGCTTTCTGCCAATATCAGATATGCAGAGGGTCCCTGGTTCGAGCCCAGGTTGGGGCGAGGAGAAGGACGGAAGCTATACTGTTACACTTACAACCTCATGCTAATCGCATTAGCCTACGTTAGCTCAACCATCCCGCGGGTGGAACACCAATCTGTAGAGATCCTTAAAACAATAGAAACCTTACCAGACTCTTTAATATCACATGCAGTTATACAAGTATCATTATGGATTCAGTGCTGGCAATGTACAAGATTAACCTTGGGCAGAACACATTAATTAGAATGACATTCACTATCACGGGTGGCCAAAACAACAAACTGAAAACCACGCCCCCAATAAGCCACACAATTATTCTGATAGGCTGCCGCCGCTACATCGTCCCCACCATTATGCAATGGGCATGCGCATGAGGTGTTGAAAGCAATTTCAAATAATTGGAGGCGTGGCTTGAATTTATTATTTGAAATGAAACAAATTTAATAGAATAGGTTGAGTAAAAGCACTTCAGATGAACAACAGCACCATCTAACTTTTTACAGTGAAGGGCAAGTCCCTTTTCTCTCTCTCCTCTCCCACCAGCACCAGCTGGTATGTGGTATGGACCTGCCCAGTGCCAATGCAGACAGAGGTGTCTAATTGATTCCAGGGTGTGGACACAGAGATGTCTGTAGGGCGCCTGGTGCTGCTTGCTGTTCTAATGGTACAGATGAGGGAGGCCGCTGGTGTCTGTCAGGTGCACTAGCACTGATCTCTGTGATCCTTGGTGTCATGTAGAGTTAACAGAGGCGTGGCATTGGCAGACACAAGAAGGGACAGCGATGGGTATGAACGGGGGGCTACGATCAGTCTACAGTGACTTCACTAGTGATGGTGCCCCTGTCCACTTCACTCTGATTTGTCTCTAACCTGCTTTGCCTCCACCACTCTGACCCCTCCTCTTCCCCCCTGCCCCTCTGCCCCTCCCCTCCTCTCTCCTCCTCCTTTTTTCTCTTCTCTTCTGTGTGGAGGTGTCGGCTGAGTAGACCAGTACCGTCTGGTCGTGAGCAGGGAGATGGACAAACCTGTGACAGCCACCCTCCAGCCCCTCCGAGAACCCCCCACCCATCACCCGTGGCAACAGAACCCACCCCAATGGTGTCCCCCTGGATCAACTCACACCCAGAGGCCTGACATGTGGTAGAGGTCAGTGTTCAACATAGTTAGGAGGAGAGCTGGAAAGGAGCATATGTTCACAGTGACCTACATGCATGTGTACGCAGGATCTCTCACACACACACACACACACACACACACACACACACACACACACACACACACACACACACACACACACACACACCAGACAATGGATGGACCAGAGAGACTCCAGCCCACAGAAGCACTGCATTCCCTCATTGCCTCATTCCCCACACACTGAAACAACAACACCATAGAAACCAACTTGATTAAATCCAACATAATATGTATTAGATTTGATTGAGTCAAAGCCCTGGCCGTGATCTAATTAAGTCTAATGTGTTTATATTTGTGTTGTGCTCTGGTGATTGCAGTCTCGGTGGACTGGAGAAGGCTAATGCTGACATGATGAGGCCAGTGTTTTGGCTGCTCAGCGGCTCCTGGTAATTGAGGGCTGTGAGTTAGTGCGTTGCCGTTTTTGTGCTTTCGGTAAAACAAGCCATGTAAACACAGTAGGGAGAGGTAGAGTAAGTGCTGTTTGACGAGCAGAACAGATGTAGGATCTTAATTTGATCACCCTGTCGCAGGAGAACTTTCCTGCAATGCAGGACATTTAAAACTGGCTTCTGAAGTTTGTTATTTTCACTTTGAAATTGAAGACTTGATTTCCCTTATGAGAAACGTTTCAGCCCCTACAAAAATGCCCAATCAATATAATTCACATAATAATTCACATTTCCTGTTTCTGCAGGGTTATTTTCCTGCTTTAGCATACATCTGTAGCTACGTACAGTATCATCCCTGCTTTGGTTTTCTGTTGTTGGTTTAGATTAATTCATATTTCATTCCAGGTTTGAATTTTGGTTCCCTAGTTCTTACTTAGCACACATAATATATTTTATTTGCAAAGGGTATATTATAAATTATACGTAAACCTAACAAATACCCACCATCATCATCCCCACCACCACCACCACCCCAACCATCATCATCATCATCATCACAACCATTCACAACATCAAACAGAATCTCCATCACAGGGTTATTGATGGAACCACAGTTCTGTCAGATCCTAACCCTTAATAACAGAGAGTGCTCTCCTGGACAGACTCTGTCCACTCTCTGCCTTGTAAAGTGACATTTTGCAAGGTAACCATCCTTTCTGCTCCATTGTCTCACTCACCTGTAAAACATAGTCATACTTTACTGGCTTGTTACTGCCACAGGGTTACTATTTTATTTACACTATTTGCTGTCCTGCAGTGAGTGAATTGGTAGGTTTCTCTCTGCGATGTGAAGCTCTTGAAGAAATCTTGATTTCTACACTGGTTCTATCAGGCCTAGGAAATAATTATAATCCTACTGCATCTGCTACAATCAGTTCTGAGAGGCCTACAATGCTGGGTGTATGTACTGTAAATGCATTAAAAAGCATATTTGTGGTGTTTCATTGGCTCATACTGTACATATGTTGACATTGTTCTTAATGTGGAAATATGTTTCTATTAACAAATATATATAATTTTGACTAAACAGATTCTGCCACAACCAATTACTAAATTAAACTAGTGCTTCAGTAATGTGAACGATTCAAACAGAATTGATTAAGCAACATGTACTGTATATTTCTTAAATATTCATGATATCCTGGTTCAGTCAGTGTGTGATCTTTTGACGAGGTGTAGACTGCTGGGTCTGGACCTTCTGTGTGTGTCTGGATACCATTGAGGCCCAGTGCATTGAACTCCCAGATAAACAATCAAAGAATCTAATCTGCAGTAGCACGGGATCCTGCGTCCTCATTCTCATTTCAATAGCAGTCTCTCCCATTGTACCAGGATCAGTTCCTAACTGGCACTCAGCAGTTGTTTCCATTTGATCTGCACTTCTAGCCATGCAGCAGAACACAATAATGGTACCAGCTACAGCTATAAAATATATTATTTTCTGATTGTCATGGAATAGTCACTACCTTCACTAGAGCGTCAGAGCAGTTTTTTCACTATAGCTTCAGATTGCATTTTGCAACCAGACGTTTTCCAACACAGTGGTGTGTTGGAAAATCATAGCCAGCCAGCCAACATAGCATCCCTCTGTTTGAGCAGGGTGTTTCAGTAGGCTAAACTAGCTAGCTGCAATTGCCAGCTAAGTAAGTGAGTAAGTGAAATGATGAAATGATGAAATCCCTGTCTCTCTATTTCTCTCTTGCTTCTCCTTCATTCTGGAAGAAATTAATTTGTTCAAAACTGTTCAACCACTGTCTTTCTCTCTCTTTGAGTCAATTACATTTCATGCACTGCAGTGCTAGCTAACTGTAGCTTATGCTTTTAGTACTAGATTCATTCTCTGATCCTTTGGTTGGGTGGACAACATGTCAGTTCATACTGCAAGAGCTCTGATAGGTTGGAGGACATCCCCTTGTCACGTTCTGACCTTAGTTATTTTGTTATGTCTTTGTTTTAGGTTGGTCAGGGCGTGAGTTGGGGTGGGTTGTCTATGTTCATTTTTCTATGTTGTGTTTTGCGTTTGGCCTGGTATGGTTCTCAATCAGAGGCAGGTGTCGTTAGTTGTCTCTGATTGAGAATCATACTTAGGTAGCCTTTTCCCACCTGTGTTTCGTGGGTGATTGTTTTCTGTCTTTGTGCATGTCATCAGACAGGACTGTTTCGTTTCGTGTCATTCTCTTTGTTATTTTTGTTTTAGTGTTCTGCGTTTAATAAATTAATTATGAACACGTACCACGCTGCGCATTGGTCCTCCGATCCTTCATACTCCTCAGATGAGGACGACGAACGTTACACCCCTGGAAGTTGTAATAATTACTGTCTATGGAAGGGGGTGAGAACCATGAGCCTCCTTGGTTTTGTACTGAAGTCAATGTACCCAGGGGGGAAAGAAGACAGCTGTCGAGGCTACTGTAGACCTTCTTTGCAAAATAGTGTGTTTACATTTTTTGGGGGATGACGTGATTATATTAAGTATAGTTTTATCTAAAAAGCATAACTTTTAACATGTTTTACAAATTGAATGTTTGTGAAATTCACTGAGGATGGTCCTCCCCTTCCTCCTCTGAGGAGCCTCCACTGCTTGTAATCTACAGTGCCTTGCGAAAGTATTCGGTCCCCTTGAACTTTGCGACCTTTTGCCACATTTCAGGCTTCAAATATAAAGATATAAAACTGTATTTTTTTGTGAAGAATCAACAAACAAGTGGGACACAATCATGAAGTGGAACGACATTTATTGGATATTTCAAACTTTTTTAACAAATCAAAAACTGAAAAATTGGGCGTGCAAAATTATTCAGCCCCTTTACTTTCAGTGCAGCAAACTCTCTCCAGAAGTTCAGTGAGGATCTCTGAATGATCCAATGTTGACCTAAATGACTAATGATGATAAATACAATCCACCTGTGTGTAATCAAGTCTCCGTATAAATGCACCTGCACTGTGATAGTCTCAGAGGTCCGTTAAAAGCGCAGAGAGCATCATGAAGAACAAGGAACACACCAGGCAGGTCTGAGATACTGTTGTGAGAAGTTTAAAGCCGGATTTGGATACAAAAAGATTTCCCAAGCTTTAAACATCCCAAGGAGCACTGTGCAAGCGATAATATTGAAATGGAAGGAGTATCAGACCACTGCAAATCTACCAAGACCTGGCCGTCCCTCTAAACTTTCAGCTCATACAAGGAGAAGACTGATCAGAGATGCAGCCAAGAGGCCCATGATCACTCTGCATGAACTGCAGAGATCTACAGCTGAGGTGGGAGACTCTGTCCATAGGACAACAATCAGTCGTATATTGCACAAATCTGGCCTTTATGGAAAAGTGGCAAGAAGAAAGCCATTTCTTAAAGATATCCATAAAAAGTGTTGTTTAAAGTTTGCCACAAGCCACCTGGGAGACACACCAAACATGTGGAAGAAGGTGCTCTGGTCAGATGAAACCAAAATTGAACTTTTTGGCAACAATGCAAAACGTTATGTTTGGCGTAAAAGCAACACAGCTGAACACACCATCCCCACTGTCAAACATGGTGGTGGCAGCATCATGGTTTGGGCCTGCTTTTCTTCAGCAGGGACAGGGAAGATGGTTAAAATTGATGGGAAGATGGATGGAGCCAAATACAGGACCATTCTGGAAGAAAATCTGATGGAGTCTGCAAAAGACCTGAGACTGGGACGGAGATTTGTCTTCCAACAAGACAATGATCCAAAACATAAAGCAAAATCTACAATGGAATGGTTCAAAAATAAACATATCCAGGTGTTAGAATGGCCGAGTCAAAGTCCAGACCTGAATCCAATCGAGAATCTGTGGAAAGAACTGAAAACTGCTGTTCACAAATGCTCTCCATCCAACCTCACTGAGCTCGAGCTGTTTTGCAAGGAGGAATGGGAAAAAATGTCAGTCTCTCGATGTGCAAAACTGATAGAGACATACCCCAAGCGACTTACAGCTGTAATCGCAGCAAAAGGTGGCGCTACAAAGTATTAACTTAAGGGGGCTGAATAATTTTGCACGCCCAATTTTTCATTTTTTGATTTGTTAAAAAAGTTTGAAATATCCAATAAATGTTGTTCCACTTCATGATTGTGTCCCACTTGTTGTTGATTCTTCACAAAAAAATACAGTTTTAAGTTCAAACTTTATGTTTGAAGCCTGAAATGTGGCAAAAGGTCGCAAAGTTCAAGGGGGCCGAATACTTTCGCAAGGCACTGTATTCCACATTTAGTTGTGTTACAGCCTGAATTCAAAAAATGTATTACATAGATTTTTCTATATCACTCATCTACACACAATACCCCATAATGTCAAAGTGAAAACATATTTTTAGAAACGTTAGAAATGTATTGAAAAATATGATCTCATTTACATGATCTAATTTACATAAGTATTCACACCCTTGAGTCAATACATGTTAGAATCACCTTTAGCAGCGATTACAGCTGTGATTCTTTCTGGGTAAGTCTCTAAGAGTTTTGCACACCTGGATTGTACCATATTTGCACAATATTATTTTTAGAATTCTTCAAGCTCTGTCAAATTGGTTGTTGATTATTGATAGACAACCATTTTCAAGTCTTGCCATACATTTTCAAGCAGATTTAAGTCAAACTGTAACTCAAACACACAGGAACATTCACTGTCTTCTTGGTAATCAACTCCAGAGTAGATTTGGCCTTGTGTTTTAGGTTATTGTCTTGCTGAAAGGTGAATTCATCTTCCAGTGTCTGGTGGAAAGCAGACTGAACCAGGTTTCCTCTAGGATGCTTAGTTTCTTTTTGAAAAACTCCTGAAAAACTCCTTAACAATTACAAGCATACCCATAACATGATGCAGCCCCCACTGTGTTTGAAAATATGGAGAGTTGTACTCAGTAATGTGTTGGATTGGATTTGCCCTAAACATAACACTTTGTAGTAAAAAAGTGAGTTGCTTTGCCACATTTTTTGCAGTATTACTTTAGTGCCTTTCTTCAAACAGGATGCATGTTTTGGAATATTTTTATTGTGTACAGGCTTCCTTCTTTTCACTCTGTCAGTTAGGTCAGTTTTGTAGAATAACTACAATGTTGTTGATCCATCCTCAGTTTTCTCCTATCACAACCATTAAACTGTTTTAAAGTCACCATTGGCCTCATGAATTTGGTACTCTGCTCCATCGGCTTGGAACACCTTACAAAATAGTTTTAAACTGGAAGAGTTATCACGATTATTAAAAAAAATCATTGCTAATGTCACGCCCTGACCTTAGATATCCTTTTTATGTCTCTATTTTGGTTTGGTCAGGGCGTGAGTTGGGGTGGGCATTCTAGGTTTTGTGTTCTATGTTTTCTATTTCTGTGTGTTTGGCCGGGTGTGGTTCTCAATCAGAGGCAGCTGTCTATCGTTGTCTCTGATTGAGAAACATACTTAGGTAGTCTTTTCCCACCTGTGTTTTGTGGGTAGTTGTTTTTGTTATTCAGTGTTCAGTTCTATTAATAAATCATGAACACTTACCACGCTGCGCTTTGGTCCACTTCTTCAAACAGCCGTTACAGATAAGGATTTTGAGGCTGATTCCTTGACCTGTCAATGTTTTTAATTAGCTGTTTTATGATTTTGTTATAGTTCTGTGATTTCTATGGTTTTTACTAGATTACTTGTAGTTTTTAATGTTTTCTGTCTGAAATTATGTAATGACTTGGTGCTGCCTATCTTGGCCAGGACACTCTTGAAAAAGAGATTTAAAATCTCAATGAGCCCTTCCTGGTTAAATAAAGGTTAAATATATATAGATTTTTTTTTTAATTTTTAATTGTGAAATTCCTGAGGTTTCCTTCCTCTCCGGCAACTGAACTAAGAAGGATGCCTAACTCTTTGTAGTGACTGGATGTGTTGATACATCATCCAAAGTGTAATTAATATCACCATGCTCAAAGGGATTTTCAATGTCTGCTTTTCTTTTTACCCATCTACCAATAGGTGTCTTTCTTTGCGAGGCATTGGAAATCCTCTCTGGTCTTTGTGGTTGAAATTCACTGCTCAACTGAGGGGCCTTACAGATAATTGTATGTGTGGAGTACAGATATGAGGTAGTCGTTGAAAAACCATGTTAAACCCTATTATTGCACACAGAGTGAGTCCATGCAACTTATTATGTGATTTGTTAAGCACATTTTTATTCCTGAATGAAATTTTAGGCTTGTCATAACAAAGGAGTTGAATACTTATTGACTAAAGACATTTCAGCTTTTCATTTTGAATTAATTTGTAAAAATGTCAAAAAACATTATTGTGTGTAGGCCAGTGACAAAAATATATTTTAAATTGAGGCTGTAACACAACAAAATGTGGAAAAACTCAAGTGGTGTGAATCCTTTCTGAAGGCACTGTAAATCTAATGTCATGTTGAAATCTTTTGTTGATTTCACATAGAATTCACGTTAGTTGACAACTCCACAAAATGTAAATGCTAATATCGGTACCATGACATGAATGGGAGTTGTGCCACAAATGCTAAAACGTTGGCATGTGGAAACAGTGCCGTGGAAACTAAACCAAAGCATGTATTGCTGTCATACCTTGTCCATAGACTGCTTACAGGATAAAGAAACCAATGCAATTTTGTTATTTGGGTGAACTATCCCTATGCCAATAATTGTGAGATTCAATCCATATGATCATTAACCTTGCTCTCTGACCATTAGATCACTCACCATCTCTTAATCGAACTGATCAACCTCTTTAGTTGCTCAACCATGGCGTTTTCCTCATGCCGTTCTGTTCTAGAACCTCATTTGAAATCCTTCCCATTCTGAGGGGGGGGGGTCTGTGCATATTTGTTAACAACAGCTGGAGCACGAAATCTAAGTCTCTAGATTTTGCTCGCCTGAAGATAGTATATTGTAATTAATTGCAGACCACACTACTTGCCTAGAGAGATCTCAGCTATACTTTTCGTGGCTGTTTATTTACCACCACAGACAGATGCTGGCACTAAGACCGCACTCAGTCAGCTGTATAAGGAAATAAGCAAACAGGAAACCACTCACCCAGAGGCGGCGCTCCTAGTGGCCAGAGACTTTAATGCAGGGAAACATAAATCAGTTCTACCAAATCTCTATCAATATGTTAAATGTGCAACCAGAGGGAAAAATAATTCTAGATCACCTGTACTCCACACACAGAAACGTGTACAAAGCTCTCCCTCGCACTCCATTTGGTAAATCCGACCACAACTCTATCCTCCTAATTCCTGCTTACAAGCAAGAATTAAAACAGGAAGCACCAGTGACTCGGTCTATAAAAAAATGGTCAGATGAAGCAGATGCTAAGCTGCAGGACTATTTTGATATCACAGACTGCAACATGTTCCGGGATTCTTCCGATGACATTGAGGAATACACCACATCAGTCACTGGTTTTATCAATAAGTGAATTGAGGACGTCGTCCCCACAGTGACTGTACGTCCATACCCCAACCAGAAGCCATGGATTACGGATAACATTCGCACTGAGCTAAAGGGTAGAGATGCCGCTTTCAAGGTGCGGGACTCTAACCATGAAGCTTACAAGAAATCTCGCTATGCCCTGCGACGAACCATCAAACAGGGAACGCGTCAATACAGGGCTAAGATTGAATCATACTACACCGGCTCCGACACTCGTCGGATGTGGCAGGGCTTGCATACTTTTACAGACTACAAATGTAATCACAGCCGCGAGCTGCCCAGTGACACTAGCCTACCAGACGAGCTAAATCACTTCTATGCTCGCTACGAGGCAAGCAACACTGAGGCATGTATGAGAGCATCAGCTTTTCCGGACGACTGTGTGATCACGCTCTCCGTAGCCGACGTGAGTAAGACCTTTAAACAGGTCAACATACACAAGGCTGCTGGGCCAGACGGATTACCAGGACGTGTGCTCCGGGCATGTGCTGACCAACTGGCAGGTGTCTTCACTGACATTTTCATCATGTCCCTGATTGAGTCTGTAATACAAACATGCTTCAAGCAGACCACCATAGTACCTGTGCCCAAGAACAAAAAGGCAACCTGCCTAAATGACTACAGACCCGTAGCACTCACGTCCGTAACCATGAAGTGCTTTGAAAGGCTGGTAAATGGCTTACATCAACACCATTATCCCAGAAACCCTAGACCCACTCCAATTTGCATACTGCCCAAACAGATCCACAGATGATGCAATCTCTATTGCACTCCACACTGCCCTTTCCCACCTGGACAAAAGGAACACCTATGTGAGAATGCTGTTCATTGACTACAGCTCAGCGTTCAACACCCTAGTACCCTCAAAGCTCATCACCAAGCTAAGGATCCTGGGACTAAACACCTCCCTCTGCAACTGGATCCTGGACTTCCTGACAGGCCTCCCCAGGTGGTGAGGGTAGGTAGCAACACATCTGCCACACTGATCCTGAACACTGGAGCTCCCCAGGGGTGCGTGCTCAGTCCCCTCCTGTACTCCCTGTTCACCCACGACTGCATGGCCAGGCACGACTCCAACACCATCATTAAGTTTTCTGACGACACAACAGTGGTAGGCCTGATCACCGACAACGATGAGACAGCCTATAGGGAGTAGGTAAGAGACCTGGCCGGGTGGTGCCAGAATAACAACCTATCCCTCAACGTAACCAAGACTAAGGAGATGATTGTTGACTACAGGAAAAGGAGCACCGAGCACGTCCCCATTCTCATCGACGGGGCTGTAGTGGAGCAGGTTGAGAGCTTCAAATTCCTTGGTGTCCACATCAACAACAAACTAGATTGGTCCAAACACACCAAGACAGTCATAAAGAGGGCACGACAAAGCCTATTCCCCATCAGGAAACTAAAAAGATTTGGCATGGGTTCTGAGATCCTCAAAAGGTTCTACAGCTGCTACATCGAGAGCATCCTGACCGGTTGCATCACTGCCTGGTATGGCAATTGCTCGGCATCCGGCCGCAAGGCACTTCAGAGAGTAGTGCGTACGGCCCAGTACATCACTGGGGCAAAGCTGCCTGCCATCCAGGACCTCTACACCAGGCGATGTCAGAGGAAGGCCCTAACAATTGTCAAAGATCCCAGCCACCCCAGTCATAGACTGTTCTCTCTACTACTACAAAAAGGCTTCTCAACAGTTCTTACCCCCAAGCCATAAGACTACAATTTGCATTGTGTGCCACCCCCCCCCCCCCCCAAGCCCTCTTTTACGCTGCTGCTACTCTCTGTGTATCTTATATGTAGTCATAGTCACTTTAACTATACATTCATGTACATACTACCTAAATTGGCCCGACCAACCAGTGCTCCCGCACATCGGCTAACCGGGCTATCTGCATTGTGTCCCACCACCCGCCAACCCCTCCTTTTACGCTTCTGCTACTCTCTGTTCATCATGTATGCACAGTCACTTTAACGATACCTACATGTACATACTACCTCAATCAGCCTGACTAACAGGTGTCTGTATATAACCTTGCTACTCTGATTTCAAATGTCTTTTAACTGTTGTTGTATTTCTTTACTTACCTACACACACACACACATACTTCTTTTTTTTCGCACCATTGGTCAGAGCCTGTAAGTAAGCATTTCACTGTAAGGTTTACACCTGTTGTATTCGGCGCACGTGACAAATTAACTTTGATTTGATTTGGTCAGCGCATGCTCTGAATACGCATCCTGGTAATCCGTCTTGTGAATGTTAACCAGTTTAAATGTCTTACTCACATCAGCTACGGAGAGCGTAATCACATAGTCGTCTGGAACAGCTGGGGCTCTCATGCATGGTTCAGTGTTTCTTGCCTCGAAGCTTGAGTCACTGGATAGCTCGCGGCTAAATTTCCCTTTGCAATCTGTGATGGTTTGCAAAGCCCTGCCACATCCGACGAGCGTCTGACCCGGTGTAGATGGATTTGATCTTGGTCCTATATTGACGCTTTGCCTGTTTGATGGTTCGTCGGAGGGCGCAGCGGGACTTCTTATAAGCGTTTCTTATTTGAATCCAGATTATGTCCCAAATTTCCCAAATGGCTTACTTTTTTTTAGGTATTTTCTTAAAACTGCATTGTTGGTTAAGGGCTTGCAAGTAAGCATTTCACTGTAACCTGTTGTATTCAGCACGTGACCAATACATTTTTTAAAAACATTTTTACATTTGATTTATATAGTGCACTACTTTTGTCCGGTGGCCTGGCCTGGGCCTGGGCCTGGCCTGGGAATAAAGTGCCATTTGGGACGCAGACCAGGCTTTCTGTTTCTCTTCTCAGCCAGAGGCTATAACATTCTTCTTGTGAGTAATAGGACAGTTTGAGAGCCTTTATCTTCTAGCCATTCAGTGTACTGTTTGACTAGCCTGCCTCCACTATGTAAACTGTAGGATTCTCAGAATTCACAGGGATCACGAGTGGTATTTATTTATTTAGCCAGAAAAGAGAGAAAAAAGGGAAATGTTTCACTGTAGATTAAAATACAAAAAATAAAACGATTGATGATTTATGTGGCTGTCTCTGTGGAAATGACCTGTCATGGTCTGTAATGTCACACCCTCAAAGCACTGAGCCTGACCTGTCTATTCCCATCCCGATACTGTATGTTGAAGCTGTGCACAATGATCTGATTCAAGTATTATGATTGGAGAAAAATTCTTGCAATCTTGAGTAATTGGTCCATGGAATGAAATTGATTCACACCCGACCGAGCGTGAAATGACATTGGCAGATGACATTGCCTGTTGTGCTGTTACAGTGCCTGGAACACAACACATTTCTAATACGAATAATCAGCACCTTTACAGTGAGAAACATACACTCACGCATGCGCTCACACACACACACACACACACACACACACACACACACACACAGTGGCACTCATGCTCATGCGTACATATACACACACACACCACCCACACAGACGCGAACGCACACGCACACATACAAACTACACACACTCACACTACTTCTAAGCAATCATTACAGGCAAACTGTCTGTCAAGCATTGTGTGTCTGTTATTAATTCATTTATAAATGAAGCACACAGAAGGAAATACACTGAGTGTACAAAACATTATGAACACCTGCCCTCTTTCCATGACTGACTGACCAGGTGAACCTTGTGAAAGCTATGATCCAGGCGCCGACAGAGATGGCTGCCTCGCTTCGCGTTCCTAGAAAATTTTGTTTTTTTACGTGTTATTTCTTACATTGTTACCCCAGGAAATCTTTGGTTTTATTACATACAGTCGGGAGGAACTATTGGATATAAGAGCAACGTCAACTTACCAACATTACGACGAGGAATACGACTTTCCCGAAGCGGATCCTCTGTTTGGACCACCACCCAGGACAATGGATCAGATCCCAGTTGGCGACCCAAAACAACGGCGCCGCTGGAGGGACAGAAGAAGTGGTCCTCTGGTCAGGCTCTGGAGACAGGCACATCGAGCACCGCACCCAAGTTTACTACTCGCCAACGTCCAGTCTCTTGACAACAAGGTAGACGAAATCCGAGAAAGGGTTGCCTTCCAGAGAGACATCAGAGACTGTAAAGTTCTTTCACGGAAACATGGCTCACTCGAGACACGCTATCGGAGTCGGTACAGCCAGCTGGTTTCTTCACGCATCGCGCCAACAGAAACAAGCATCTCTCTGGTAAGATGAAGGAAAGAAAGTATGCCTTATGATTAACAAGACGTGGTGTGATCATAACAACATACAGGAACTCAAGTCCTTTTGTTCACCTGACTTAGAATTCCTCACAATCAAATGCCGACCGCATTACCTACCAAGGGAATTCTCTTCGATTATAATCAGAGTGGTGTATATTCCCCCCCAAGCAGACACATCGACAGCCATCAAAGAACTTCATTGGGCTCTATGTAAACTGGAAACCACATATCCTGAGGCTGCATTTATTGTAGCTGGGGATTTAACAAGGCTAATCTGAAAACAAGGCTCCCTAAATTTTTATCAGCATATCGATTGTGCGATCCGGGCAGGCAAAACCCTGGATCATTGTTATTCTAACTTCAGCGACGCATATGGCTCTCTCCCGCCCTCCTTTCATAAAAACTGACCACGAGTCCATTTGTTGCTCCCAGCCTATAGACAGAAACTTAAACAGGAAGCACCTGTGCTCAGGTCTATTCAACGCTGGTCCGACCAATCGGATTCCACGCTTCAAGATTGCTTTGATCATGTGGACTGGGTTATGTTCCGCATAGTGTCGAACAACAACATTTATGAATACGTTAATTCGGTGAGCGAGTTTATTAGCAAGTGCATCGGTGATGTTGTACCCACAGCGTCTATTAAAACATTCCCCAACCAGAAACCGTGGATTGATGGCAGCATTCACACAAAACTGAAAGCGTGAACCACTGCATTTAATCAGGGAAAGGTGACCGGAAACATGACCGAATACAAACAGTGTAGCTATTCCCTCCGCAAGGCAATCAAACAAGCTAAGCGTCAGTATAGAGACAAAGTAGAGTCACAATTTAATGGGTCAGACACGAGAGGTATGTGGCAGGGTCTACAGTCAATCACGGACTACAAAAGAAAAACCAGCCCCGTCGCGAACCACGATGTCTTGCTCCCAAACAAACTAAACAACTTCTTTGCTTGCTTTGAGGACAATACAGTGCCACTGACACGGCCTGCTACCAAACCCTGCAGGCTCTCCTTCACTGCAGCCAACGTAAGTAAAAGATTTAAACATGTTAACCTTCGCAAGGCTGCAGGCCCAGACGACATCCCCAGCCGCGTCCTCAGAGCATGCGCAGAACAGCTGGCTGGTGTGTTTACAGACATATTCAATCATTCCTTATCCCAGTCTGCTGTTCCCACTTGCATCAAGAGGGCCACCATTGTTCCTGTTCCCAAGAAAGCTAAGGTAACTGAGCTAAATGAATACCACTCCGTAGCACTCACTTCCGTCATCATGAAGTGCTTTGAGAGACTAGTTAAGGACCATATCACCTCCACCCTACCTGACACCCTAGACCCACTACAATTTGCTTACCGCCCCAATAGGTCCACAGACAACACAATCGTAATCACACTGCACACTGTCCTAACCCATCTGGACAAGAGGAATACCTATGAAAGAATGCTGTTCATCGACTACAGCTCAGCATTTAACACCATAGTACCCTCCAAACTCGTCATCAAGCCCGAGACCCTGTGCAACTGGGTCCTGGAATTCCTGACGGGCCGCCCCCAGGTGGTGAGGGTAGGTAACAACATCTCCACCCCACTGATCCTTAACACTGGGGTCCCACAAGGGTGCGTTCTCAGCACTCTCCTGTACTCCCTCTTCACCCATGACTGCATGGCCATGCACGCCTCCAACTCAATCATCAAGTTTGCAGAGGACCCTACAGTGGTAGAAGTGATTACCAACAACGACGAGACGGCCTACAGGGAGGAGGTGAGGGCCCTCAGAGTGTGGTGTCAGGAAAATAACCTCACACTCAATGTCAACAAAACTAAGGAGATGATCATGGACTTCAGGAAACAGCAGAGGGAGCAGCCCCTTATCCACATTGACGGGACAGTAGTGGAGAGGGTGGAACGTTTTAAGTTCCTCGGCGTACACATCACGGACAAACTGAAATGGTCCACCCACACAGACAGCGTGGTGAAAAAGGCGCAGCAGCGCCTCTTCAACCTCAGGAGGCTGAAGAAATTTGGCTTGTCACCAAAAACACTCACAAACTTTTACAGATGCACAATCGAGAGCATCCTGTCGGGCTATATCACCGTCTGGTAGGGCAACTGCTCCGCCCACAACTGTAAGGCTTTCCAGTGGGTGGTGAGGTCTGCACAACGCGTCACCGGGGTCAAACTACCTGCCCTCCAGGACACCTACACCACCCGATGTCACAGGAAGGCCAAAAAGATCATCAAGGACAACAACCACCCGAGTCACTGCCTGTTCAGCCCCCTATCATCCAGAAGGTGATGTCAGTACAGGTGCACCGTGAGACTGAAAAACAACTTCTATCTCAAGGCCATCAGACAGTTAAACACCCATCACTAACATTGAGTGGCTGCTGCCAACATACAGACTCAACTCTAGCCACTTTAAAATTGGAAAAATTGATGTAATAAATGTATCACTAGCCATGTTAAACAATGACACTGTATAAAATGTTTACATACCCTACATTACTCATCTCATATGTATATACTGTACTCTATATCATCTACTGCATCTTGCCTATGCCGTTCGGCCATCACTCATTCATATATTTTTATGTACATATTCTTATTCATTCCTTTACACTTGTTACACTTGTTTACATAAGGTAGTTGTTGTGAAATTGTTAGATTAGATTACTTGTTAGATATTACTTCATGGTCGGAACTAGAAGCACAAGCATTTTGCTACACTCGCATTAACGTCTGCTAACCATGTGTATGTGACAAATAAAATGTGATTTGATTTGTTAAATCCACTTCAATCAGTGTAGATGAAGGGGAGGAGAAAGGTTAAAAAAGGATTGTTAAGCCTTGAGACAATTGAGACAATGTGTATGTGCCAATCAGAGTGTGAATGGGCAAGACAAAAGATTTAAGTGCCTTTGAACAGGGTATGGTAGTAGGTGCCAGGCACAACTAGTTTGAGTATGTCAAGAACTGCAACGCTGCTGGGATTTAATGCTTAACAGTTACCCGTGTGTATCAAGAATCATCCACCACCCAAAAGACATCCAGCCAACTTTACACAACTGTGGAACGCATTGGAGTCAACATAGGCCAGCATCCCTGTGGAACGCTTTCGACACCTTTTACAATGCCCCGACGAACTGAGGCTGTTCTGAGGTCAAAATAGAGTGGTGCAACTCAATATTAGGAAGGTGTTTTTAATGTTTTGTTTACTCAGTGTATATAATTTAATTAATTACAGTTTAAATGTCTATTTACTGTGTGAGGGATTAGGATGTTGATTATTTTTGTTGTTTTATGTCATGTGAATGCTTCCTTTTCCACCAGACAATTTGTACTTTCATCTTCACGGGATTAGAAACAAAAACATGTTAATATCTGAAAATCTGTTTTTGAATTGATTCTCCCACTTACCAAAGAAATAAACACATACTGTATTCTGTACAAATTGCAAATACTACATTGATATATGCAAAAAGCTAGATTCTTGAGCTAGGCTCTTGAATAATCATTGCAGAATTTCCTGAACCATACAGTACTGACGCTCCATATTGTGTCACAAGATCCATTGTGAAGCCCTATGTTGTGAGCTCCTGGATGGTAGCTGATACATGTTGTCGTGGTCTCTCTATGGTCCTTTCAGTCTGTTTCTCCCTCTAAACAACGATATTAGCTCAGTGGATCTCTGAGGGTATGGATGACGACACTGCAGCTCAGTAAACAGGGTGACCTAATTCTGTGGCCTCTGCCTCTGCTCTACAGCCAGCCAGCCTGCTGAACTAACACTCACTGACTACTTCACAAATGGTACCCTATTCCCATATAGAGCACTACTTTTGATCTGGACCCATAGGGTTCTGTTTAAAAGCAGTGCACTACATAGGGACTAGGGTGCCATTTGAGATGCAGAACACTCATTACATGCAGAGCATTTATCTGGACCCGCCTCCCTCCATCTTTCTTCTGTCTCACCAACTGCCAGGGTAAATATAACTGTTTGTCCAGAGAAAAGCCTGGCAGTTGATGTAAATTATGTGAGTACAGATCACAAACCAGGGTTCAGTGGAAATCAATAGAGATTGATTAACTACTCTTAGGAAAAATTTACTGTGGACATATTTATAATGTGTATAATGTAAAATGATGAACACAATGGAAATCTAAAATGGGAGCATGGAATTAGTAACTCCATTTTGCAGAAAGAGTTTTATTGGCTAATGAATATGTAAAAGATAAACGCTTGTTTTGTTCTGATAAAATAATTTAGTGATGTATAGTTCATTAAGTCAAACAATAAGGAGAAGAAGAAAAATTATTTTCAGATCTTCAAGAGATGTTTGGATCAGTTGGTATAGTTGGTGGTCCTGTATGGGTCAGTTGGTATAGTTGGTGGTCCTGTATGGGTCAGTTGGTATAGTTGGTGGTCCTGTATGGGTCAGTTGGTATAGTTGGTGGTCCTGTATGGGTCAGTTGGTATAGTTGGTGGTCCTGTATGGGTCAGTTGGTATAGTTGGTGGTCCTGTATGGGTCAGTTGGTATAGTTGGTGGTCCTGCATGGGTCAGTTGGTATAGTTGGTGGTCCTGTATGGGTCAGTTGGTAGAGTTGGTGGTCCTGTATGGGTCAGTTGGTATAGTTGGTGGTCCTGCATGGGTCAGTTGGTAGAGTTGGTGGTCCTGTATGGGTCAGTTGGTATAGTTGGTGGTCCTGTATGGGTCAGTTGGTATAGTTGGTGGTCCTGCATGGGTCAGTTGGTATAGTTGGTGGTCCTGTATGGGTCAGTTGGTATAGTTGGTGGTCCTGCATGGGTCAGTTGGTATAGTTGGTGGTCCTGTATGGGTCAGTTGGTATAGTTGGTGGTCCTGTATGGGTCAGTTGGTATAGTTGGTGGTCCTGTATGGGTCAGTTGGTATAGTTGGTGGTCCTGTATGGGTCAGTTGGTATAGTTGATGGTACTGCATGGGTCAGTTGGTATAGTTGGTGGTCCTGTATGGGTCAGTTCATAGAGTTGGTGGTCCTGTATGGGTCAGTTGGTAGCGTTGGTGGTCCTGTATGGGTCAGTTGGTATAGTTAGTGGTCCTGTGTGGGTCAGTTCATAGAGTTGGTGGTCCTGTATGGGTCAGTTCATAGAGTTGCTGGTCCTGTATGGGTCAGTTGGTAGCGTTGGTGGTCCTGTATGGGTCAGTTGGTATAGTTAGTGGTCCTGTGTGGGTCAGTTGGTATAGTTAATGGTCCTGTGTGGGTCATTTGGTATAGTTGTGGCCCTGTATAGGTCAGTTGGTATAGATGGTGGTCCTGTATGGGTCAGTTGGTATAGATGGTGGTCCTGTATGGGTCAGTTGGTATAGTTGGTGGTCCTGTATGCGTCAGATGGTATAGTTGGTTGTCTTGTATGGGTCAGTTCATAGAGTTGGTGGTCCTGTATGGGTCAGATGGTATAGTTGGTTGTCCTGTATGGGTCAGTTCATAGAGTTAGTGGTCCTGTGTGGGTCAGTTGGTTTAGTTAGTGGTCCTGTGTGGGTCAGTTGGTATAGTTAATGGTCCTGTGTGGGTCATTTGGTATAGTTGTGGCCCTGTATGGGTCAGTTGGTATAGTTAGTGGTCCTGTGTGGGTCTGTTGGTATAGTTGGTGGTCCTGTGAAGGTCAGTTGGTGTAGTTGGTGGTCCTGTATGGGTCAGTTGGTATAGTTGGTGGTCCTGTATGGGTCAGTTCATAGAGTTGGTGGTCCTGTGTGGGTCAGTTGGTATAGTTGGTTGTCCTGTATGGGTCAATTCATAGAGTTGGTGGTCCTGTATGGGTCAGATCATAGAGTTGGTGGTCCTGTATGGGTCAGTTGGTATAGTTGGTGGTCCTGTGTGGGTCAGTTGGTATAGTTGGAGGTCCTGTATGGGTCAGTTCATAGAGTTGGTGGTCCTGTATGGGTCAGTTCATAGAGTTGGTGGTCCTGTATGGGTCAGTTGGTATAGTTGTTGGTTCTGTATGGGTCAGTTCATAGAGTTGGTGGTCCTGTATGGGTCAGTTCATAGAGTTGGTGGTCCTGTATGGGTCAGTTGGTATAGTTGGTGGTCCTGTGTGGGTCAGTTGGTATAGTTAGTGGTCCTGTATGGGTCAGTTCATAGAGTTGGTGGTCCTGTATGGGTCAGTTCATAGAGTTGCTGGTCCTGTATGGGTCAGTTCATAGAGTTGGTGGTCCTGTATGGGTCAGTTCATAGAGTTGGTGGTCCTGTATGGGTCAGTTCAGAGTTGGTGGTCCTGTATGGGTCAGTTCATAGAGTTGTTGGTCCTGTATGGGTCAGTTCATAGAGTTGGTGGTCCTGTATGGGTCAGTTCATAGAGTTGGTGGTCCTGTATGGGTCAGTTCATAGAGTTGGTGGTCCTGTATGGGTCAGTTGGTATAGTTGGTGGTCCTGTGTGGGTCAGTTGGTGGTCCTGTATGGGTCAGTTGGTATAGTTGGTGGTCCTGTATGATTCGGTTCATAGAGTTGGTAGTCATGTATGGTTCATAGAGTTGGTGGTCCTGTATGGGTCAGTTGGTATAGTTGGTTGTCCTGTATGGGTCAGTTGGTATAGTTGGTGGTCCTGTATGGGTTAGTTGGTATAGTTGGAGGTCCTGTATGGGTCTGTTGGTATAGTTAGTGGTCCTGTGTGGGTCAGTTGGTATAGTTAGTGGTTCTGTATGGGTCAGTTGGTATAGTTAGTGGTCCTGTATGGGTCAGTTGGTATAGTTTGTGGTCCTGTATGGGTCAGTTGGTATAGTTGGTGGTCCTGCATGGGTCAGTTGGTATAGTTAGTGGTCCTGTGTGGGTCAGTTGGTATAGTTGGTGGTCCTGTGAAGGTCAGTTGGTGTAGTTGGTGGTCCTGTATGGGTCAGTTGGTATAGTTGGTGGTCCTGTATGGGTCAGTTCATAGAGTTGGTGGTCCTGTGTGGGTCAGTTGTTATAGTTGGTTGTCCTGTATGGGTCAGTGCATAGAGTTGGTGGTCCTGTATGGGTCAGATCATAGAGTTGGTGGTCCTGTATGGGTCAGTTGGTATAGTTGGTGGTCCTGTGTGGGTCAGTTGGTATAGTTGGAGGTCCTGTATGGGTCAGTTCATAGAGTTGGTGGTCCTGTATGGGTCAGTTGGTATAGTTGGTGGTCCTGTATGGGTCAGTTGGTAAAGTTGGTGGTCCTGTATGGGTCAGTTGGTCTAGTTAGTGGTCCTGTATCGGTCAGTTGGTATAGTTGGTGGTCCTGTATGGGTCAGTTGCTATAGTTGGAGGTCCTGTATGGGTCAGTTGGTAAAGTTGGTGGTCCTGTATGGGTCAGTTGGTTTAGTTGGTGGTCCTGTATGGGTCAGTTGGTATAGTTGGTGGTCTTGTGTGGGTCAGTTGGTAAAGTTGGTGGTCCTTTGTGGGTCAGTTGGTATAGTTGGTGGTCCTGTATGGGTCAGTTGGTATAGTTAGTGGTCCTGTATGGGTCAGTTCATAGAGTTGGTGGTCCTGTATGGGTCAGTTCATAGAGTTGGTGGTCCTGTATGGGTCAGTTCAGAGTTGGTGGTCCTGTATGGGTCAGTTCATAGAGTTGGTGGTCCTGTATGGGTCAGTTCATAGAGTTGGTGGTCCTGTATGGGTCAGTTCATAGAGTTGGTGGTCCTGTATGGGTCAGTTCATAGAGTTGGTGGTCCTGTATGGGTCAGTTCATAGAGTTGGTGGTCCTGTATGGGTCAGTTGGTATAGTTGGTGGTCCTGTGTGGGTCAGTTGGTGGTCCTGTATGGGTCAGTTGGTATAGTTGGTGGTCCTGTATGGTTCGGTTCATAGAGTTGGTGGTCATGTATGGTTCATAGAGTTGGTGGTCCTGTATGGGTCAGTTGGTATAGTTGGTTGTCCTGTATGGGTCAGTTGGTATAGTTGGAGGTCCTGTATGGGTCAGTTGGTATAGTTAGTGGTCCTGTGTGGGTCAGTTGGTATAGTTAGTGGTTCTGTATGGGTCAGTTGGTATAGTTAGTGGTCCTGTATGGTTCAGTTGGTATAGATGGTGGTCCTGTATGGGTCAGTTGGTATAGTTTGTGGTCCTGTATGGGTCAGTTGGTATAGATGGGGGTCCTGTATGGGTCAGTTGGTATAGATGGTGGTCCTGTATGGGTCATTTGGTATAGTTGGTGGTCCTGTCTGGGTCAGTTGGTAGCACATGCTGCTTTCACCCCCTGGGTTGTGGTTTTGATTCCCGGTACCAACCATACCTACAATGTATGTAAGTTAGGATAAAAGTGTCTGCTAAATTGCATACAGTATATTATATTATTATACATTTACAGCATAGTATGTGATGTGTTATGTAAACATGTTGTCATTCGATTTTGACAGCTTCTTTTCCCAGACCTACATCTACTGAATTGTCAGTGTGATTTTGTCTTGATTGCTAGTTGTTTGTACAGTACAGCAAGAGATGCCATAATGTGCTACGCTGACATATGGCAAATAAAGACATAGTCTCTCTATCACCCAGAGAGTGGCAATCCCATGAGCCTTCACTGCAGTATCTCCATTGTCTCCAGAGGGTAATTAGCGGGAGAGAGAATTAAGAGCAAGGTTAATTAAAGATGAGCTTAAATCACAAATGCTAATCAGTCTGACTTATCAGTGAAGAGCAGGACAGTAGCTCTCCATCTACAGTCAGTTTTGATGAGAGGGAGGGGGAGAACAGATCCATAGAACAGTGTTTGGTTGAAACAACAGTTTGAGAGGTTCATAAAACCTGCTGTTTTCCTTTTTAGGACTGAGTTGTAATACTTGTAAATGAAGTCTACATTAAACAATTCCACCTCTAAGTTGCTTCTTGGTTTAATTAAAGTTCACATTGTATAATGGTTATGCATACATTTTCATGTCATTAGTTCCGTTCAGCAGCAGGCTGAATACAGTGGAGATGGGATATGCTACTTGTACATGATTAGGCAGATCTCATATCTGCATCTGCTTTATGGATGAAGCCATTATAGAGGTTAATCCACACCGGATATTACTCCAGGCATTTTCTGTTTGTGTGTGTGTGTGTGTGTGTGTGTGTGTGTGTGTGTGTGTGTGTGTGTGTGTGTGTGTGGGTCTATATTTGAGTGTTTGTGTTTGCGTGTGTATCTACATTTGTGTGTGTGTGTGGAGGTGCATGTATGTTAATATTCCTGAACTCCCTGTTCGTGACAGGTGCGGTATCAACAACAATATCTTGTCAGACATGTTTAGTGTTGGCAGAGTGACCTTTATATGTACAATGAAAGCATATTAAAGGGAAGATGTCCCTGTCAGCCCAGGAGGTCTTCATCTACAGTATCTGATTCATTCACTTTGTCTTGTGAACAGTACAACAAGTGTCACATTTGTTTATGTAGGTGTATATCCAGGTGGGTACGGAGCCCCTGGGAAACCTGCTGTCCTCCTACACGAGTATTCTCAAGGCTGGCAGTAGGGTTTTGTGCAGTACCAGCTGCTCCATCCCTCCATCCCCCAGTGTGGGAAATTCATCCGGGCTAATAGAAAACAAACACCTCGTAGAATGACAGAGATACCACAAAAACGATTAAACCATGACCTGCATACTGTTGTGTCTCTGGCCTTTCAATAGGCTGAACAGAACAGAACAGTAGGGGATCTCATCTGTGTGAAACAACACAACACTGGAGAGAGAAAACACAGGATACTAATGAAGACAATCATTCTTATTCTCCCCAGGTGCTGCAACACACATTATGGTATTATTGGCTCAAGCAATTAAGGCATGCAACGGCATTCTGCACTATCAATTATTATATAGAATAGATACTGTAAATTGTAACATGCTATAACAGGCTAACAGCTTTACTAATGTGTAATAGAAGAGGTGTTCATGTAGGGATCTGTAGATAGCGGTCTCAGAAGAAAGGCTTGATTCTGAAGAACTAAATAAAATAACTGGTTAGTTTCAAGGGTTGAATTGCACAGTGTTTATCTTTACTGTGAATGATGCTACAGCTAAATGGGATATATGTTCTATTTTCCACCATCTTTTCTCTCACTCTCTCTCTCTCTCTCTCTCTCTCTCTCTCTCTCTCTCTAGAGACATGGGAAAAAATAAACCTTTTTATCTCTGGGCTTTGAATCCAGCTGGGTTCTCAGCAGCTAAATCAAACCCTTAATTGACCCATATCTGATTGCTAAACTTCTAATTAGCCAAAGTGTTTGTTGCATTTTGTGTACACTTATATAACTCTCCACACAGTTGATATAGGCCTGGGTAAAACACAGACACAGGGAACAGGGAAATGGGGACCCTGGTAAAGTTAAAGAATCCCCTTGATGTGTTTCAGTGTTATTACCCGTGTGTGATAGGACTCTGGGGAGAGGCTGGGGAGAGGCACTCAGATCCCAGTAGGGAGCACAGCAGGAGGCTCCAAGACTCCGCTGTGATAAATTCTCATTAAAGAAGGACATCTGATGCTTTGTGCTTCAGATCATCTCTGGAAGAGGCCTCAAAAAGTGTCCTCTCAATACCACAAAACAAGAGGGTCTCAATGTAGACTTCTGTATGTGGTCATGGCATTTAAAACATATGGAGAAGAATAAAGCTTTGTCATCTTTATATTGGTTGAATCCTATACCCTGTCAGTATGTTCTTCTGTAGGAGCTTTGACATTCATACCGCTCCACTGCTCTGTGAATATGGGAGCACAAATGTGTGATGTCTTGAGATCACAGTCAAGAATCTAGCCATGAGGAATTCATTCGGAAAAGATTCATGACACCCATTCCAATGTGTTCCTTTTGGCCCTCGTGCTACACATGTTTGGAATGACCGGGCATGGTGCTTTTCTGGTGGTGACCAGCAGGGGGCACTGACATGTTATACAATCCAATCCCGATCCGTTCTGCCTTGCTGGCACACAGAGATGTTTGCAGTAATTTAGTTCCAGTGCCAATATATAAATAGGAATTCTGCTGTTAGCACAAAAGAGCGGAGGGGGGAAAACATACTGACGAATGAATGTGAATTGCTCCCCTGCTCCCATTTCAACATCAAAGTAATCAAGGAAAACAAGCTTCTTTAATCGAAGGGATGCAATTAGAATAAAGCAGAACTGTCCTGGCTGCATACACTGCCAGAGAGGAAAGACTAAATGGGGAACAGAGACAGAGACAGAGAGAGAGAGAGAGAGAGAGAGAGAGAGACAGAGAGACAGAGAGAGAGAGAGAGAGAGAGAGAGAGGTAGAAACACAATATCAAGGTTATCATCAGCTTACTGCAGCATAGATAGCACCTCTCATTTCTGCCCTATGATGGCCATACTGTTCAGCCAGTTTGACTCAAGACTGACTCACTGCTAGGCTTTGCAAGGCTTTAGGGGGCGGAGATAATGGCGATCAGAGATTGCTTAGCTACAGAACAAGTAAGGGGTGAAAACATGGGTTCTTGTGAAATCCACAAGACCGTAGCACACACAACGGTCCATTACTAGTGAGATATTCTGCAACAGAGGTCTTCTATCCCTCTTTCTCACAGTAACTACATACACCATGCTGTTCTATACTTTGTAGGTGAAAACAATGATAAATATTTGGCTGCCATAGGAGGGCTCGGACAATGGCTGCACTAAAACTAACAAACAGCAGGAGCCTACCATGCCCTGCACTCACCAGAGACTGACAACATTGATAGTGATAGCACTATAGATGTGCAGTATGGATGTTT